>NC_069683.1:907500-1210000 GCF_023699985.2 Odocoileus virginianus
TGTCAGGACAGATGAGGTGAGGAAGCCTGGAGACCTCGGCATCACCAGCAGGGAAATTGATGGCCCCCCAAAACCCAGCGGGTTGCAGGAGAGAGATGTGTGCTCTGGGGGCATCTGGTCCGCAGGCCTCGCAGCCATTCCGGTCTGAGAGCTTGCCGCACGGAGTGGGTGGTGTCAGGCTCTGTCCCACCCGCCCACTAGGCCCTGCAGTCACCAGCTACCTTCTAAGGCCTACTCGGAGTGGTGGGCTCCCGAGTGCCCAGGCCAGCTTGCCCACCCCGGTCCACCTGATGCCTGACACAGGCAAGGGCGGACCAGCCCTGCTGCTGCCATTCACACACTACGTGGGTCTGCCCGGATAGCGCCAAGGGGCCTGGCGGGGGGAAGGGTCCTCCGTGCGGCCCCTCAGCCTGGCTTCCCTGGGACCGTGCTCTGTGGCTCTGACTCAGAAAATACAGCAGCCTGCTCTCTGGCCTCAAAATGCCTTCCACTTTCTCATGCGGTTCACGACATGGTCCAGGGCCAAAAGCAGTTCTGAAATCGAATCTGTCAACCGCATTTACATCTACTTAAAAGACAGTGACCCCGTTCCCTCTCTGTCATGAGACAGTGCGGGAGGCTGCTCTGCGGGGCTGTGAGGCTGCCCCCAACGGTGTCAGGAGGGGGGTTGGGCAGTGGCCCAGTTGACAGTGGGCAAAGTGTGAGCCCAAGTCCAAGGCAGTTTCCTGACGCTGATGAAGTTCTCGTCACCTGACATGCTGCCTGCTTTGAGGGGCATCAGGAACACCTTGCAAAGGCCCTTGTTCCTTGCAAGCAGGCGCTCCCGGCCTCAGACACGCCACTGCATTCATGCCTGACATGAAGCCCTCTGGACCAGGGGCTTCACAGAAGCATGCTCCCACGCCTCTGTGTCACCGGCTACTACAGGGAAGGACACAGTCATCATTACGTTCAGTGTCGTCATCTTTTATGCTTTGGTTTTTAATTCAACACTCGAGACGACGCTGACCTTTCTTTCCTGAGCGTGTGGGCACTCTGCCACGAGAACTGGCAGCAGCGGAGGACCGCCCCTCATGGTGCCGGAGGAGCGTCTTCTCCGAGTTTGTAACTCGAAAGTGCAGACCTGAGACAATCCTTCCTCCTCGGCTCCGCTCAGTGGGGATGGAGGTGCCCTCTGTCTTGGGGGTACCTCCGTGATGAGGTGGCCGTCGTGGACCCTAAAGCCTCCGCCCCATGCCCCGGCTCTGACAGAGAGGGCAGTGACATGGGTCAGGGAGGTTGCTGCAGACAGAAAAGCAGCTTTGAGAGACTTGAAGACGTAGACGTGGCTGGAGCCTGGAGGCCGGCACACCTGCTGCTGCGGCCCTGGCTACACTTGAGCCAGGCGCCGCAGACTTGCGCTTACACACCTGCGCTCGGTCTTTGTTAAACCTCATCTATGCAAGCTTTCCAAAAAAAGAGTGAGCAAGGCCTCTTCACTTGCCTCCTTCTTGCGTTGTGTCGGGCGTGCCCTGGGTCTGGAGTGCTGGACGGGGGCGAGGGTGTTCCTCGGGGGCTGCCCTCTGACCCTGCTGTGCACACCTATCTGCTCACACGGGAAGCCGGGTCAGCACAGCACCCACACTTTCATCCTACCAGCACTTGGCGTGCAGCACAGACAAAAACCCTGCGCTGTTGCTTCTGCAGATCTGGGATGTAATCTGAGCCAACCCCGTTTCTCTCTGTTCATTCTTGGACAGAGCACATGCCCACCAGTGTTTTAAGTGGGCCCAGAACCTAAGGCCCCTCCACCGCAGGGACAGCCCTCAGGGGACAGGATGCAAAGCTCCTGTTGCTCTGGGTAAGAAACAGAGATTTTCTCTAAGCAGGATATCTGCTGTGAGGAGGCGGACGACCTGAAACTTAAAGAAAGCTTGGGTCCGTTTTCCCTAACAGGAGAGATTTGGTTTTATTCTCCTCCAACACTGTCAGTTAAATGAGTACTGATAAAAACCCTGTGCTAAAAACACTAGGAGGCTGGACTCATGCTTAACCTTTGTGCATCGGAAGAAGCTTTAAAAAGTTTGCAATTTAATAACAATAGAAAAAAATATTACAGTCAGGATAACAGATATAGGAAGCAAAGTCCTTACTATAAGGAACTGGAAAACAGCTAACAGAAGCAGGACTTCTAAGAGACAACATTCTGGATTGGGACCAGAACAGAGCTTATGAGAATGAGCGGGATGTTTTCAGATATTTAAGTCTGTATTAAATACCTAAGGTATTTCCCTTGTGTGTCACAGTTCTTAACCAGGTATTGACCGGCCACAGAGGTGAACATGCGGGTGGCCCTGGGGCTCCAGGTGAGAACTCCCAGGAGGGGTGGTCACTTGGCCCTCTTCTTGGAGCCCTGGCGGCGTGGCCTCCTGGCGGCGGTGCAGTCCTCGCTTCTGGAGGGAGACGTCACGTTCCACTGGGAAGTTTGCGGGGGCCTGTGGGGAGTGCGCATGTCACGCGGGGCCCCCACCCTCAGATGGGACAGCTCTGGGCAGGGACTGGGGACTTACGGCATGTCGGGCAGTGACAGACACAGAACGTTGTCCCCCTGGCCGGCGGCTCTCGAGCCCCGCCGGCTTCCTGGGGTGCGCCTCCTGTTCCTGCTCTGGAGGGGAAGCGACTGGCCCGGTGACACGATGTAGCTGATTTCCGAGCCAAAAGTGACATTTGGAATGGTCTCTGGAGGGAGGGAATGTTTAGTGTAAGGTTAGCAAAGGCCTTCGGAGGAGAAGCTGAGCAAGGGCAGGCGCATGTTCAGCTGCGGGTCCGCCAGGCGCACAGCGGGGCCAGGGCCTGCCTCCCTCCCCGGGTTCCCTGCCCTGATCGCCTTCTGAGCGCCGCTGCTCACAGCTCCTCCCCGGCCCCCCCTGAGGCCCCACCACACTCAGAGCCCCCCAGGCCCCCTGCTCCTGCTGCTCCTCCTGGGTCCCCTGAAGATGCCGCCCTGCTGGCTGCCCCCTGCCACCCACCCTCCCACCTGGGCCAACTCTGGCTTTGCATCCCAGCCCGAGCTGAACTGAGAACCTCCATCTCTAGAGGGGAGACAGGCACCGCCCTCAGGGGCATTGCCAGGTTTAAAGGAGATCACTGGGGTTAACTCGGCACTTGGTGCTCCGACAGGACAACGTGAGTGCTGAGGACATGGAGCCCCTGCTGTCGTACGCTGGCTGGGCTCCCTCCCCACCAGGGCCGTCTGTGTCCAGAGCCCTGTGCGCCCCTCGGCCTGGACCAAGCCTGAGAGCAGGTGCCAGTGCCCCGGGACGCCCCGCCCCGTCCCCATTAACTGTGCTCTCACCACACCCGCCACACGCCAGGCTCCACGCGCTCCCTGTGCTGCGACCACTGGGGTCCAGGGAGACTTTCCTGGCCGGGGTCAGGTCTGCTGGTGCGTCTGCGGCACCACAGGCCTGGGAGCCCCTCCCGCCCCTCACCGCTGCTGAGCGGACCCTGGACGGGGCTTGGAACCCCCCCTCCCCCGGCACAGCCCAGCCTGGCCAGGTGGCAGTGCTTCTGCAGCCTACTCATCACCGAAGAGGGAACTGCTACCCCACTGCCCGCTGTTCAGTTAAATCTAGCTCTGAAAATCCCTCACATCCACTGGCAGCACCCGGCAGAGGCCACGGTCAGCTGTGCGCTGTCAGCAGTGGGCGGTCAGCAGCACTGTCACAGTCACTCTGGGGCTTTCAGCGTGACCACATGCCCCACAATGTGCATGAGGGCACTGTGCTGGAACCCTGCCCACGCAGTACCCGCCGCAGAGTCAGGAGACTTGCTCGTGCCTGCAGACTACTTACGCTCAGGGGTGCTGATCCCTCGCTTTGTTTCGAGGTCAACAGCTCCACTGGACTCCAGGTCAGCTCTACTGGACTCCAGCTCCAAGACCCGCACGGGTGCTGGGATGAAAGGGGATGGCATTACCGCTCCAAAACCCAAACAGGCCCAGAGACAAAACATGCCAATGAGAAAAAACATTTGCAAGATACACAGTACACGAAACATCCCAAATAAAGTTTTAATAAAGAGGTAATTCACGAAGATACACACAAATGATAAGCATGAGAAACCATGGCCTTTCTCACTAGGATTCAAACAAATGAAATTAAAGTTTTTGGCCTACAGCTCAGCAGAGAAAATGGGATACTATGAACCTGGTTCTCTGCAGGATGTGGGCTCTCATGGGCCAAGGTGGGAATCCACGTGAAGGGAACAAGAAACAACGATCTGACACCATCAGAAGCTTAAAAAATACTCATGGGAATTAATCTTGAAGATCATACACATACAAGACTACATTCCAATGTTTACTGTGACGTGATTGGTTTTCAAAAGTTGAAAAACACCTACATTTTCAGGGACAGGCAGGTGAGCCCTGCTCCAGGGCCAGCAAGGCCCGGGTGAGGACAAGGAGCGGCCCCTGGCCCCTCCCCGCCGAGCGCGGAGACCACGGGACGGCCGTTCATGCCTCCCGCAACCACGCAGGGTGCTGCGGTCATGTCTGCCTCACCCCGTCCTCCAAACCGTCCACTGTGAGGAGAGGTGCTGGACACCCTCCAACTCCGGACCCGTCCCTGTGGCTCATTTAGACGACAGAGAGAAGCACCCTGACGGGGACAGGGGAGGGCCCAGGTCTCCTGAGCTCTGGAGCCGCCGGTGGACACACGCCGGGCTCACCTGGGCTCTCAGGACGACTGTCCGAGGGCGGCAGCCCTGCTGTCCGGCTACTGTGCCAGCGGCGCGACTCGACGACCTTCTTGACTGAACTCAGGATGTCCATGGTGCTCGCCGACATGGGCCTGTTGGCGCAAAGACACCGTGAAGCATGGAGGCGGCACCCTCGTGCTCTCAGGAGCCCAGGCCCCGCCCACGTGTGCTGGGGGCCACCCCTGCAGTGAGCTGAGCCAGCGCCGCACACCTGTCCTTGGGCACCAGAGACAGGGGTGCAGCTGCGTGGGCAGCGTGGGGTGTGGATGGCTGGTCTGCGGCAGTGGCCGCGGTGTCTTTTTCTCGGCCAGCAGGAGCAGGAATTGTTTCCAAGCTCAGAACCTGTCACGGAAGAGAAATAAAGAGCACATCTCCCAGCACTTAGCTTAAAGCGGATCTTGCATGCTCTATGCAGGCCCAGGGGAACTCACTTCACAACCACGTCAGGCCCGGGCTCCCAGAACTGCCTGGCACAGGGCCCACGGGGCTGTCCAGGCCTCCAGGGGAGCAGCCGCCTAAGCACGGGCCTAGGGGGCCGTGCTCTCTGCCACCAAAGGAGCCCCATCAGGGTCGGCGCTGCCTGGAAACAGGCCCGCCTCCCTCCCCCACTGGGACGCGGTGACTTTCCAGCGGGGCAGGGGCAACAGGGAGGCCCTCGCTGGCAGTGCCCCCGAGTGGGAGGCCACCAAGGTGGGTGTGGGGGGCACCGGGCAGACGGGGGCAGGGCTGCCTTCCCGCCGGCCTGCTCTGGGCCCCCGGGCCGCCTGCCTCACCGGCTCCTGCTGCTCAGCCAGCTGCTCCTGGTAGCGCCTCATGTCGTACTCGAGTTCTGCGGCCAGCTGCTTGTCAGCTGTGAAGAAGTCCTTGACTTCATCTCCGTAATCCTGCATCACCTCCTAGAATGGACCGTGGCATCCCCGAGCACCCCCTGAGCCGCTGCACAGGCTCTCCCCCACAACCTGATCACAATGGGAACACAGCAGGACGCGTGCTCAGAGCAGATGGTTTACACTCCATTGACCAACCAGCGAACCTAACGCCACTTTCCCAGGAAGTGCTAACTGCACCTGTGCCGACCACAGGGGCCTGATCTCCTAGAAGCTTCCCGAACACTTGCTAGGCACTGTGGATCCCTAGAACCTTGGCCGGAAGCAGCCCCCAGCAGGGCTCAGAACTGTCTGCGGCTGCAGGGCTGTGGGACCTGTCTCGGGAATCTCAGCGGGAGGCTGGCAGGCGGGCAGTGCACGGCATCCTGGCTAGACAGGGCATAGGGAGCCGTCCACAGCAGCTTTCTCAGGACACAGCTGAGGCTTGGGGCCACCTCTGCGTCTCCTCACGACCTGACAGAGGCTGGGAGCACACCAGGGCTGAGGTCAGAGGTGAGGACCCGGCCTCAGTGCCATGAGGAAGAAGCCACTTTTCCTAACTGCTGGAGGCAGGGAAGATCTACCTGGCCCCACTAGAGAGGAGCCTCCCTAGGCCTCGGGCAACCAGCGGGCTCCCAGGCGCAGGCAAGAACCACGGGGGCTGCTCAGATAGGGTCCACACAAAGCCAGGCGTACGGCCCTGCTCGAGCGTGCTCAGACACAGGGTCTCCCTGTCCGCATGTGTTTCAGGGGGCTACCCAAGATTTTATTCCTTTCTGAGGTTCACGGGGGCAAGGACAGTGTGAGTGACCTGAAGTCCTCATTCTCTCCACAGTCAGCCTAGCTTTCCCACCTTCACTTCTGTAGGATGAAGATGTATTTGAAAACCATATTTGATGTAATTCTGCCACAGCCATTCTTGGAAAATAAGGAATCTGAGCATTTTTTGAAAAAGAAAATAACAGCATAAACAGAAAGGGGGAAATGCTGTGTTTCTCTGACTGGAAGACTCTATAGGAAGGTCTGAGACCTCATTTCTGTGCACTCTTGGTCTGCACATGCCCCCTGGGGAGCCCAGGGCCAGGAGGCAGAAAGGCTGCTGCTCTGAGCCGCAACCCCCAACTGGAACCCAGGCACAGAGCCGGGGGTGAGCTCCTGACGTCAGCAATGAGCATATCCATTTCACCCCACACAGAGTGAACCAACAGGAGCCCTGTGTGTGGCCGCGGCTGAGAAACTTCAAACCCAAACAGAACAGTCAGTAAGGACACAGACCCAGCTCCCCAGGAAAGGCAGAGACAGCTTCTGGGGGACCTGTGGCACCTCTGTCTTCTTTCCCAGCAGAGGCCAGCCTGGGGCCCTGCTCCGAGCCAGGCTGGCCCCACGGTCAGGACTGTGGGTCCTGACTGACCAGTGGGGGCTGTGAGGTTCTGACTGACCAGTGGGGGCCGTGGGTCCTGACTGACCAGTGGGGGCCGTGGGTCCTGACTGACCAGTGGGGGCCGTGGGGTCCTGACTGACCAGTGGGGGCCGTGGGGTCCTGACTGACCAGTGGGGGCCGTGGGGTCCTGACTGACCAGTGGGGGCCGTGGGTCCTGACTGACCAGTGGGGGCCAGTGGGTCCTGACTGACCAGTGGGGGCCGGGGGGTCCTGACTGACCAGTGGGGGCCGGGGGGTCCTGACTGACCAGTGGGGGCTGTGAGGTTCTGAGTGATCAGTGGGGGCTGTGAGGTTCTGAGTGATCAGTGGGGGCCGTGGGTCCTGACTGACCAGTGGGGGCCGTGGGTCCTGACTGACCAGTGGGGGCCAGTGGGTCCTGACTGACCAGTGGGGGCCAGTGGGTCCTGACTGACCAGTGGGGGCCGGGGGGTCCTGACTGACCAGTGGGGGCCGGGGGTCCTGACTGACCAGTGGGGGCCGGGGGTCCTGACTGACCAGTGGGGGCTGGGGGTCCTGACTGACCAGTGGGGGCTGTGAGGTTCTGAGTGATCAGTGGGGGCTGTGGGTCCTGACTGACCAGTGGGGGCTGTGAGGTTCTGACTGACCAGTGGGCGCTGTGAGGTTCTGACTGACCAGTGGGGGCTGTGGGTCCTGACTGACCAGTGGGCACTGTGAGGTTCTGACTGACCAGTGGGCACTGTGAGGTCCTGACTGACCAGTGGGGGCTGTGGGTCCTGACTGACCAGTGGGGGCTGTGAGGTCCTGACTGACCAGTGGGGGCTGTGAGGTTCTGACTGACCAGTGGGGGCTGTGGGTCCTGACTGACCAGTGGGGGCTGTGAGGTCCTGACTGACCAGTGGGCACTGTGAGGTTCTGACTGACCAGTGAGGGCTGTGGGTCCTGACTGACCAGTGGGGGCTGTGAGGTTCTGACTGACCAGTGGGGGCTGTGGGTCCTGACTGACCAGTGGGGGCTGTGGGTCCTGACTGACCAGTGGGGCTGTGAGGTTCTGATGACAGTGGGGCTCCTGACCAGGGGGGGCTGTGGGTCCTGACTGACCAGTGGGGGCTGTGAGGTTCTGATGACCAGTGGGGGCGGGGGGTCCTGACTGACCAGTGGGGGCTGTGGGGTCCTGACTGACCAGTGGGGCTGTGGGTTCTGACGACCAGTGGGGGCTGTGGGTCCTGACTGACCAGTGGGGGCCGGGGGTCCTGACTGACCAGTGGGGGCCGTGGGGTCCTGACTGACCAGTGGGGACTGTGGGTCCTGACTGACCAGTGGGGGCCGGGGGGTCCTGACTGACCAGTGGGGGCTGTGGGTCCTGACTGACCAGTGGGGACTGTGGGTCCTGACTGACCAGTGGGGGCTGTGAGGTTCTGACTGACCAGTGGGGGCTGTGGGTCCTGACTGACCAGTGGGGACTGTGGGTCCTGACTGACCAGTGGGGCCTGTGAGGTTCTGACGGACCAGTGGGGGCCGTGGGGTCCTGACTGACCAGTGGGGGCCAGTGGGTCCTGACTGACCAGTGGGGGCTGTGGGTCCTGACTGACCAGTGGGGGCTGTGAGGTTCTGACTGACCAGTGGGGGCTGTGGGTCCTGACTGACCAGTGGGGGCTGTGGGTCCTGACTGACCAGTGGGGGCTGTGGGGTCCTGACTGACCAGTGGGGGCTGTGGGGTTCTGACTGACCAGTGGGGGCTGTGGGTCCTGACTGACCAGTGGGGACTGTGGGTCCTGACTGACCAGTGGGGCCTGTGAGGTTCTGACGGACCAGTGGGGGCCGTGGGGTCCTGACTGACCAGTGGGGGCCGGGGGGTCCTGACTGACCAGTGGGGGCCGGGGGGTCCTGACTGACCAGTGGGGGCCGGGGGGTCCTGACTGACCAGTGGGGGCTGTGGGTCCTGACTGACCAGTGGGGACTGTGGGTCCTGACTGACCAGTGGGGCCTGTGAGGTTCTGACGGACCAGTGGGGGCCGTGGGGTCCTGACTGACCAGTGGGGGCCGGGGGGTCCTGACTGACCAGTGGGGGCCGGGGGGTCCTGACTGACCAGTGGGGGCCGGGGGGTTCTGACTGACCAGCGGGGACTAAGGGGCCACCACACAGCCCGAGGCCGCCTTACCCTGAGGTACAGCATGAGTTCTCGCAGAGCTGGGATCTTGTTCTTTTCTAGGGCAGACTTCAGGGAGGTGATAATTGGAATAATCATTTCTATTAAATTCCTCTTTTGAACCTGTGGTAACAAAAGAAGGCTGTTTTAGATGCATGAAGTCCTGAAAGACAAAGGTGTTCCCTTGACGTAGTTCTTCTTGCTTGGCCAATCTTGAACATGATGTCAAGTTTACTGTTTATTTTTGATGTCATTCTGAGGACTGGAGAGGAAGTTACCTCGGCTGGGGAGACTAAGAAACCATCACTGCAAAATGGTGTAAAGCAGGAGGCAGACACATACTAGTCTTATTACTAAACAAGAAAAAGGAACTAGAAGTATAGCAGAGCCTTGGACAGCCCCGTCTGTAAGTGCACAGATCCTCATCTGTGGGAAGGAGGGAGCTGGCACCCCCACCCCCAGCTGCTCAAGGGCCCACTGAATGAAGGGCTGAAAACACACGCCAGCCCTTCCCACGAGCCCGGCTCCACCCCGGGCTCCTCCACAGGGCGAGGGGGTGCTCAGCCCTGCTGCCCGGGCACACCCATGTCCCTGCCAGTGGGGTGGCACAGGAGGGCCGGGCCTGGACAGCGTGTGCATTTCTCTGAAGCTCTGCACACAGGAGATCTGCCGGGCAGTTACACAGTGCCTTCACCAAGAATGAGCACCAACCACAAACGTCTGCAGTACATCTCTGAGAATTAAAAATAACTCACTATACTAGCCCATGCATGCCAGACTATCATTGAGAATCTGAAAATTATTCTTTTCTCATTTAAAGTCACTAGTATATGTTCTTTACTTGTAATCTACTCATTTGTAAAGACTTACCAGAGTTCATGAAACAGGAGGGCCAAGACTAAAGAAATAACTTAATAAAGATAAGTCTGAGCAGTGGCTAAGTTAGGGAGAGCCTTAAAAAGTGGCTTAAACGCATTCACTCCACAAATACCACCCAACACCTTCTCTGCACTAGACACCAGGCTAACGTCCCGGGCAACAGAAACGGGGCCAAGAACTCACGCCTTCAAGCTACTTCCAGACCAGGCTGTGTGTCACGGCGTGAGGCTGGCAAGGTGTGGGGGCTGTGGGGGGCCTGGGAGTGAAGGGGCAGGGCGGGGTGTGTGTCTGGGGGACTCTGGCTGGGCGGGCGGCACAGGGCAGGCTGCCTGGGTCGGGACGGGGGTTGGGGGGGAAGGCCCTGCAGGCGGAGGCACGGCCCCTCAGAGACCAGAGTCAGCAGCCTGCATGGGGGAGGGTGCGGGCACACAGGGGCATTGAGTTTACCCAGAAGCTGACAGGAAGCCTCCAACCCACTTACTAAAGACATTGTCAGGGGGTTTAACTTCCACACATATGACACCAGGACCAGGCACACGCGAGCCGCGGAGCCATAGGCACAGGCAGAGGCGGCCCGAGCAGAGTGGGTGTTCAGAGGAGGCTGGAGGGGCCTCGGGACACCCCAGGCGTGTGCCCCTCTGGGAGCAGCACACTCACCTGCGAGAGGAGCTTCTTCTGCGACTCCTGCAGGGCTGCTCTGGCCTGGGCCAGCTCCTCCTCCTCCCCCAGCTGCTCCTTGTCTGCTCTGGCTCTGAGCGCCTGCAGCCTGATCTCCTTCGAGCTGAGCACTTCAAACGTGTCCGAGAGCAGCTCGCTGGCTTCCATGTCTAGGGGCAGGTCGCCATCAGCGAAGCAGGCTGGAGGAAGCAGAGGCAGACCCTGAGGACTGCTGCTCACAGTCGGGGGTGGTGGTGCTGGGCATATATGGAGGCAGTGGCCCGCCAGCCCGAGGGCAGGGCCGACTGCGAGCAAGTCGGGGTCAGGATGTCGTGGTCGGGACGTCAGGGCCGAAGGCGGAGGGCGTCGGGGTCAGGACGTCAGAGTCGGGACATCAGGCTGATGGCCAAGGACACCGGGGTCAGGGCATTGGGGCCCCTGGGCTGCAGGGCAGCTGGGCCCCCGGCCACGCAGCAGTTCCCTCCACACGCTTTATCCCCCCTCTGGCCAGTCCTACCCAGGACGTTTTCGAAGATTCTGGAAGTGATGTTGAACCGCTGCTCGTCTGTGAAGTGTTCTAGGAGAAACTTGTATATCCGCATCCTTCTCTCCCTGTTCTTACCCCCCTTCAGGGAGAAGAGCCGCTTCTCTCTGGGGTGGAGCAGGACCGTCTCAGCACAGCCCCTCGAGAGGCTGAAGGGCCTCTCTCCCCAGGGCTGCCGGCTGGCGTGCCTGGCGGGGAGGCTGCCCACATCCACCCCCCCGGGCCCTCCGTGCCACCCCCGCCTTGGCACTGACCTTTCCGACTGGGGGAACCTATTGAAACTTTCGTGCTTCTCATAGCTGGTGAAATGGAAGATGCACTCAATGAAGTGCTGGTAGAATATGGTCGGGTTCCTCTTCAGAAGCAGATGCACCAGGCAGACCTCCCCAGTGCTGCAGAGAAGGGACGGGGCCGGGTGATGCCGCTGACGCCTCGCAGGGCCCAAGGAGCCTTCCCGCAGAGGCCAGGACGGGGCGGGCACGCGGCTCTCCAGCACACGCGGCTCCAGGCCAGGCCTGCCCTGTGAACCCAGGCTCCCCAGCTGTGCTTGCAAGCTCACAGCCCACCATCACTCAGCCACACCTCATGTGCAGGAGCTCCCCAAGCCGCCCCTTCAGGTGGACCCACCAGACCCCCCTTTCCTCACATCTTGAGCTGAATGCAATCTCCAGCTGCCAGGAGCCCACCCCCCGGGGGGAGGACTGGGGACAAGGACAGTCTGAACGCGCTGCTCTTGGCCGTGGGATGCACAAGGCCCCCGAGAGCCCTCCCTGCAGCTCTCTTCCAGGCTCAGGACGCGGTCAGTCTGCTCAGAGCTCACACCACAGCCAGTCAGAGGCGGCCACTCAGAGACCTCAACAGGGCAGTGACCTGCTGCCAACAGTGACCTCGGACTGTTCACCGGATGCACCCTGGACCACACAGCCACTAAAGCGCCATCTGCTCAGGGGAAGTCCCGGGGAGGAGGCCTGCTGCCCTGAGTGCCCTGAGTCCAGTCCACACAGACCCGCCCGGCAAAGCCAGCTGGCGGCAAGGACACAGCATCAGAGGGCATTCCTGACAAGGCCACTCTGCTGCCCCAGCAGTGACACAGGAGAGAGAGCCACTGAATAAACAGACACTCCCAAGGAGCACCCTGACTGGCCCTTGAGGGAACTGATGACGGTTAACCCTTCATGAGCTAACTTTATACATTTCCACAGCTGCCCGAATTTTATCTCCAGACTTGAAGTCATTCCTACGAAAATGGACCACCGGAGTCCAGCGACGCTTCTGCAAGAAGGCAGGTGCTTTAGGGCACAACTCCATGTCAAACAGTTTGGCAATTTCTCAAAACGCTAAACAAAGAGTTGCCGTCTGATTCAGCAATCCCACAGCTATGTGTAATACCACGAGAAAAGAAAACATATGTCCACACAAAAACCTGCAGAGAGATGTCCACAGCAGCATTATTTAAGATAGCCAACAAGTGGAAATAATCCAAATCTCCATCAACTGATGAATGAGTAAACAAAACTGGGCTTCCCTGGTGGCTCAGGCAGTAAAGAATCTGCCTACAATGCAGGAGACTTGAGTTGGATCCCTGGGTCGGGAAGATCCCCTGGAGGAGGGCATGGCAACCCACTCCAGTGTTCTTGCCTGGAGAATCCCATGGACAGAGGAGCCTGGTGGGCTACAGTCCACGGGGTCACACAGAGCGGAACATGACTGAGTGACTAAGACTTTCAGACTTTCAATGTCAGATGCTGGTCCATTCACTTTAGGTCAAAAATAGGTACAAGTTGGGGTGGACGCGCAAGGACCATCCCGTGGTGAATCACCGGCTTAACCAACTGAACAAGTCAACTCCACAAGAATGTAAACGACACGCAGGATCTGGACACAGGCTGAGGGAGGCTGCAGAGCAGGGAGGACACCCAGCCACAAGGACAGGGCCCCACAGGGAGAGACTCAGCCTTGAATGCATGAGGACACACAGATCCTACCAGCTTGACCAACTTGCCAAGAGGGACAGTTTGATATCTGTCAGCTGAATCCAGCCTCCTCCATGGAGCCTCCTGGGGCCAGCCCCTTCTCCTGTCCTCCTCACCCCCAGGACCCTGAACTGGTCAGGGTCACTGCAGACTTCACTGAACCAAGTCAAGGACACTGCAGACTTCACACAGCAGAACCATCTTACGTGAAAAACAGAGGGAAGGGCAGTAATCCCGAGGAACACTAAGAATCCAAATCTCGGTTTCATCAGCCCGACAGATTCAAGGGGCAAGAAGCGGGGCCACTTCCTTTTTAGATTGAGCAGAAAATGCACATGTTCCTCTTCTTTCAGATGTCTTCCTATACACATGGTACTCTGAAGCTGGTATCCACTCCGTGGAGGCTGTGTGGATGACTCAGAGTCCCGACTCAGACACTCTCAGGCTGGGACAGGGGTGGACCCCCGCCTCGCACTGACCTCGGCCATGAGCGGATGGGGATGGACCCCCGCCCCGCGCTGACTGCAGCTGTGAGCAGGATGGACCCCCGCCCCGTGCTGACCATGGCCGTGAGCAGAATGGACCCCCGCCCTGCGCTGACTGAGGCCGTGACCGGATGGGGATGGACCCCCGCCCCGTGCTGACCGCGGCCATGAGAGGGATGGACCCCCGCCCTGCGCTAACCACGGCAGTGAGCTGACGGGATGGACCCCCGCCCCGCGCTGACCACGACTGTGACCTGGAAGGACCCCGCCCTGCGCTAACCACGGCAATGAGCCGACGGGATGGACCCCCGCCCCGCGCTGACCACGACTGTGACCTGGATGGACCCCGCCCCGCGCTGACCACGACTGTGACCTGGATGGACCCCGCCCCGCGCTGACCGCTGTGTGCGGGACCCATGGCCCTGCCTCTCCAGCCCTCCCTGCTGTCACCTGCGCTCACACCCCAGGTCTGCTCGGTCGCCTGCATCTTGTCATGTGCGCTGTGGTCCTGCTCCCACAACATGCTGACCGCTCCCCATTCCGTCCCTCCTCTTCTCAGCCCCCCAAGGACGCAAGGAATGAGGCCCACCCTCTGCCTCCATAATTTTCACTCACTGACTCATCAAACGTCCCCTGAGACTCTCCTCGGCTTCAGGCCGTTTCAGACAGGAAAGCTGCCAGTAAACAAGACCACCCCTGACTCCAGGATCCCTGCGTACCACCAGGTGGGCAGATGTTATCAAAACCACACAGAATGTGTTGACAAAAGTGACCTGAAGCAAAAGGTGACTGGGAGGGCGTGGGGGAAAGGGAGGGGGCCAGCTGCTGGGGAGAACCCACGTCCTCCCTAGGGTCACCAGGTTCAGCCTTTCCTCCGACACTCCTGAACACATCTGTTTCACCCTCACCTGCTTGCTAAGTGCTTCCTGGTTTTCTCTATTCCAAGCCCCAACATCACTGCTAGGGCATGCATTCTAGTTTGTGTTTCCCAAATTCCTGCGCTGGAAACCGGGCCCCCAAGAGGGTGCTATTAGGAGAACATTTGGGAGAAGACTGGACCATGAAGGCCAGGCTCTCACGAACAGGGTGAGTATCTTAGAAACAAAGTCCTGGAGTCCTTCCCTCCCTCCCACCTTGTGAGGACATGGGGCCGTGTAGACAGCGTGGGGGTCTGGCTCCCTAGAAACTGCTTTGCTGGTGCCCACCTCAGACTTCCCACCTCCAAGCGGGGGGGGGGGGGGGGGGGGTGGGGGGGGGGGGGGGTGGGCAGTGTCCACTGCTCATCAGCTGTGCAGGCTGTGGGGCTTGTCCCCAGAGCCTGGCCAGCCTGAGACAGTCTCTCAGAGCACCTTCAGTTCCACACAGCCTCCTGTCCTCCCGGCTTCAACTTCAGGGACCCAGACTATGTGTCACAACACTGGAGCCCCCACTGAGGTCAGGCAAACCGCCCACTGTTCCGACAGCTCTCTAACTCCCTCATCCCCTCACCTGTCCCACACGGAGCCCTCTGGATCCTCAGTTACTCACTTTTCTCCCAAATTGAGCCATCTCTGCCTTTCTTTCTTTTCTACGTCAAGGGCCCATCACTGCAGTCCCCCCTAGCCGTGCCTTCCTGCAGAGCTGCAGCATCTGCCCTGCCCCCCGAGACAGCCAACCTGGTGCCTGGCCATCATCCTGACTGCTGTCTGCAGGGCTCACCTAGCGGGCAGACATGGTACATCTCAAATAAGCTTGTAGCCTCCACACTGGGGGTTTATATTTTAGGACCAATCCAAACTGTCATGCAAGGAAACCACCATCTAAAAAGATACATGCACCCAGTGTTCACTGTAGTACTAGGCACAGCAGTCAGGACATGGGAGTAACGTAAATGCCATCAACAGAGGAGCAGGTGAAGATGATGTGGTACGTATATACTACAGAATAATACTCAACCAGAAAGAAGGAAATAATGCCACGTGCAACAACATGGATGGACCTGGAGATGATCACACCCAGTGAGGGAAGCCAGACAGAAAGACAAATATCATGATACCACTTACAGGTGGAGTCTAAAAAATGGTACAAATGAACTGATTTACAAAAAGAAGAGCCACAAATGGAGAAAACAAACTTATGGCTATCAAGGGGGAAAGGAGGGGAGAGATAAATTGGGAGGTTGTGATTGGCACTGGAAAAGACCCTGATGCTGGAAAAGACTGAGGGCAGGAGGAGGAGGGGCCAACAGAGGATAAGATGGCTGGATGGCATCACTGACTCAATGGGCATGAGTTTGAGTAAGCTCCGGGAGTTGGTGATGGACAGGGAGGCCTGGCATGCTGCAGTCCATGGGGTTGCAAAGAGTCGGACATGACTGAGCAACTGGACTGAGCTGAGCTGGGACTGACACACACACGGCTATGTATAAGTGAGGACCTGCTGCATGGCACAGGTGCACACTTCACTCTTTAATGGCCTGTGTGGGAGAAGAGGAGACACATGTGTAAATAACTGATTCACTTTGGTGCACAGCAGAAACACAGCCTTGTCAGTCAACTATACTTCAGTAAAAATCGATTTCAAAAAGTCATGCAATTTTCCTCACACTGGAATCGTCAGGAAATCCACCTAGACCAAAAATTAAATTCACAGGGCTCTGCCACTACAGTCTCTTGTGAAGATATGTCCTAGCAGACACATAGGGAAAAATTAATGTGTATAAAAGAAGCAGACAGGCCTGACCTTTGGCCTAAAAACAGATGAACAGGTTAATTTAAATTAGCTTTTCAAAGCTCTTCAAATTACGCTCCACATTTTGCCGTGGTTCACACCAACTCAGAAGGCAGGGCTGCAATGGGCAAACCTAAGGCGGCGAGAGGACTGTGCGGGGCGCCTGCCTGTCCCCAGTGCCCCCCTGACCTCTGACCATCGAGGCTGTGATGCACACGCACGGGGCCCGTGCCCTGAGCTTCTCTCTGCCCGTGGGCCCCCACAGCACTCGGGGCCGGGGGCTGGCCGGGCGGGGGAGGTGCGAGGGCCCCGCAGCGGCCGCAGAGAGGAAGGATGCGCGGGAGCCTCGGCCTCCAGCTCTGGCTCTGAACACGCTCGTCAGCACCAGCATCCCCAGCGTCTCAGGTTAACGCTCCTCCGTGCAGAAACATGCGCAAAGGAGACTGCACAGAAATGCTTCCATGGAACCCAGAGTAAACCACTGGTGACAACATTTAGAACGAGTAAAAGCCAAAGTGTTCGTTGCTCAGTCCTGTCCGATGCTTTATGACCCCACGGACTATAGCCCACCAGGCTCCTCTATCCATGGGATCCTCCAGGCAAAACTGCTGGAGTAACCATTCACTTCTCCAGGGGATCTTCCTGACCCAGGCATCAAACTGGGTCTCCTGCATTTCAGGTGGGTACTTTACTGTCTGAGCAACCAGGGAAGCCCATTTAGAACCAGAGGGACCCATTATTACAGGCTATTTAGAGTTAATGAATTTGTAAAGACCTCTTTTCAACTGTGGGAGCTCCTGCCATGCATTCAACACTCTTATTTTCCAACTATAGACTTGCCTTAAACAGCATTATTCATGTAACAGAACTGAGGTTAGCAAATTCTGTGAAATTATTTCTCAACCCCTTGAAAACAAATCTTTAAGAAAATTCCAGAAGGACAGGAATGAACAAGTGGCAAGGCAACTCTCTTGCCTTCTAATACTCAGGAAATATCCATTTCTAAGGAGCCCTGTAAACTGTACACTCTTATTCCACACTGAGCAATTCTGTCTTAACTCCTAGAACACCTTCCTTAGTTTCTGCACATAGAGGAAAGTCTGAACTCTTATGTTACTGACCCAGAAGTCGACTGTAAGTCATGCTGCAAGCGCAGCTTCTGCTCCAAGAGCTGACATAGCAGAGGCGCACCCTGCTCTAAATGCCTCTGTTTGGGACAAACAGTGTCAGCAGATGTGCTCGGTGCTGGGATTCTCCGTGGTCACCTGGAACACGGTGCTTCTGTTCTTACATTTACATGAAAACTAAAGCTTTGTTGTACAGTTCAGTATTCTAAAAGTTGACTGATTATCTGGCAACTGCCAAAACCTCACTAAATCCTACATGACGCAAATTTAAAGCAATTTTAAAGAGAACTTTCCAGAAACAAGGCCAATCACTTGGCTGCCTGGTGAAAGGCAAGAGGCTCACCTAGCGACCTCTGGGTTCAGGTCCACGACTGTGATGACGAAACGGAAGAACAGGCAGCCCTTCCATCTCACAAAGTCCTCCTGCAGAGAGAAGGAGGACGCTCACTTAATTCCGCTGCTCAGACCCGCCCCCCCTGCCCCCCCAGAGGGGCCGCGGCCAGCGGGCCAGCCCTGACGCACACCTGCAGGAGGCCCGTGAGCAGGAGCAGCGCCTGCTTCCGGACGAATGGGTTAGGGTCCTTCAGACACGTGCAGATGGTGGGGACGTACTTGTCCACCAGGGCCGTGTAGCGGACGCAGAGGTCACACAGGACGATGACGACGTTGTTGAGGACGTTCCCGTCTATGCCCACCTCCAGCTCCCGCACCAGGACGGGGACGCTCTGCTTTGCAAGATCCTCGTGTTGTAAGCACAGCTTCCCTGTCCCCGAGACAGACCCCAACTCTGCTCTCATTTCCCGCCTCACAGGCTCTCCAGCCAGACCTTGCTAGGGATTTTATTTAGTTACAGCTAAAACATCACATCAACAATCACAAACAAAGAAGCCAAAGGCAGACAGACCCATACTAAATTAAGAAGCTCAAAATACATATACTCCCCACCCGCAGGTTAGATGAGATAGACACGCTGAGATGCTCCTCTACGGCAGTTACAAACGCCTTCGTCTAACATCAAAAATTGAATTTTGGAGTTTTCAACTTACCTGGAAAATGACCAGTAAAACGTAACTGAAGACACTTCTGATTATACAAATAGTCAATATAAGTAAAAAGTTTAATAATGAACCTGCTAGGTAAACACACGATTGTTTCCTTTACTTCACTTCTCGTTCATATTTAGGAGAGGAAAGGATGTAGCTGAGTTTTGTGTCTGCACTTTTTTTTTGGCCTGGAGAATACTTTGCTCTTATTTAGTTCTGAGATTTTTGAAAACTCTGATGGACAGACTGTGAGTGTAAAAGCACCATGGGAACCCCAGTGTACTGACGGTGACCCACAGGAGGGCTCAGATCACTGGCTTACTGAAGACCCATAGCACATGCGAGGCTGCCCGTGCTCCCCACTCACCCAGGGTGATGACGGCGTGCGCTCTGATCACCGAGGGCATGACCACGCCCTGGACCTGGGAGAGCGGCTGGGAGGCCAGGGCTGCACTGCTGCCTGGGGGTGCCTGGGGCCCTGGGGAGGGAGGGGAGGGGGGCTCACTGCACCGCCAGGGCAAGGCCGGCCCTGGGGAGGCGGGGGGTGGGGGGGCTTACTGCACTGCTCAGGGCGAGGTCAGCCCTGGGCAGCGGGCATGGGACATGTCAAGGGCCTTACGAGGCTCTCTGCCGGGAGACGCGGCCAGGATAGACAGGATCAGGAGGGTGGTCCTCTGGTCCACTCGGGCTGGACAGAGCTGGGCAACGTCTCCTAAGGTGAAAACATACTTCACCTACAAAGAGAATTGGTTCTTCAGTAAGAGTACAGCAGAGGAAACCGAACTCCAGATACTCCTGCAAGTCAAAGGGGCACTGGCTAGCAGGTACACTGTGGTAACAGGGTTGACCTCGGTGCTTCTGAATAAATGGGAACATGGAACACCCGACTCACAACCCCGCCACCCACAAGATGCCATCCTTGTTTTTCTGGATGACTTTCTTTTCAAAGTATTTTTATGGTCACAGGGCTTCATGCTTGCGTTTCTCCCACACTTACCAATCACACTAGGTTGAAGGTCTCAATTCTAAATTTCAACATCAGGCATCCTTTCATGTTAATGTAGACAACAAGTATGTTTAACAACTACACAAAAGTATGCTAAAAATCATGAATGTTGCCAAAGTTTACCACACTAGCACCATGCGTCTACGGGACCGAATCCTTTCCTGTTTGCATCATCTCTGATGCATCGCCCTGCGCCCTGGGACGGTGCTCTGCCTCCTCAGAAAGGTTGTGCAGGACAAGAGGACATAGAGCCTGCTACATACTTTAAATGCACTTCCAAATCTCCTCCTGGTTAGCTTACTAGTAAAGAGTCCTACTCATTAAAACCTCAAGGAACCATTACTGTGTCTTTATTGAGGATGTTCAGCTTGATAGTTAAGCAACACTGTTTTAATTATTCAATCATAAAAATACAAGGGTGATATTAACTAAAGAGTAAAATGTTAAATAAAGACTTTTCAGAGTAAGAAAGCTAATAATGATATGTGTGCTTAGAGAGACCTGAACATACTATATCAGTGGACTGAAGGAATATTTGAATTATATTTAAATAAGAGTGAAGTAAACAATATATATATATATATATATATATATATATATATATATATGGGAAACTTCTCCATATATTTTAACTGAAGGGTAGATTTTGGTGACATATTGAACAGAAAAAAAAGTCTTACTAAGGAAAACTCCCTGGTCATATTATGCATTTTTCTTAGACTGGGTAGGGAATCCCAGACCCATCAACAGAGAAAGACCCTCCAGAGAAGCCCAGAGAAGCCACTCTACAAATTGAGGCCTCTTGACACAAAACACCAGGGTTCCTATTGATTAGGATAATTCTAATTACTGAACTGGGAGTGTTATCGATGTCTCAGGACAAAGGGTCTCCTCCAAAATATCCAAACAGAGCCATTATCCCCAGTTTCAAGTGCGAGGGGGAACTGAACTGAACAGGGGGGAACAGGAACTGAACAAACAGATGAGGAAAATGGCCAGTTTCAGCTAAGTGATGGCCTAGCCTAAAAGGCCCTTACTGGATGGTGTCAGATGCCAGAATCAGAATCACCGATGTTTTGCTGACAGCCAGCCACTCGGATGAGAAAGTGGGCCCCGTGTGCAAAGACCCAAAGTCACCTCTCCAAGACACGATCTCTAAAGCAGATGCATGTCACACAGTCCTGCTGCTCCCAGGGCAGAGATTTCTCCAGCTTTCAAACACCTCTTCTTGTTTCACATGCGACCTGGGAACTGTTCTCTAGTCTGATGGTCAAACCACTTAGCAGACACAGTAGACAATTTTAGAAAACATCAAACTCAAGCCCAAAGCAGCAAGAGTACAAACACTTCACTCTCTTCTCACCTGTTACTTCTGAGCTCACAACACACACTGTGTTCTCCCTATTGGATCAGGAATCCCACAGGATCCAACTGGGAGAAGCATTTGCCAACATTTCCCCCAGGGAGTAAGTGAGAAGAAAATGAATAGGTCACCAGTAAAAAAGTCTAGAAAAGAAGAGTAAGCACGAGGCTAGGAACATCCTTCTCCTGTTCACGGTGTTAGAAACACGTACCACAAAGGCATTCAAAACCCTGCCAGCACGGGAGGAGGAGGACGGTGAGATGGCAGCCACTCACCATCAGGTCTTCTCTCATCCGGCCTGGCCCGTCCTCCTTCAGGATGATGTTGGAAAGGTGGCGCACGCAGGTGGCAAGCACGTCCCCAGACGCCTGTGCCAGTAACTCCTGTAGCAAGTCAAGGTCACCTCTGAGGGGCGCCATGCACTCAGCAGACTGCCCATGGCACACAACTCGCTCCGAAGAAACACTGTGGCCTCCAAATGCATAAACTGGAAGCCACAAAAAATCCTAGCCATCATGTTTTTGCATCTTTGCTCTTTCTTTTGGCAACCCAGCAATACAAACTGGTTAAGTGGAATTCACAAAGAACACTTTATGTATGCTCTTTCCAATACACTCTACCTACTATATTTTGTATATATATATGTACATATTTTATATATAAAAGTCTTTTGTATATGTAAAGTCTTTCTGTCTACATTTGATCTATAAAAGGGAAAGACGTCTACTCAGGAAGGTCTAGAGCTCTAAGAGATCTGTAACAGCAGTGCTCCTCTAATAACAAACACACTGCAATTCTTCTGGCATATGTAGATGCTGAATTAACTGCTGTACTAAAGAGTGTATTTTAAATAAACAGACTAAGAAAAAAAGTTGTTATCCTCCTGGAATGTATTCATTAGAGGCACGTTTTCAGAGTCTCTGGTTAGTGAAAGTGACTTCCGGGGGTCCCATCTCCAGCCCACGCACCTCACCGCACACAACAGGCTGCAGAGGGTCTCAGCTGCTCCCTGTGACCTGGATCATCACTAGACACCCAGGCTGAGCTGAGCGGCTCCACACCGTGATGGGCCACCACACTGTCGGACAGTCGTTATCTTTTTATCTTTATATTATTTTTAATTGGACGACAATTACAGTACTGTGCTGGTTTGTGCCATGTATTCACATGAATCAGCCACAGGCACACATACATCCCCTTCCCTCTTAGACCGCCCCGCACCTCCCTTTCCACCCCACCCCTCAAGGTGGTCACAGAGCACCACCTTTGGGCTCTGACAACACAAATACAACAGAAAACAGAGAAATACAAAAGATCATAAGAGACTACTATGAGCAACTACATGCCAATAAAATGGAAAATCTGAAAGAAATGGGCAAACTCTTAGAAAAGCATAACCTTCCAAAATGGAACCAGAAAGAAATAGAAAATATGAACAGACCAATCACAAACATGGAAATCAAAACTGTAATAAATAAAAATCTTCCAATAAATAAAAGACCAGGACCAGATGGCTTCACAGGTGAATTCTACCAAAAGTTTAGAGAAGAGCTAGCACCTATCCTGCTCAAACTCTTCCAGAAAACTGCAGAGAAAGGAAAACTCCCAAACTCACTCTATGACATCAAAACCAGACAAAGATACCACAAAAAAATGAAGTTACAGGCCAGTATCACTAATGAACATAGATGCAAAAATCCTCAACAAAATTCTAGCTAACAGAATCCAACAAAACATTAAAAGGATCATATATCATGATCAAGTGGACTTTATCCCAGGGACTCAAGAATTCTTTAATACATGCGAATCAATCAATGTGATACATGATATTAACAGATTTGAAGATAAAAACCATATCATCATCTCAACAGATTTAGAGAAAGCTGTTGGCAAAATTCACCACACATTTATGATAAAAATTTTCTCCAGAAAACAGGCATGGTGGTGGTTGTTTAGTCGCTCATTTGTGTCTGACTCTTGAGATCCCAAGGACTGTAGCCCACCAGGCTCCTCTGTCCATGGGATTCTCCAGGCCAGAATACTGAAATGGGTTGCTGTTTCCTTCTCGAGGGGATCTTCCCAACCCAGGAATCAAACTTGGGTCTCCTAATTTACCAACTGAGCTACAAGGGAAGCCCGAAAGTAAGCACAGAAGGAACATACATCAACATAATAAAGGCCAGATATGATAAACCCACAGAAAATACTATTCTGAATGATGAAAAACAAAGCATTTCATCTAAAATCAGGAACAAGACAAGGGTGCCCACTCTGCCACTATTATTCAACATACTTTTGGAAGTCCTAGTACAGCAATCAGAAAAAAGAAAAAGAAGAAGAAGAAGAAGAAGAAGAAATAAAAGGAATCCAGATTGGAAAAGAAGTAAATGTTTGCAGATGATATGATTCTTTACATAAAAAAACCCTAAAGCTGCCACCACAAAATTAACTAGCGCTAATCAATGAACACAGTAAAGTCGCAGAATACAAAATTAATATACAAATCCCTTGCACTCCTATACACTAACAATAAAAAATCAGAAGGACACTCACTTCTGTTTCAGGACTTACTCTACCATGGAATTAACTGTTAACAGCTGGGTCTCCCCCACTGTGGGGCAGAGGCCTTAAGAACGGGCAGTCTGACCATCACCCCAGGTAGTGCCCAGCAGCTCAACCACAAGACAGTACTCAAATTTGCCAGACTGCTGGCAAACCACCATCACAACCCAGACGTCTGCGGCTGACTTGCCTAAAATGTGTGCACGCTCCTGCTGCGCTTTACAGATCAACAGCACAACCTGGAGCTTCAGGAATGAACGTGCTCTGTCCCAGTCGTCTGGGTCCCCAGGCCCCCGGCTGCTAGTGAGAGGAAGACTTCAGAGGCTGTGCGACTGGTCAGCCCGCCCACCCATCTGCCTTGGGCTGTCCCCCGACAGGCACTTCCGCCCTGCCTCCAGCTCCGCCCTGAGCACTCCCGCCAACCAGGGCTGTGTCGAGGCGAGTCTGTCCCGTCCAGGCAGACCTCAGAATGCTTTTTCTTGTTTCCCAAAATCTGTCTCCTTGCAACTTCCACCTACTGGTCCAAACAGGTCCTAAGTGACACCAAGTCAATCTGACTGTCGTCTGGGTCTTCGGTCGTGTGTGCACGGAGACAGGCCAACTGCTGCCACGTGCCTCCTCCTGCAGCTGCGCAGGTCAGGCCCCTCAGTCACCCCGGCTAGCCTGCTCTGACCCCTCGCTGCCGCTCACCCGGTCTCACCCACCCTGCTCTGCAGGCTGTCCTGAGACAGAGGACGGGGTACTGGTCTCAGGCTCGACCTGCGCAGACAGCAGTACCGCACCTCTGCTGCAGACCCCGGAGCCACTCACAGCGTCCACGCCTGCGCCAGTGCTGACTGCGGCTCCACAGCGCCGTCAGCGCACGGCCGACAGAGCAGCGACGCCCACAGCCCCAGCCTACGGCTCGGTGGTCGTGTCTCGGGTACCTGTTTTTCTCCATAAAACAGAGCATGTTCATTTATAGAAAGAAAAGACCAGAGCTATGTCTCTGGTCACCTGGATGAAACTCACCCCCAGCTTTTGGGACATTTCGGGCCTCAGCCCCCTGTCCACCATGCTGTGGGGGCAGAGCCAAAACGCTGCCTTCTCCTAACACAGCAGTGAGCTCCACACTCTTCCAGTCTCGTTTCTGCGTGAGAAGAGAACTCAGCCTTCCTCACAGACAAACAAGGACAGAGCTTACTGTTCTGAGCACCGGGATCCGTGGTGGGCAGACAGTGCACCCTCTCGGCCCAGCTCCCCCCAGCGCAGACCCTCCTCCAGCCAGGGCTAGGGACCTGGGGTCCAAGCCACAGGCCTGGCTCCGCACCAACAAGCAATGCGCCTCAGACACGAGCAGGATGGCACCCTCGGCCCTGGCCACAAACTCCCGCCTTCCCCACGGCACTCTTCCCTCATTATCAGCTTTTTGTTTTGTTTTTATCTGTTTTCTGCTATTCACATATGCTCCCTACTTAGGGAACGTTTCTTATTTAAAAGGTTTTCACATACTTTCTTGGATCGGAAATAAGTGGTTAGAAAATCAAAGAAAACAAGTATCCCATTCACCAAGTGCCAAAAAGTTTAGTAAGGAAAATCCCAGACACAGAAAGAACTGGGCTTTTTTAATTAAGTAAATTTCAACCTGCTCAGACCCTAAGCAAAAAAGTTACACTATGCTGTCTTACTATACATGTTAACTTAAGAGGGAAGGACTTTTTAAAAAGAACTTATACAAGAAAAGGAAACATAGGAAGGTGGCAGGTAGCTCAGATGAAGCAATGTTTTTATTCTAGGAAATGTAAATATATTGAGTTGGCCATAAAGTTCATTTGGGTTTTTCCATAAGATGTTACAGAAAAACAAGAGCAAACTTTCTGGCCAACTCAGTATTTCGGCAATTATCTAACTTTTGGCTTCTAAACTCATCATTCACAACCCCCGTCCTGCAGGCCTCATTATGGTCAAACTGCTTGGAAGTGCGACCTGAGCACCCCTGGTGGCTCAGACGCTAAAGCATCTCCCTGAAACCGGGAGACCCGGGTATGGCCCCTGGGTTAGGGTTAGGGAGATCACCTGCAGAGGGAATGGCTACCCACTCCAGTATTCTTGCCTGGAAAATCCCATAGACTGAGGATCCTGGTAGGCTACAGTCCATGGGGTCGCAAAGAGTCGGACCCAACTGAGCGACTTCACTTCACTTCACTTGAATCATAGAAGAAGCAAGAGAGTTCAAGAAAAACATCTACTTATGCTTACTGGAGAAGGAAATGGCAACCTACTCCAGTATTCTTGCCTGGAGAATCCCATGGACAGAGCAGGCTGGTAGGCTACAGTTCACAGGGTTGCAAAGAGTAGGACACGACTGAGCGACTTTACTCACTCATGCTTTATTGATTACTCTAAAGCCTTTGACTGTGTGGATCACAACAAACTGTGGAAAACTCTTAAAGTGATGGGGCTACCAGATGCCTGACCTGTCTCTTGAGAAACCTGTATACAGGTCACTAGGCAACAGTTAGAACCGGACATGGAACAACAGACTGGTTCCAAATTGGTAAAGGAGTATGCCAAGGCTGTATATTGCCACCCGGCTTATTTAATTTACATGCAGAGTACATCATGCGAAATGCTGGGCAGTATGAAGCACAAGCTGGAATCAAGACTGCCAGGAGACATATCAATAACCTCAGATATGCAGATGACAACATCCTTATGGCAGAAAGTAAAGATCTAAAGAGCCTCTTGATGAAGGTGAAAGAGAGTGAAAAAAGTGGCTTAAAACTCAACATTCAAAAAACTAAGATCATGGCATTTGGTCCCATCACTTCATGGCAAACAGACAGGGAAAAAATGGCAACAGTAATTGACTTTACTTTCTTGGGCTCCAAAATCGCTGCAGATGGTGACTGCAGTCATGAATTAAAAGACACTTACTCCTTGGGAAAAAAGCTATGATGAAGCTAGACAGACTATTAAAGAGCAGAGACATTATTTTGCCAACAAAGGTCCATCTAGTCAAAGCTATGGTTTTTCCAGAAGTCATGTTGGGATGTGAGAGTTGGACCATAAAGAAAGCTGAGAGCCAAAGAACTGATGCTTTTGAACTGTGGTGTTGTAGAAGACTCTTGAGAATCCCTTGGACTGCAAGGAGATCAAACCAGTCAATCCTAAAGGAAATCAGCCCTGAAGATTCACTGGAAGGACAGATGCTAAAGTTGAAACTCTAATACTTTGTGCAGCTGATGTGAAGAGCTGACTCATTTGAAAAGACCCTGATGCTGGGAAAGATTGAAGGTGGGAGGAGAAGGGACGACAGAGGATCAACAGTTGGATGGCATCACCCACTAAATGGACATGAGTTTGAGCAAGCTCTGGGAGTTGGTGAAGGTCAGGGAAGCCTGGCGTGCTGCAGTCCATGTGGTCGCAAAGAGTCGGACACGACCGACTGACTTAAGTACCCAGGGTGCATGCTTCCTAGAAGACAGTGGTGCCCAGAACCAAGGAGATGACCTCCTAAGGGTGCTGTGTCTTCAGCAGCCAAAATCTTCTTGAGGAATGTCAACTGCTTGTCAGATGGGTGCTTCCTTAAAGACCTAACTGCCCTTCTAGGCTCGCCGTGGAGAACACACCCCCAGCCTAAAGGCAGAATGAGTGTTCTGTCTCCATATAGACAAACGACAGTCATGCCCATGAGTCTGTAGTGTACCTGCTCCTCCGCTGGTGTCTCTGCAGTTACCCGGCACAGGCTTTGTAAAGTGTCAACAGCTGGAGTGATCAACATTGTCGACCAGCAGAATCCATTCAGCTTTTTCTTGAGAACATCTAAAAAGAGTCAATTCCCTCCAGGTTTTTAACTCTCACAATAAAGTGAGAGGCGAGCCTTTTCACAATTCTCTGGTA
This sequence comes from Odocoileus virginianus, assembly GCF_023699985.2. Lineage (NCBI taxonomy): Eukaryota > Metazoa > Chordata > Mammalia > Artiodactyla > Cervidae > Odocoileus > Odocoileus virginianus. Next base: position 934,886 of record NC_069683.1, read on the forward strand.
GACACTCACCTGCCACCCTGTCCCGGGTGCTCTGAGGAAGATGCTTAGCGATATGTCGAATGACACACAGGATGTGCCCCAAGGTGTCCTCACTGGGGTTCTGCTGGCTGGCGAGAGGGCAGGGGAAGCATCAGGGCAGAAGCCCAGGATGCGCTGCTGTCGACGCAGTGCTTTTCTTCCAGATTCTAGTACTGGAGGGAGGAGGGCAGCCCGGCCCACAAGCCAAGCTGGGGAACGCAATGGCACTTCCCGTACTCGGACAATCAAAGCTTAGCAGTGATTCCATTTTCCCTCTTGGTTTTTACACCAGAATTTAAAGAAAAGATCCATGTACACAAACAGCTATGAGAGGGCCCATTTTCTCAAGATACAAGCCCTGTGTCCAGGACTCCCTTGTGTCTGGAGGTAGCTCCATGATAAGCATGCAAACCTGCTCATCCTCTCCCAGGCCTCGATGACGGTGGAGTAGTCCAGGGCGGGCGACGCACCAGCCACCTTGGCAAGCAGCATCCAGGCGGGCGCAGAGTGCTCCTTTTCCGTGTGGGAGAGCACGTTGTTTACAAAAGTCGGGGAGAATCTATCTTTCCGGGACCAGATATGAAAAGCCTTGTTTAAATAGCAGCTGGAAAAGAGACGGAAAGCAGGACTGTAACTGTGAGTGCACAGGCCTCGGACCGCCCCTCCGCCCAGGGTGCGGGCTTCTGCGGCAGCCCTCCTCCGGTGCAGTGGCCACACGGGGCGCCCGCCCAGGGGCACATCCGACACCAACAGAGGTGCCCTCCAAACGCTACAACACCGAACACGGCGTGCTGACCCACTCCTCCTGTAAGTTTTTACTTTGAAAGCAAAAGTTTCAGAATACACTGGAGACCCTCTAAAACGTGTACCATATGCAGTAGGATGCCAATAAGAGGTACATCTAGAGCTTATGAGGTTTTAGTGACAAAACATGTAGACAATATCCTTTTTCAATGGAAGGACTAGATAGAAATGACATCCCAGAGGTGAAATACGACAGTATTAAAGGAGCTCAACTTTGCTATGACCTGTCAAAACCATTCAAAATTACCCATTTCAAACTTTTCTAAAAGAAACCAAAAAATTCTTCTGATGTATTGAAGTGTCTGTGTGATGTCACTGCTATTTTTAGACCATTTCTTATATGCTTTTTTCCCATAGAAGTGAATGACATCATATGACTAATGAGACAAATGTAACATTTTGTATTTAAGTGGAAAAACAAATACATTCCTTCCCCAAGTAATTTCTTCTACTGCTAGGAACACACACACACACACACACACACACACACACACACACTCAGATTAGCAAAACTTTTTCATTAAACGAAAGAATTCTCAAAGTGTGCAGAAGGTGACTACAAGAAAATAAACACACCCATACTGAGAGAGTCAGTTCCTAGGCAGACTGATAAGAAGTCTAGGGGTCCCCAAGGAGAGAGAAGTATGGAATATTCAAGGAGGAAGAAAGGACAAACTTTTTTTACTTTTTTTTCCTCTACATTCCTTAGGATTATATAACAATAATGTATCCTGCCTGAGGACAGTCTCTGGCTAATTCTGTTATCTTAAAACATAAATTATGGGAGTAGGTCTGGTCTTTACAAGGATGTATCCTGCCTGAGGACAATCTTTGGATTAAACCTTCTAGCCAACTCTGTTATCTTAAAATGTAAATATGGGAGTGGGTCTGGTGAGGTCTTTGCAACCTCCAGACATTCTTTGGATTCATTGGAGAGTATATAACTCCATTGCTAACACTAGCAAAAGGGTTATTCTTTTGCCCCCTTCTGATGCCTATGTCAGAAGCTTTCTCTATCTCCTTTATACTTTAATAAAACTTTATTACACAAAAGCTCTGAGCGATCCAGCCTCGTCTCTGGCCCCGGATTGAATTCGTCTCCTCCGGAGGCCAAGAATCCCGCGTCTAATCGTTCAGCAACAATCTTTCAATACATAGTAAGTATATGCATATAAATGAATGGTTTGCATTAATAAATTAGCTTTTATCTAAAAAATCTATCTAGAGTTTTACTGCAAATGACTAACATCCAAACCTGATTGCTGTCTGAAACCAAGTGAATTGACAAATATTTTAAAATGCACCTACAAGAATCACACAGAATATTACATGGCATTCACTACAGGAAGCCAGCAGAATGGGAAGTGCCCTCTGAACTTAGGAGTTTCGAGCTCAAGGCCAGCTCCTCTGGGAGGTGGCCACACGCCCTCCACCAGCACTGAGCTGGCCCCAAAGGGCCCCTGACTGGACCCAGTCAGAATCGACCCTCTCAGGTCACAAGAATGCGGCTCAGCAAACACCACCTGGGCTTCCTGAGGAGCACGGCTGACCACTAGCCTGAGACCCACCCAACGCACCCCCAGGGCCACCACAGTGACCCCTGCGGAATAGAACTGGCCCCTCTCCCTTACACTGCAGTCCACTGCCTGACCGTGGACTAACTCCTGGGCTTCTCATCATGCCAATGCTGACTCTGAGAAGGTCTGTTCCACGTCCTCTGCTCCAATCTACAGCCTAGCCTGGGGACTCCCTCCACCACCAGAAGTGCTGAAAGCAGGCATTTAAAGCGATGCTCCATGCGTAGCACTCCCCTGCCCTGGCTGGCCTCAACTCTGCTTCCCAGGCCAGAAACCCCCCAGCAGCCCTGTCGTTTAGGATCCAAGAGGGTCAGGCCTCTCGGTCTCTGCGCTGCCATTTCCTGCCTGGAGACGCTCACCATCAAGCTGGTCTAGCTCATCTCAACTCTTTTCACCTCCAGAGATGACTGCAGTCACACTACCATCAATAGGAAGCCACTCTAAGCCAGAGAAAGAAAAGGAGATAAAAACCATAAAAGGGAAAGAAAGAAAAAAAAAATCAAACTTCTAGAAATCTGGGAAAACATTTACATAACCTAGAGGACATCTACAGAAAAGATCTATAGGAAAAACTGATATAACATCTATAGGAAAAGATTTCTTAAAAAAATCCATTAACTATAAATGTGGGGCTGCTGGGGCTGGCAGGCGGCCCCGACCTGGGTTTCGGTTTCCTGTGAAATTGTGGGATTCCCCGCCCCCATCAGGTAACCTGGAGCCAGCCAATCAATATGCGCCCAGTAAGAAACAAAGGGAGAGCTAAAAAGCCCGCGGACGCCTAAGTTTGAACAAAAGCCCGCAAAAGTTTGTACCAATAAAACTGCTTTGCAAACATGTAACCAATCCGCTTAAGCCAGCTACTAACTGCTTATGCATACCTTATAAATTTGGGTAACCGCCTCTGCTCAGGGCTCCCTGACCCCGTACCACTGTGTTGGACGCGCGGCAGGAGCCCTGACTGGAGTCAGTAATAAACTTCCCTTTTTTTGCGAGTTGCATTGTCTTGGAAGCCTTCTCTCTTCCCGCTCGGGATTCGGACATCGGGCAAAACAATAAAGAAAACCACTAACAAACTGAACTCATCAGACAATACCATTAAGAGACTAAAGAGGCAAACGTTGGGCTTGGGGAGAGGAATCTATAATGTATACAACAGTGTTTCTGCACGTTTAAATGCTTTTGGGTGAACAAGCAAAAGAGAGACAGACAGCCTGATTAAAAAAGTAGGGAGCAGGGCAGGCTATCTGGGCAGGTAATACACAGTGTGACTACCTAGATGCTAATCCACCTATGAGGGGGCTCAGCTGCATCAGTCGCCATGGCAGTGCAAATTAAGACCACCAAGAAACAGAAGTGCTGGCCACCGAGACGACTGAAAAGAAAGACCGACAGCAGAAAGACGGGGGCAACTGCAGCTCTCAGACGTGCTTCAAGGACTCAGCCTGGCACCACCACTCTGGAGCACTGTCTGCAGTCACTTAAGGAAGGGTAAGCGCACGCCCAACAGCACTGCTCCTAGGGACATGCGCAACAGAAACGTGCACCAAAGACACGCCCAGAAATACTCACAGCATTCTACCTCACAATGAAAACTGGAAAGGATCCATCATCAGCCAACAGTTGACAGGGTACATCAACTGTGGCTTCTTCGTGAACGTGAGGTACACACATGCAACAATGAAAGTGAATGGAATACAGCTGCACGCAGCCACCTGAGTGGGCCTGGTACTTCTTTGAGTGGAAGGAGTCAGACCCACAAAGAACAGAGACCATGTAATTCCATTCATGTGAAGAGGAGGTGCAGACAGACCACACCTGGTGCTAGAGTCAGCAGGCACCGCCTCTGAGGAGAGGAGAACCACTGGAAGGGAGAGGGAGGGTGCTCCTAGGCCGAGCAAGGCTGTCTCTGGACTCAGGGATCACACCCAAATAGGCCATGTCTTCTGCACTGCAGGGGATTCTTTACCCACTGAACAAAAAGAACAGAAGTGAAAGGCAAGGGAGTGAAAGGTTGTTGCTGAACCATGAAACACGCCAGGATTCTTGGCCTCCGGAGGAGAAGAATTCGATCTGGGGCCAGAAACAAGGCTTGATCGCTCAGAGCTTTTGTGTAATAGAGTTTTATTAAAGTATAAAGGAGACAGAGAAAGCTTCTGACATAGACATCAGAAGGGGGCAGAAAAAATACCCGCCTGCTAGTTTTTAGCCAGATGTTATATAGTTACTAGCAGTCTGTATGAAAGAAAAAATGTCTTAAAACTCAGAGAATGGCACCAGGCCCTTCATCCACAAGATGTATTTTGGGATAATCTTGGCACCAGACAAGTCATCCTGGGCCATAAAACAATTGACTTGAATCTTGTATAGAGGCAGATTACCATACAAATAGTTTCGTTTACATAGATTAGGGGAACAATGTCTGAGTATAACATACTGGTTTGTCAAGTCTGTTCTGAGTCATTACTCAGAACCAACTTGAAGACAGAGTTTGGGGTAAATGCATAGTACATTAACATAGCTTAAGACAGACATTTCCATAAGAAAAATGCATTGGTTAGCTCAAAATTTGAGACAAGTTAAGTTCAGGTGGAACCAGGTGTCATTATGGCAATACAGTATTTTAAGAGAAACCTCTTTAAATTTGTACAGACAAGGAAGGGAAAAAAAAAAAAAAAAAATATATATATATATATATGTATCTCACTAGCTCCTCCCTGCCGCTTAAGAGAGAGAGAAAAAAATGACACTTGCAGCCTATTTCCTCGATTTGGAGACCCCTGGCCTTCCTGCCCCTGTTACCCTCTCAGGAGAAAGGGAAAGATACACCCAATTGAATGCAGAGTTCCAGAGAATATCAAGGAGAGCTAAGAAAGTCTTCTTAATTGAACAACACAGAGAAAGAGAGGGAAAAAAAAGAATGGGAGAGACCTCTTCAAAAAACTGGAGATGTGAAGGAAATATTTTTTGCAAAGATGGGCACGATAAAGGGCAGAAATGATAAGCACCTAATGGAAGCAGAAGAGATTAAAAAAAGGTGGCAAGAATACACAGAAGAACTGTACAAAAAAGGTCTTAATGATCCGGACAACCATGAAGGTGTGGTCACTTACCTAGAGCCAGATAACCTGGAGTACGAAGTCAACTGGGCCTTAGGAAGCATCACTACGAACAAACCTAGTGAAGGTGATGAAATTCCAGCTATTTCAAATCCTAAAAGATGATGCTCTGAAAGTGCTACACTATGCCAGTCAGCTTGGAGAACTCAGCAGTGGCCACAGGACTGGAAAAGGTCAGTATTCATTCCAATCCCAGAGAAGGGCAACACCAAAGAATGTTCAAGCTACCACACAATTGTGCTCACTTCACATGCTAGCAAGGTAACGCTCAAAATGCTTCAAGCTAGGCTTCAGCAGTACGTGAACCAAGAACTTACAGATGTACGAGTTGAGTTTAGAAAAGGCAGAAGAATCAGAGATCAGATTGTCAGCATTTTTTGGATCACAGAGAAAAAAGCTAGGAATTCAGGAAAAACATCTACTTCTGTTTCACTGACATTGCAAAAGTCTTTGACTGTGCGGATCACAACAAACTGTGGAAAATTCTTGAAGAGATGGGAACACCAGACCACCTTACCAGTCTCCTGAGAAACATGTATACAAGTCAAAAAGCAACACTTAGGACCTTACATGGAAAAAATGAATGGTTCAAAACTGGGAAAAAGAGTACGACAAGGCTGTGTATTGTCACCCTGCTTATTTAACTGCTACGCAGAGCACATCATTGAAATGTTGGGCTGGATGAATCCCAAGCTGGAATCAAGATTGCCAGGAGAAATATCAACAACTTCAGATATGTAGATGGTACCACTCTAATGGCAGAAAATGAAGAGGAACTAAAGAGCCTCTTGATGAAAGTGAAAGAGGACAGTGAAAAAGCTGGCTTGATATTCAACATTCAAAAAACTAAGATCATGGCATCTGGTCCCATCACTTCATAGTAAACAGAAGGGGAAAAAGAGGAAGCAGTGACAGACTTAATTTTCTTGGGCTCCAAAATCACTGCAAATGGTGACTGCAGCCATGAGATTAAAAGACCGTTGCTCCTTGGAAGGAAAGCTATGATAAACCTAGACAGAGTATTAAAAACCAAAGAAACCATTTTGCTGACAAAGGTCCATATAGTCAAAGCTATGGTTTCTCCGTAGTCATGTATGATTGTGAGAGTGGGACCATAAAGAAGGCTGAGCGCCAAGGAACTGATGCTTTTGAGCTGTGGGGCTGGGGAAGACTCTTGCAGAGTCCCTTGGACTGCAAGGGGACCAAACCAGTCACTCCTAAAGGAAATCAACCCTGAAGATTCATTGGAAGGACTGATGCTGAAACTGAAGCTCCAATACTTTGGCCACCTGATGTGAAGAGCGGACTCATTAGAAAAGACCCTGATGCTGGGAAAGACTGAAGGCAGGAGGAGAAGGGGATGACAGAAGACGAGATGGCTGGATGGCACCACCAACTCAATGGACATGAGTTTGAGTAAGCTCTGGGAGAGAGTGAAGGACAGGGAAGCCTTGTGCACTGCTATCCATGTGTTTGCTAAGAGTCAGACATGACTTAGTGACTGAACAACAACATTATGATACTAAACCTATTACTCTTTCCATTGATGTTAATTCCTCTATAACCACATGTAAACAAGTAGGGAGGTACTTCTTATACAGTAAAGAAAAAAAAGAAAGGCAAACACAGTCAAAGGAGCACAAACAAAGGCAAGCTGCTAGATTCCTGTAGTAGAGATTAACACTGATCAGTGCAGGTGCCAACCGATCACTGCCTTGCTCCCTACACAGCAAACACCCAACAAATATCAAACGGAAAGAACACCGTGGTGTTATTAAGTCATCAACCCAACAAAATGTCAGAAAAAGTCTAATGTGTCCTAATCAGGAAGCCATCTATCACAACCAGTACTGTGGAAAGTTAATGTCAATACAGTAAATCCATTAATGCTTTCTCCTACATATTAAGACATCAATTTGAAGTTGGGGAACACTCAAAAAGACAAAGGAAGACTTCACAAAAACTGTCAACACAAAAGCTAAAAGATTTGAACTAGGTCAAGAGAAAGAGACTAAGATTAAGTCTTTGTATATCAAGCAATTTGGAGAGCTGATTTTCCAGTATCAACCCAGGAACTGATAACCAAGGCCTGTCCACGAGGACATGCAGCCGCCCGGGAAAAGCATACCCCAGCTTCCGGCTGTCCGTGTCCAGCAGTGCCAGCAGCGCCCAGGTGAGTGCCTGGCCCTCGTCCGCATCGCGCCCCTCGCTGTGGTGCTGGATGCTCTGCAGCAGGAGCCGATCCAGGCACTCCAGGGCCTTGTCCTGCACGCTGCTCTCGTCGTCCGTCACGGCTGGGACCACGCCCCCCAGCCAGGCCTTCTGTATCTGCACACACTGCGGCTGGGCCTGAGAAGTCCAAGTCAGGAAGTCATAAAGGTGCGAGCACAGATCAGGGCAGCTGTGAGCCATGTTTTAGGATGTGTTATTAGTAGTTCTAACACAATTACAGATAAAACCTAACAGTGGAAAAACGTCAACGTTCCAAACATAAGTGAAAACCAAGTTCAAGCTCCACTTACTATAAAGCAGAGCATACTGAAATTTTAGACTTAAAGTGCTTATCTTATCACTGGTAGTAAAGCGGCACTTTTTTGGAATAATTCAACATTGAGAGAAAAAATATCTATTTCAAGGAGAAATCAGAAAAGATCTAATGAAGAAAGTCAAAGCAGGTATTGCTTAAAGCCTTCTACTGTGAAATAAGAAAAGACACTTTAAAAATTCTTCAAAAACTAACTAGCTGGCAGAAGTAAATTGTATGTAGGATTAGTGGATCCGCCCCTTTGGCCATACCACCTATACAGGTTTCAATGGACAAAAAATAATGTAGGCCTCTGGCCTAACCAAACTGATTTTAAACTTCACATTCTGTGTGAGATGTATGCTGTTAGCGTCTTCCAGCACTGGTCTGCATGATACATGCATATTTAACAGGAAACGCAATCCAGCACAGGCAGTGGAGAGACTCCTCTTGGTATACTGCTGGGCCCACAGCGGCTCGGGAGGGTTTCTAACAGGCATGCCGTCATTAGGCTGGGTTATCCTGATGGAGAAGGGTGCCTCAGACACGCCACGGCCGGCCTCACCAGAAGCAGCTCGGTGAGAGACTGCAGGGCCTGCTTGCGGACGGACACCGCGACGTCCCGGCAGCGGTCCTGCAGGATGCTCAGCTCCTCCTGCAGACCCGCAATGTTGCAGTGTTTCAGGAGGTTCACCAGGACCTAGAAGGTGCGTGGGTCACACCAGGGGGCCACACAGGCACTGGTCAGCACACACTGCAGACAGAGCCATTCCTTCAAGTTCCTGACTCTCTCATTTTTGAGATCACAGATCCATCCCTCCTCCCAGTAACACCCCACCTCTTAGAGTCTGAGGAAATTTAAGACCTCTCTGGAGAAACTCTGACATATATTTTACATGAATATGTACTCAGAAACCGCTTCAGGAGTTTTGTGAACCCGATCCAAATCCACCTGTGGTCCCCAGGTTAAGAATCCCTACTCAAAAAAAACAAATTAAGGATCTAAAATTGTGATTCCTAGGAAGCCAGCAAACCAGCAGGCCACTTAAGAACAGAGGATCCTTCAGTTCATCTGTGTAATTTACATTTAACAGGGACAAGGTGAACTAACCTCAAGTGAAATATGAGTACTGAATATGACAGAATAGTTTTTAAAACAGTCTCTTGCACCTTCAAGCTGTTAGTGCTCAAAAAGAGGGTATGAAAAGAATGTCCAGAAAAACACACCTGGACCGCAGACTTCCTGACGCTGGTCTTCTCGTCACCGACCCTATTCCTCAGTGACACCAGGAAACCCATTTCTGCTGAGGAAATGCCAAGAAGTCATCACAGCCTGAGGACACCAGAGCCCCAGCCTCTCCCCGCACACTCCCGAGGGCATGCACCAATCCAAAACTGGCCAGTTAGCTGGTTTTAAATCATAAGAAACCACAGCAGGAAATCATGTAGAAAAAGAAGAAAATTCAAATAATTATCTATTTACAATAATGCAGAAGTAGTAGTAGGCAGAGTAGTAACATTTCAAAAGGGCAAATTCTGGAAAATTAAGCTTTAAACTAGGCTTCTAAGACTAAAATTCTGAATGAATTTATTTAGATTTTTCATTCTGTTTACTACAAATGGGAAGATGTAAACCACTGGGTGTCTTAAAAGACTAAGTAAGACAATACATATCAGGAGCTTTAAAACCTTCCCATCAAGAGTCCCTTTACACTATTAGATATCATTGAAGACTCATAAGCGTTTTTGTTTGTTTGTTTTAAATAAATGTGGATTATAGCTTTTAACATGAATTAGAAACTTAAAATGAGAATTATAAAAAGATTTAGTAATTCATCTTAAGATACCAAATAAATGGCATACTTTTTTAACTGAAAAATAAAAAAGTAGTGAAGAGAATGGCACTGATTTACATTTTGCAAACTCTTTAATATCAGACTTAAAAGACAGCTGGGTTGTCATCTCTGCTTCTATCTGCTTTTGCCTGTCAGGGACCTCTGTCTGCAAAACTCCAAGGTATACTTGTGAGAAAACCAGAAAGCAGAAGGTAACTGATGTTTTAATATTACTATGAAAACTGTACTAACTTCAAGGGCCCACTTCAAGCCTCCCTAAGGAGGCTTAGGGACCCCAAACCACACTTGAGAAATGCTGATGCACAAGAAATAACAGTAGAAAATAAAACAATATGGAAAACAATAAAGAAAATCAATGAAATCAAAGTAGGTTATTTAAGATCAACAAAACGAACATTTTCCTAGACAGAAAATAATAGATGAGTCTAATTGCTAAAATCAGGAATGAAGGAGGGACAAGGTTATGAATACTATGAACAGTTTTATGCCAATACATTTAAGTAACCTGGATTAAATATCTACATGTGATTAAAGATATACATTAGGAGAACTAACTCAAGAAGAAAGACAGACTGAATACACCATAACAAGTCAAGGGATTGAACTAGCAAGCAAAACACCTCCCACACACGCACAGAGTCAGGACCAGACAGCTCTACTGGAGTCTGTCAACTGTAAACAAAAACACCAATTAACAAAAATTAATAACAATGCTTCCTAACCACTTTCAAAAAACAGAATCCCTATATCACTTTTCACCTCCCTCTGTGACACCAGTATTATCCTGAGAGCAAAACAAGACAAACTAGCTCAAGAAAACAGACCAAAATCTCTTGTGAATACAGACATAAAATCCTCAGCAAGGGCCATCCCTTGGGTCCAGTGGTTCAGACTCCAAGCTTCCAAGGCAGGGGACAGGGGTTTGATCCCTGGTCAAGGAGCCAAGATCCCATACACCCTGTGTTGTGGCCAAAAAATAAAATAAAATCCTCAGCAAAATATTAGCAAATTAACCCAGCAAGATACAAAAGGGTTTATACTTCATGCTTGGGATTTACCCTAGGACATGGGAAAATCATTCACTGTGATATACCATCATAGAACAGAAGACCAAGGCCACGTGATCATCTCCATAGGTGCAAAAGTAGTATGTGCAAAATCCTATACCCATTCATGATAAAAACAGTCAACAAAGTCAGAAAACAGGAAACTTCCTCACAGTGATAAAGGTCATCCTGAAGCAACACAGAGCTAATACCACACTCAACGGGAAAGACAAAGAACAGAAGACATGGATGTCTACTTTCCCCCCTTCAACTCCACTAGAAGTTCCAGTCGGGGAAAACAGGCAAGAAATAGAAACAAAGGCATTCAGATTGGAAAAAAGAAATAACTATTCTCACAGATGGCATGATCTGATAGGTAGAAAATCTTAAGGAATCACACACACACACATACAAAACTTTTTAAGGCTAGTAACTAATTTAGCAACATTGCAAGACACAAGATAAATCATCAAAATCAATTGTATAAACTATCAAAAAATAATCAGAAATGAAATTAAGAAAGCAATCTCACTTATAACAAACAGTGTCAAAGAGAATAAAATACCTAGGAATAAGGGTAAAGAGCAAGAGTTGCGCACTGAAAACCATAACACGTCATTGAAGTGAGTTAGAGGAGACCTGAATACGGAAAGGCCTCCCTTGTTCACGGGCTGGAAAACCTGGTATTCTTACAGTGGCAATATATCCCACACTGGCATTCCCTGGTAGCTCAGTTGGTAAAGGATCTGCCTGCAGTGCAGGAGACCCCGGGTTGATTACTGGGTCAGGAAGACCCCCTGGAGAAGGGAAAGGCTACCCACTCCAGTATTCTGGCCTGCAGAATTCCATAGACTGTATAGTCCAATGGATCAGAAAGAGTTGGACAATTTGATATTCACACTGAAAGTTGGATCCCTAACTTACATCATAAGCAAAAATTAACTCAAAATTTAAACAAGATCAAAATGTTAAGAGCTAAAACTATAAAACTCTTAGAACACCATCAAGAAAGTAAAAAGATAACCCAAAGAATGAGAAAAACAGGTGTGCAAATCATATCTGGAAAGGATTTGGATGTAGAAAATATGAACTTTTACCTCAAAAATAAGAAGATAAATGGACACTGGGGTTGTTTCCACTTTCTGGCCACAATGAAGGATGCTTCTATAAACATTCTTATACCGTGTTGTGTATGGGTATGGATGTTGTGTGTGAGCATGTGTATGGGTTCACTGTTGTCTTCTTCCCTTGTAGTGGCACACCGAGGAATGGAACTGCTGGGTCACATGGTAACTCTATGTCCAACATTTTGATGAACTGCCAGCATGAATGAACACACAAAATGTGGTCCATCCATACAATGGACAACATTCAGCCATAAAAAGGAACAGAGTACTGATACAGTAGTACATGCCTCAACGTGGATGAACCTTGAAAACAGATGGCAAAGAAGCTGTCTGCACAAGGCTACATGCTCCAGGGTCCCCCTTGCACGGAGCGTCCAGAACGGAGCATCCACAGGTGGGGGAGCACCAGGACTGACTGCTCGTGGGTACAAGGTTTCTTTCTCAGTTAATGAGAAGCTTCTGGAAGTTGATTATACAAATTTATGAACCACTAACAACCACTGGATTCGACATACTTTAAACGGTGACTTTTATGAATTATCTCTCAAAAGAAAAAACACCAACAATGGTATTTACCAGCACAGTATCTGGCATGTAGTAACTATACAAATTTTTTAATGTACAGTTAATGCCAACAACACAAGTCATTTTAGTTTATCAAAAATAAGTTGGGAACATGGGCTCTTTACATCTGGCAAGCTCTTATAATTTAGAAGCATCATTAAAGCAATACAGTAGTGTTTGGAAGTGTCTCTGCAACAGTGAGAATCCACTGCTGGATTCTGAGGCAGAGGAGAAAGACTTGCGCTCATCTACTCCTCCGAGAACACCAAAATTGCAACTAGCTGCTGAACCACCATTGACAGGAGAATGTTGGATCTCACCAAAAAAAGATACCGCCACGTCCCAGGGCAAAGAAGAAGCCCTAACAGGACAGCAGGAGGGGCGAAACTGCATTTAGAATCAAACCTCATATCTGCCAGAGTCGCTCAGAGGGCGCAAACAAATCCCTGTGCGCATCAGGACCCAGGAAAAGGAACGGTGACCCCCACAAAAGACTGAGTCAGACCTGCCTGAGAGTGTCTGAGCCTCTCCTGCGGAGGCATGGGTCAGCACTGGCCTGGGGACAGGGCTCTGGCTGCAGCAGACTGGGGGTTGTGGCATCTGGCCAAAGTCCTCTTGGAGGAGGTCGCCATTAGCCCCACCACAGAGCCGCCGAGCAGAGGACCCACAGACTGGAGAACAATTATACCAAAGAAGTTCTCACACTGTTGCAAAAGTTACAGGGCCCACAACAGACTTCCCAACCTGGGGATCTGGCAAAGGGACTGAGAATCCCCAGGGAATTTGACTTTGGAGGCCAGTGAGATTTGATTACAGAACTTCCACAGGACAGGGAAACAGACTCTCAAGGGCACGAACAAAACCTTGTGCCCACCAGGACCCAGGAGAAAGGAGCCCACAGAGGAGACTGAGCCAGACTTGCCTGTGAGTGTCCAGAAGTCTCCAGTGGAAGCATGGCTCGACAATGGCCTGCCACGGGGTCAGGGGCACTGAATACAACAGTTCTGGGAGCCAAGGTGTGCCAGCATAAGTCCTTTTGAACCACAGAGCCGCCGAGCAGAGGACCCACAGACTGGAGAACAATTATACCAAAGAAGTTCTCACACTGTTGCAAAAGTTACAGGGCCCACAACAGACTTCCCAACCTGGGGATCTGGCAAAGGGACTGAGAATCCCCAGGGAATTTGACTTTGGAGGCCAGTGAGATTTGATTACAGAACTTCCACAGGACAGGGAAACAGACTCTCAAGGGCACGAACAAAACCTTGTGCCCACCAGGACCCAGGAGAAAGGAGCCCACAGAGGAGACTGAGCCAGACTTGCCTGTGAGTGTCCAGAAGTCTCCAGTGGAAGCATGGCTCGACAATGGCCTGCCACGGGGTCAGGGGCACTGAATACAACAGTCCTGGGAGTCAAGGTGTGCCAGCATAAGTCCTTTTGAAAGAGGTCGTCATCACCGCCATTAACCCCACCACAGTTTGGCCTCAGCCAAAGCCAAATTACAGGGGGGCTTCCCTGATAGCTCAGTTGGTAAAGAATCTGCACGCAGTGCAGAGACCGTGGTTCGATTCCTGGGTTGGGAAGATGTCCTGGAGAAGGGACAGGCTGCCCACTCCAGTATTTTGGCCTGGAGAACTCCATGGACTGTCTATGGGGTCACAAAGAGTCAGACAGGACTGAGCAACTTTCACAAACTACAGGGCAGGAACACAGCCCCACACATCAGCAGAAAACTGGATTAAAGATTTATTGAGCACAGCACCCCCACCAGAGCCAGACTCAATTTATCCCACAGTCAGTCATCCCATCAGGAAGGTTCTGCAAGCCTCTTATCCTCATCTATCACAGGGCAGAGAGAATGAAAACCACAATCACAGAAAATTAAACTAGCCAAACGGATCACATGGATCACAGCCTTGTCTGACTCAATGGAACCGAGTCATGCCATGTAGGACCACCAAAGATGGACAGGTCATGGTGGAAAGTTCTGACAGACTATGGTCCACTGGAGAAGGGAATAGCAAACCACTTCAGTATTCTTGCCTTGAGAACCCAGTGAATAGTATGAAAAGGCAAAAAGATAGGACACTGAAAGATGAACTCCCCAGGTTGGTAGGTGCCCAATATGCTATTGGAGATCCGTGGAGATATAGCTCCAAGAGGAATGAAGACGCTGAGGCAAAGCAGAAACAACACCCAATTGTGGATGTGATTGGTGATGGAAGTAAAGTCTGATGCTGTTAAGAAAAATACTGCATAGGAACCTGGAGTGTTAGGTCCACGAATCAAGGCATATTGGAAATGGTCAAACAGGAGATGGCAAGAGTGAACCTCGACATTTTAGGAATCAGTGTACCAAAATGTGCTGAAATGGGTGAACTTAACTCAGATGATCATTATATCTACTACTGTGGGCAGGAATCCCTTAGAAGAAATGGAGTAGCCATCATAGTCAACAAGAGTCCGAAATGCAGTACTTGGATGCAATCTCAAAAACAACAGAATGATCTCTGTTCGTTTCCAAGGCAAACCATTCAATATCACAGTAATCCAAGTCTATGCCCCGACCAGTAACGCTGAAGAAGCTGAAGTTGAACAGTTCTATGAAGGCCTACAAGACCTTCTAGAACAGAGCAAAACGATATGTCCTTTTTATCATAGGGAACTGGAATGCAAAAGTAGGAAGTCAAGAATACCTGGATAACAGGCAAGTCTGGCCTTGGAGTACAGAATGAAGCAGAGCAAAGGCTAACAGACTTTTGCCAAGAGAAGGCACTGGTCATAGCAAACACCCTCTTCCAACAACACAAGAAAAGACTGCACACGGACATCACCAGATGGTCAATATCTAAATCAAATTGATTATATTCTTTGCACCCGAAGATGGAGAAGCTCTACATAGTCAGCAAAAACCACCACCAGGACCTGACTGTGGCTCAGACCACAAATTGCTTACTGCCAAATTCAGACTCAAACTGAAGAAAGTAGGGACAACCACAAGTCCATCCAGGTATGCCCTAAATCATATCCCTGATGACTATACAGTGGAAGGAGAAAGAGATTCAAGGGGTAAGATCTGATAGAATGCCTAAGGAACTATGGACGGAGGCTAATACGTCGTATAGGAGTCCAGTTCAGTTCAGATCAGTCACTCAGTCATGTCTGATCCTTTGCGACCCCTTGGACAGCAGCATGCCAGGATTTCCTGTCCATCATCAACCCCCAGAGCTTGCTCAACCTCATGTCCATCGAGTCGGTGATGCCATCCAACGATCTCATCCTCTGTCGTCCCTTTCTCCTCCTGCCTTCAATCTTCCCCAGCATCAGGGTCTTTTCAAATGAGTCGGCTCTTTGCATCAGGTGGCCAAAGTATTGGAATTTCAGCTTCAGCATTAGTCTTTGCAATGAATATTCAGGACTGACTTCCTTTAGGATTGATTGGTTAGATCTCCTGGCAGTCCAAGGGATTCTCAAGAGTCTTCTCCAACACAATTCAAAAGCATCAATTCTTCAGCACTCGGCTTTCTTTGTAGTCCAACTCTCACATCTATACATGATTACTGGAAAAACCATAGCTTTCACTAGATGGACCTTTGTGGACAAAGTAATGTCTCTGCTTTTTAATATGGTGTCTAGGTTGGTCATAGCTTTTCTTCCAAGGAGCAAGTGTCTTTTACTTTCATGGCTGCAGTCACCACCTGCAATGATTTTGGAGCCCAAGAAAATAAAATCTGTTTCCATTGTTTCTCCATCTATTTGTCATGGAGTGATGCGACCAGACACAATGATCTTAGTTTTTTGAATGTTGAGTTTTAAGCCAACTTTTTCATTCTCCTTTCACTTTCATCAAGAGGCTTCTTAGTTCCTCTTTACTTTCTGCCATAAGGGTGCTGTCATCTGCATATCTGAGGTTATTGATATTTCTCCCAGCAATCTTGATTCCAGCTTATATTTCATCCAGCCTGGCATTTCACATGATGTACTCTGCATATAAGTTAAATAAGCAGGGAGACAATATACACCCTTGATGTACTCCTTTCCCGATTTGGAACCAGTCTGTTGTTCCATGTGTAGTTCTAACTGTTGCTTCTTGCTCTGCATATAGGTTTCTGAAGAGGCAGGTAAGTAGTCTGGTATTCTCATCTCTTGAAGAATTTTCCACAGCTTGTTGGGATCCACACAGTCAAAGGCTTTGGCACAGTCAATAAAGCAATAGATGTTTTTCTGGAACTCTCCTGCTTTTCATGATCCAACAGATGTTGGCAATTTGATCTCTGGTTCCTCTGCCTTTTCTAAATCCAGCTTGAACATCTGGAAGTTCACAGTATACTTACTGTGGTAGCCTGGCTTGGAGAATTTTGAGTATTACTTTTGCTAGCATGTAAAATGAGTGCAATTGTGCGATAGCCTGAACATTCTTTGGCATTGCCCTTTTTTAGGATTGGAATGAAAACTGACCTTTTCCAGTCTGGTGGCCACTGCTGAGTTTTCCAAATGTGCTGGCATATTGAGTGTAGCACTCTCACAGCATCATCTTTTAGGATCTGAAACAGCTCAACTGGAATTTCATCCTTTGTACTAGCTTTGTTTGTAGTGATGCTCCCTAAGGCCCACTTGACTTCACATTCCAGGATGTCTGGCTCTAGGTGAGTGATCATACCATCATGGTTATCTGGGTCATGAAGGTCTTTTTTGTAGTTCTTCTGTGTATTCTTGCCACCTTTTCTTAATCTCTTCTGCTTCTGTTAGGTCCATACCATTTGTGTCCTTTATTGTGCCCATCTATGCATGAAATCTTTTCTGCTTCTGTTAGGTCCATACCATTTGTGTCCTTTATTGTGCCCATCTATGCATGAAATGTTCTCTTGGTATCTCTAATTTTCTTGAAGAGATCTCTAGTCTTTCCCTTTCTATTGTTTTCCTCTATTTCTTTGTGATGATCACTAAGTAAAGCTTTATCTCTTCTTGCTATTCTTTGGGACTCTGCACTCAAATGAGTGTATCTTTCCTTTCTTCCTTTGTCTTTCACTTCTCTTCTTTTCTCACCTATTTTTAAGGCCTTCTCAGACAACCATTTTGCCTTTTTGCATTTCATTTTCTTAGGGGTGGTTTTGATCACTGCCTCCTGTTTAATGTCTGAGGAGCCCTTACCAACAGCTGAGAAAAGAAGAGAAGTGAAAGGCAAAGGAGAAAAAGAAAGATATATACCCATCTGAATGCAGAGTTCCAAAGAATAGCAAGAAAAGAAAGCTTTCCTTAAGTGAACAATGCAAAGATATAGAGAAAAACAACAGAATGGGAAAGACTAGAGATCTCTTCAAGAAAATTAGATATACCAAGTGAACATTTCATGCAAAGATGGGCCCAATAAAGGAGAGAAACGGGATGGGCTTAGCAGAAGCAGAAGGTATTAAGATATTAAGAAGAGGTAGCAAGAATACACAGAACTATACAAGAAAAACAAGTTGGTTGAATGACATCACTGACTCAACAGATATGAGTTTAAGCAAGCTCTGGGAGATGGTGAAGTCAGACAAGTCTGACGTGCTGCAGTCCATGGGGTCTCAATGAGTTGGACATGACTGAGCAACTGAATGACAATCTACAACAGTGAATCTGTAACTTGCTCAGACTTGAGTTAACACAAACATTCAACATTTTCCCTATTAAATTTCTTTAGCTATTTTAGGGAATCTATTAGTACATCCGAGTTACTACTCTGAATTTGAGTAACACAGGCTAATATCTAGTCGTTTAAATGTAGTCTTTCAGACTGCAATGATTAAGTATTGATTCTCACGGCACTTTACTGCGCCTCGGCACCCATCTCACAGAATTATGATTTTAGGTACACACATACCTGCCTCTCCTCCTGCTCCTTAAGATGGAACTATTTTTGTTAGGGTTCGCACCTGCGTGCCTTGCACAGATTGGGAGGAATGATATCCATGTTTATCAAATAAACTGATAGGTCTCACTATATCATTTATTCTCTGCACATGTTCTCTCTTCTATTTATCTTTTAAAGTCACTTCTCTAAATATGATTTCTGCAGACCTGACAAAAGTCCTTTCAGGATCAGAAGCAACAAGCAGTCAGGGAGGTCTGCTGACTCCCATGTCTTGGGTCATCCAGCTCTTTAGTAACAGAACTGGCCTAGGTATTCAGACTGCGTCTCATTTCTAATGTAGTTTTTCTCTACTACAGTATGCCATGTCATAATATAGGTGAAGGAAGAACCTATAAAAGTGACTTTCACAGACCATACAGCTGGAGAGAAACAATCTGAGAGCAGTTCCAGGTCTCTCTACTGCCTAGCCAGGTGTGCTTCTGCCCTCCTAAACCACACTGACACTCTACCATCCCAGATTACTCTGGTTTAGTAAGTCACTGAAAGAGTATAAGCATCACCTGTGTTCAGAATCAAGTACACGGTTCATGGGAGAAAGGATCCCAGAATCTCCACACGGAGTGTGTGACCCGTTAAAAGACAGTTCATATTACTGGTACAGAGAAACTATAACCCAGATTTTGCATTTTCCCATGGAAGCCAGGAATCACAGTTCCGTACCATGTATTAGAAGTGGATTCCGAGATGGCATGATCACAGTCAAGATGCCACGTGGAAAAAGTAATGAATAAAAAATAAACAAGGGCCATAGTATTGTGCATTTTTTCCCCTCTTCTGTGATGACTTTTCTCTAAACTAAATTTAATTTCTACTGCACCTTCCCTAGTAACTGGTCCTTTCTGGTCAGCAAGCCCAAGGTGTTCATAACAACTGACTTCAGTGAGCAAATAAAATATTTGTAACATTCTCTGAAGTGTGACAGAAATAAATGAAATACAGAAATACATGACAAGTGAAATGTATCTTATTCTTTACCTTGAAATGAAATACAGAATAGTGCAAGGACATCAATTAAGGAAATAAAACAGAAATTACTTTTAAGAGAAAACAAAAGATCTTCCAATAGTAAGGGTGAATTTGAAAAAAATTCCCACGTTTTGAGGCTCTACCTACAGTTGTCTGAAATCTATTGGTTACTGCTCATCTAAAAAGGGATAAGATCTGACATACCCATAGATCCAGCTGCTTCACCACTGCTATCTGTGTGGATCACCTCTGAACCTGCAGAAGGGTTAAGTATCTGCCTCTGATAGGAAAAAGCTTAAAAATAAATTTTAAAAAGGCTCAGTCAGTACACGAAAAAATTGTTATATTTTTCATTAACATAACCATGGCATATTACACATTTAAGTTACTGTGAATCATTACTGAAATAAATTTTAACTTCTTTGAAGAAAAAAGTGCAATACTAAATCAGGTAATATGCAGACAGAAAACATTACAAATATTCAGCAAGCCCTTTAATTAAAAGGACAATTATTCAATATCTGAATAATTTTCTTACCTGATGAATTTGTCGATGGACTCTGTTGGTGGCTCTGTACTCCTGGAACTGCAGGAGCTATAAGCAAGCAGACAGGTCAGAGGAGAAAAGTCACAGTATCAAAAACCATACGTAAATATTTACAGAAGAACCCTAATCAAGATAATCAGGCCTGAAGATGAGACAGATTCTAAATAATGACAATTCACTGTGTGCATAAAACAGGCCCAATACAGCCACTACCCAATGACACAAAGTAATAGTGACTGCAGCCAACAACCTCAGGCCGAGGACAAGACTGAAACCGCTCGTGTGAGAGCTATCTGACAGCACCGCCAGCTGAAAGGGTCTGAGAGCCGCAGCCTATCACAGCACTCCGATTATTTCTGCCACCCAGTCTGGACCAGCAGGAGTGAGGCCAGGCTTGGGGTGCTCAGTACACTCACTGTTCTGCAGAAGCTCCTGGATGCTGTCCGACGGGGCTGTGGCAGAGGACTCCAGGCAGTGTGCAAAACTGGACAGCGCCTTGCTGCGCACCGTCGGGGCCTTGTCTTTACAGCGGGCGACCAGGATTTCCTGAACCAAGAACTTATGCTTCAGGAACTTCTCATGCTCCGGGGTCAGCGGGCCATCCACCTCTCGTTCAGGCAGCTCCAGGAGGGCCAAAGCCACATCAAGAGTGAACACCCGGTAGGAGACCTGGTAAAGCAAAACTGCACGTGTCTCCATCACAGAGGAACAACACAAAGCACTGCTGCATCTTCAGACCTGCAGTCACCAGAGCTGCAGAGCTGGGAGCCAAGAGTTCACGCAGGTGTAGCGCCTACCTTGGCATTTCGTGTTAATCCATAAAGCCAGGCCATGAAAGAAGCATACTCTGCACAGGGAAGCTTGTTGAGCAGCTGGACCAGGGACTGAGCTGCATAAGTCCGGTACTCAGATTTATCAACCACCTGAAACACATAACCCGAGAGGCTGTCCCGCTAGTCCCCACGCAGAACGACAGAAACACACGCATTGGTGGAAGCAATCGCTGAGTGCACCCAGCTCAGCAACAGTGCCAAGTGTCTACATGTTACAGAAATGACCACCCAGTTCTACATCTTAGACCTACTGGGAAACTAACCTAGAAGAAATCTCCAAGCACAATTTCAGAGAGTTTATAGATCTCTAGGATCCACAGAGTTCAAGTGAAGCATCATCTGTCCAAATTGTTAAAAATTTTAAGAGATATTCACATAATTTTGAATACTGACTAGATATTGGATGGTATTAAGGCATTATTGTGAATTTTTTAGGTGTGTTAATATTTTGTGGATATGTTTTTAAAGAGTTCTTATGCTGTAGAGAGACACATGCAATATTTATATCTGAAGGGATACAATGAAATCTGCTTCCTAAGAAAATCCAGTGTACCTATGTGCTGGCAGAGCTTCTTATACAAAATCACTGAACATTCTGTTCATTAATCTATTCTATATCTTTATATATTTGAAGTTTTCTAAAAAAGGAAAAAAAGTTGTTTTATCCCCTCAAAAATACTCAAAGAGAACAACAAATATACTAAATAAAAAATGAAATGCTTGGTAATGATACAGACTCATTTCTAAGAACACTCACACATGCATTTACTTTCACATGTCTTTCATACTCTTAATAACACAGCAAACAGCACCTTGACACAGATGTGCTGCAGTAGAGTACGAAGGACTGGATACATGCTCTCTTTAAGTTCATCCACCAGCAAACTTTAAAAAAGAAAAGAAACAGTCACTGTTTATAATATATCTATAATAAAAATAAAATAACAACTTTCCTTAAACCTATTCTCAAAAACAGTGACATTTCTACATTTTAGAAACCCTAATTACTAAGAACAATCTACGCCTGTGCCTGGCCACCAGCACCCATACCCACACCCACACCCCGCACCCCGCACCCACGCCCTACGCCTGTACCCACACCCGCGTCCCGTGCCCCGCGCCCGCACCTGCACCCCACGCCCGAACCTGCCCGGGCACCACATCCGCTCACAGACACACTCTCCACTGTCCCCACCACGTCCATGCTGCTGCCAGACAGACAAAACTGAGGACAGAACAGCTTGTGACACAGCAGCATCTTCCCAGGAAAGCCCAGACATGGGACTTTGTAGGCAAAGCCTACTGACTCATGAGAAGATTAAGTCTATCAATTATTGATAAAGAAGTTAAAAAAAAAAAGTGGCAAGGAACCTAAGGAAAGAGACTCAGAGGAGAGCCAAAAAAGGCAGAGACAGACTTGGAGCAGCAGACACTGAAACCACTGTCAGGACTCAGAGCTGACCTCACAGGACGGCCCAGGAATTGGGAACTCACCGCCCCCCTCCACCCCCCACCCCCACCACACCAGCCAGATGAGCTGCTATGAACTTTATTCTGAGCCACAAACCACACACAGCCCAGACATGTGTCAGTTCCACAGGTGTCAGAAGTCCTGGGTAGCACAGGGCCCAGGAGACTGAGGGCGAGTGATAGAGAGAGGGACCCGAGCTGTGTGCACTTTACCTTACAAACTGGATGGCCAGCTTCCTACTGCTGACAACTGGAGGCGTGATGGCAAGCGGGGCATGATGGGAGCCTTTACCCACTTCTACCATCAGTATTATGTAGAGCATCTGATGCAAAACGTATCTGAGAACCTGAAAGAGGAAAGGAAATGCAACTTAAGGCATGACAGAGAATCTCAAGGCCTTGAAAAGTGTGACGTAGACCACAGTGAGCTATTCCAAGTGCCAGCAGGTAAAGGAGGTTGACACAGGTTTTGGTTGACCATGAAGGATGTGCTTGCTGGACAATGACCGGGTGTCAATACCTGCACAAAATGAATAGTGTGGAGGTGCTGCCTACAGATTGATGAGCTGGATTCCACCTGGTTTCTCTGCTTACCTTATATTCCAGCCCAGAAATCAGGGCTCAGAGAATCAGCTGCAACTGAGCAAGGGCAAAGAATGCAATGGGTTACCCCTCACAGGAAAGAGGAAGGTGACGATTCTCTACCTGTATTACATCTGAAGCTTACAGAGCACCTTCCCATATATCATCTCACATAATCTACTCAAGGAGTTAACTCATGCATCCAGTGAATAAAATAATTTACTGGAAACTAAGGATGTGGCAGGTACTGCATTAAGCATGTCTCTGTATTACAAGATTTGACCATACTTACTCTGAAACCTCTCAACTCAATGAAGTCAGCAAGACATTTCCATTTTATACTTGATACTGTTATTATCTCCACTTTATACATAATAAAAGACTTCGAAGATGAGCAGTCCCAAGTCAAGTAATCAAAGGTCAGGCTACAACCAGTGTCACCCAACATCAGGCCAACACTTTTGCAATGAAAAACACCCTGTCCTTAGAGATGCTGCCATCTGAAAGAGTAATTTCCCATGCTGTGCACCTTCTACAATGTTAAAAAGGGCACAGAAATTAAAACTCTTACTGTGAATGCTATCACATATTCCAAACACAGGGAAGATAATGACATAAAAAATTAAAGAAATATGGGGTGTTTTCTAAATAGCAGGCATTACGCTGAGGCATTCTTCCCTGTAGTCCTGAGAAATCCACAGGAAGGGAAGCCCCTCATCCTCCTTGTTCAGGTGAGGAAACCAAGGACTCACGGAGAACACACAGGGCTTCTCCTGTGGCTCAGTGGTAAGGAACCCCTCTGCCAACGTAGGGGACACCAGTTCAACCCCTGGTCCGGAAGGCGCCCATGTGCCTCAGAGCAACTAAGCCCGTGCTCCCCAACGAGAAGCCACTGCGCCACAATCAGAGAGTAGCCCCCACTTGCAGCAACTGAGAGAAAGCCTGCTCACAGCCACAAAGACCCAGCACAGCCAAAAATAAGTAATACTTTTTTTTCTTTTTAAAGGGAGACACAGCAGTAAGGGGTAGGACCCAAGTGCAGAGCCTGAATGCCCAAGGCCTCCTCATCCTGCTGCCCCTGGAAACCAGGTATACGGCAGGCACCAAAGGCCAAGGACCTTGGTCTGTCACATTTTCTGCAAACTCCTGTTGCATTAACGACATTCCAGTTGAGTAACACCCCAGGGCTTAAAAAGCCCTAACCCCAGTGTCTAGGGCTGTGGGGCTTTGAAGGTCACCGCAAGTAAATCTAGATACAGATGCTGACCAGGAGTGTCAGCAGAATTATCCACAGAGGCACAAACGCTAACAGAAACACAGGGGAACAGGGACCTGAGAGGGAGCTACAAGGTCCTGTGACTGTCTGTCCTTCTCCCAGAGGACTCTGGTGAACACTTGTGTAAAAGTACTGCTCAGTAGCTTTCCTGTTCCTCTACCAGGACACACTGGAGCCTTCTTTATGCCTTAACTCAATAAGAGCATGCTGAGGCACCAGGGACCTGGATATGAGCCCAGAATGAGCAGCGGCCACCACATGGTGATGGGCGCTTTTCATCACACAAACATCAATGACCCAGTGAGTTCACACGGCATCACACTGAGTCCTTCCAGCATTTTAGTCTCATGACCTGTATGCTTTCAATTCAACCAGTAACTCAGGTCCTGTCTCCTTTACCTTGTCTCCTTCTCTGTGAAGAGGGGAACAAAGCAAATACAATCCATGATAGGCCAGTTCTGGTATGTATTTCATTTCTCTGGGAATTCTAAAGAAAAAAGGCAAAAGATTAGGTAATGGACGTGATTTCACTAGGATACACTCCTAACCCTGTCACCCATATCTACATGAATAAACTGCCCGTGTGCCAATTTGGGTAAAACGGCACTTACACCTCTGCTGCAGCAAAACATCGTGCCATAATCAAACGCTACCCCTGGAAGATTCAATTGCTCACCTGGCTTGTGTGACCTGGAATTCGTAATGAACTGGCTCAAAGTTAGTTAATGCAACAAAGACCTGGAAAACAGATACCAAGAAAAGACCTGGTTTTTCCCACTCTTCAACTCTTAGCCATTGTCCTAGCTCTCTGTACCTGCCCAAGGTCCCTGGCATTCTCACTTACCTCTACACAATTCTGTATACACTCTGGCTTTTCTTTTAAGGAGAATTTAGAAAGAAGCCTTATAAAGTTCTTCAAAACGTGAAAGATGACATTTCGAATTTGACGACGATCTTCAGAAGAATAAAAAATATTCTCTTCATCCTCCTCTTCTGGAGTAATTTCATCCATCTAGATTATGAAACACACAGCTGACTGTGTGGCACTACCTCGCGGCTTGTGCCGAGGTCTGCAATGTCCCCAAGCCAAGGCCAGTGGAGCTCCAGGTGGCCACCCTGGGCCCCATGGCCACAAGCTCAGTCTGGACCAGATGAAGGCTACCATAGCCTCTGGTCCAGATTTTCACATCAATGAGACTGCCTGGGTTTCTTACCAACTCTGGTGTCAATGAACCTCTACCATCTTACCCAGTCACACAAGAATGTGGAATTGTTATTTTATTATGTTCTTGTGGACATGAGTCCTCTGGACACTTCAACCACAGTCTCTAATGAAATTAAGGTAACATCTGCCGGCCTGTGGCGAGGCACACCTGGGAACAGACTGGAGGGAGGTGACAGGGAGGTGAGGAAGACGGCATGGGGAACGGAGGCTCAGCAGGCCACCGAGGCCACTCCTAAGGGAGGGAAGGCAGACAGCACGCTAGGGCTTTGGCATAATCAAGACCCCAGACATCCTAACTTAATAAAAATTCTTACAGGAATCAGATACACTTTATGACCACACCCCCTCTTACCTCCACCTCCTCTCTCCTGTGGGGTCTTGCTCTCTTACTGCTCTCCTGTGAGTTGCCCTGAGGGTTCTTTGGTTGCTCTTTCTTTCTTTTCTGATTCAAGCTGGATTCCTGAGGCCAGCACTTCTTCAGAATCTGAATGCATTTGTCAAATATCACTGGATGGAAAACTTGATTGACTACGCTGCCTATTCATAAAGAATGAAGAGTAAACAAGGCAGGTTTAATTGCTTTGAAATATGTCTGCTACAACGATGAAATATTAAAAAACAAACACAGACTTTTCCTTAACTTTGAACAAGGAACCTTTAGCAAAAAAATTCCATTCAACTTCCACCCTAGGCAATGAGCAGTCAGTTCAGTTCGGTCACTCAGTCATGTCCGACTCTTTGCGACCCCATGGACTGCAGCACGCCAGGCCTTCCTGTCCATCACCAACTCCTGGAGCTTGCTTAAACTCATGTCCATTGAGTTGGTGATGCCATCCTGCCATCTCATTCTCTGTTGTCCCCTTCTCCTCCTGCCTTCACTCTTTCCCATTATCAGGGTCTTTTCCAATGAGTCAGTTCTTCATATCAGGTGGCCAAAGTATTGGAGTTTCAGCTTCAGCATCAGTCCTTCCAATGAATATTCAGGACTGATTTCCTTTAGGATGGACGGTTGGATCTCCTTGCAGTCCAAGGGACCCTCAAGAGTCTTCTCCAGCACCACAGTTCAAAAGCATCAATTCTTTGGCGCTCAGCTTTCTTTATAGTCCAACTCTCACATCCATACATGACCACTGGAAAAACCATAGCCTTGACTAGACAAACCTTTGTTGACAAAGTAATGTCTCTGCTTTTTACTATGCTGTCTAGGTTGGTCATAGTTTCTCCTCCAATTCTCAAACCATATGGAGCAGGTCCCTAACATCTACCACAAAGGCGCTGACATATGCAGCAACAAGCAGCAGGTTGGCTGATCCTGCCTTTCTCTTCCTAGTGAACTCATGCAGCTGACTCCTCAGCCCCACCTGCTCTTGCCCTTGGCTTGGGGTGGGTCAGGGGGAGGCCTCCATCACAGCTCCCGCCTGAAGGAGGTAGGGCAGCATCACAGACACACCCCTTCCCATGCTTCCTCAATGTGACAAGCTGTGCTCAGCCCTGCAGGTGAGAACAGTCCCACCGACTGTCCACACCACACAGCAGAAACAACAGTACCCCTCCAACCGGCACTTTTCTCAGGCTGGACAGGAGTCAGAAGGCAGGGACATCACGATGGCATGCAGCGTGGGGGTGGAGCTCTTAGAGCTCAGCATGCCCCCTCCAGCCTTCCCACTCTGGGACTGTTTGTGTTGGGTTATAGACTTAGCATAGTAACATCCGAAATCACATTTACAGGAAAACAGGAGAGCTTTCTGAACACCTGTGATAGACCATGTGCTTCAGGGATTCACCCTCACCTAACCTCCCAGTGAGGACAAAGCATTGATATAACAGTTCAAAACCAAGCAGACAAATTACAAACAAAAGGCCTGCCCCATCACAGCAAACATGCATACCTGGTACTTCCAACAGCAGGAAATACAGCCCGGCGGCGTGAAGGCCGAATTCCTGCTGCTGAGCAGTGACGTTTTTCTTAAGGACCTTATAAATGAAGTGGTGAAACAAGGCCATCAGCGCGTTGTGGGAAATCCTGTTCTCCATGAAGAAGGTCCAAATGCTCTAGGGGAGGGCAAACAGCAAGCACCAGTCGTTAGAGAACTGTGAGAGTCTCCGCTTGCTGTATCTGATTCTTCTGAACGCTTAGTGCCCTATAAGAAAACGAATAGACCGTTCTGCCTCCTATTTTTTATATTATAAAATGTCTGCCATTTTCAAAGGGACTAAAACAGAAAATTTAAAAGTGTATTATTCAAAATTTACAAAGTTGAGGAGTTTCCTGGTGGTCTAGTGGTTAGTACTCCATGCTTTCACTGGGGAAAGTCCAGGTTCGATTACTGGTTGGGAACTAAGATCCCATAAGTTGGTGGCTCAGCCAATAAAAGAAAAAATAAATCGAAAGTCACAAATATAAGAAACTATATAAGAACCTTAATTAAACTTTCAAAATAACTTTGGCTAAGTTTGAAGCATATGTATTTCTGAAATTACTACACCTGAAAGCTACACTAAGATTCTGGGGACACCTATATCAGTGATTACTCAGACAAGTCACCCTTCCATCTATGTTAAGTGTACCTCAATCCATTTATTACTCTAATTACTAACTGAAAAAAATCAGAGCAACTTATTTAAATTGAAATGTTCTGTGGGAAATGGGAGCAGAAGAGGAAAACCTGAAAGTGTCTCGCTCAACAGACTGCAGAAATAGCCTTGAGAGGAGAGGAAATAAACCCTAGAGCATAAACCATAATTTCATTAATTTGACCACTGTTCTATGCTTTCTCCTCTTATAGACATGATGAGAAAATAGGTTATTTGTATAAAGCAAACAGCAGGAACGAAATACAGCCTACTATGGACCACCTTAAAATAACATAAGCCCACAAAAGTTCAAGAAATCAGACCTCCACATCCTCTTTCCTTCAGCACGAAGCTTGAGAAGAAAGCAGTTACACTTCATTTCTAAGGCCACCTCAGTTCCCCTCCCGCTGCCTGGAGCTTGGACCCTGGGGGACCCAATCACCTTGGCAGCATTTCACACCTGACAAAGACCCAGTTCACAAAACTCTATTAACTCTATTTGAAAAAAAAGTCCCCAGTTTTCAGCCCCCCTCCCCAATTTCCACAACCAAAACCCAGACCACAACACAACACACATTTTAAAAAAAAAAAATCAATGATCAAAATACAATTGACTGTTGAACAACACAGGATGAGACACAGCTCCATAGACACCACTCCTTCACATCTGTGGTTCTGCACCAGGGACTGAAACACCCGGGACCACGCAGTCCTGTAGATACTGCTGAAAATTCTGCATGTAAGTGGGCCTGTGCAGCCAAAATCCGTGTAATTCACGGGTTAGTCATAAAGTCCCCAGGGAGCTCCCTGGGGACAGCATTCCCCCCTAGGTCTATTAGGTTCCTAGGTCTACTGCGCACTAGAACCCCTTCCTCCAGGAGGCAGACGTGAGGACAAGCGGTTTAGTCTACAAATGAAGCTCAGACCTGAACCTTGTGGACAGCAAACACCTCGCTCTGGAAGCCTACCATGGACCTCACTCACAGCTGTCCTGTGTACCCCGACCCTGCCGCATCCCCTCAGACTTGCTGTACGTCCCCATCGTGAAGATCCCTCTCAAGGCTGCCCTGGAATCCTCATTACTGGTCAGCATTCCAGCCATTGGTGAAGATGTGCCTCCAGCCAGCTACCTTCTTTTTGGGACCTTCCCATCCTCAACCTCAGCAAGCTGCCCTTTCCACACCCCCTCCAAGATGGCATCTAACGTGTCCGACAGCAGTTTCTAACACAGCTGGTGGCCCATGCTTCTTCACGCCTGCGGATGCAGTCAATGCACAGGCTCTGGCCAGAGCAATGACAGTACACGCTCCCAGAGCCAGAGCTTAATTCTGCCGTCTCCCGCGTCCCCCTGTAGGGAGAGGCTCTGTACCCTCCCCATGATACCCTCCTAGGTACTGCATGTGGTACACAGCATTATGCTTAACGAGTATTTAACAGGTCGATTTAATTTTTGAACAGCTACCTGAAACTAATAACACAAGTATTTTTTGTTAATTTAAAGCTTTCAGAGACATTAATATCTAGGTATTCTTTGTTCTGCTTTCTAATCCTTCAGTTTTTTGAAAAGAAGTTTATGACCTAAAGAGTAACAGTCACACTAGATAGAACTCCATTTAAAGCAACTTTCTTTTTCCTTTCTTAGTTCAACTAATCACTTCTCAGGTTAACATTTAATTTCCTTAAAGCGAAGGCATCCTGAGTTGTTACTACATTGTCCTCGGCCATCTTTTCTTATTTTGTTTATTGGTTTTCATCTTTGCCTTGGCCTTTACTCTTTTCCTTTAATTTGCTCTTGCTAACAATGCTCATGACACGAAAAGAATCACACTGATAACTTGGGAGGACAATTATGAGGCCATCCCAGTTACAGCACTCTTCCTTCCTTCTGAACTGCACACCAAAGAGACCAAGTTCTAGATGATACCGGGTTTCTACCCGACACTTCTAACAACGAAATGGCTAGGTTTTTTTTTTTTTTTTTTACCTCAGCAGCTTCACGTTTTTCAGTAGCAAAAGGTAACATTGCGCTGTAAAGCTCTGTGAATGCGCTCAGTCCAGTCTGCACGATCTCTGCTTCTATGCTGGCATCCAGAGGCTCGGTCTCTGTGAATTCCAGTTCCCATACTCCATCCACCCATTCTAGTAGGAAAATGCAACTACAGTCAACTAGTGTTTTGTAGCAATTAGCTTTAGACTCTAAGTACATAAAAGAAGAGAACAGTTTTCTGGGCACAAGTCATACCACATGGGTGAGGCAGAATGAACAGAGAAGCAGAAAGGGTTAGAAAAATCTGTTTACTCATTAAACTGACAGCTGGCTATTAAGTTGGCCATCCTCTCAAAACATGAAGTAGGAAAACACTTTACAGATGTTAACAGATTGGGGAAAGACCCAGCCTCCGCATATGTTCAAGCGAGAGAAAAGATAATAAAACGCTGTCTCAGCCGTCCCTTTGTGAAAGTCTTATAACCAAGCTGAAGACGCTCAATCGCGTCCGACTCTGTGACCCCACGGACTGTAGACTGCCAGGCTCCTTTGTCTGTGGGATTCTCCAGACAAGAATACTGGAGTGGGTTGCTGTTCCCTTCTCCAGAGGATCTTGGCGACTCAGGAATCCAACTCGTGTCTCCTACATTGCAGGCAGGTTCTTTACCGTCTGAGTCACTAGCTAATAAACCCAAATAAAGTGTACAGTGGAAAGGGACAGGTGAGGCAAACAAAATGAAATGACTCAAAAAAATATGAGTCAAAAAACTGACTGCCGGCTACAGAGATGCCGCGGGATGGAACGCAGCCTCGAGACAGCGGCCAGCAGCGACTGCGGCGAGTGGGGACATCCACAGCCCTTCAGTGACGACGGGCGCCCGGAGGCTCCAGCCGCACCCCTGGGCCCCAAGTTCAGAAGGTCAGCTCGGGCCAACGAAGAGCCACGCGGTAGAAGCCTAGGCACCTGCGAGGCCGTCCGCGCAGACCCGGGGGCAAGGCCAAGAAGCAGGAGTACAGAAGGGAAGGAGGACGCGGCTCTTGACCAGCACCCCCCCGGAGCACCAGGGCCCCGGGAGCGTCCTCACCTTTGCTGAGGTCCAGTGGGCACCAGGTCTGCAGGGCGCACGCCAGGTTTCCGAAAGCCTCCATGACGGCTGCTCGCCTCACTTTCAAAGTTGCTCGGGCGCGCGCGCCCAGAAGGCCCCGCTGACGTCAAGGGTCGGCACTGACGAATCACCGCACCCCGCTGGCAGGCCTGCAGCCAATCAGCAGGGCCTTCCGCCGGATGCGCCGAGGGAGAGGGCGCCCGCCCACGCAACTGAAGTTGAGGGTGGTTTTCAGCTGTCGGTTGAAAGTGGGGCTAAAGAAACGAGCCAAGTATACTGCCTTCCGGCTCCTTTTCCCTACGTGGCGGACGCCCTGAAGAGAAGCTGAAGCAGGGCACTTCCTGTTGTAACTGTCACTTCTGCCCCCTGTCAGGCGGCCTGTCGAAGGGCCGCGTTTACCCGTCAGTCAGCAAGCGGAGGTGTACACGTCCGAGTGGGGGAGCTGTCTACCGGTCAACGGATTAAACACAGGAAAAGCAGAAAAGGCAGTCAGATAGGACTTTTTTTTTTTTTTAGAAAGGATACTGTTAGGGTCTGAATTTACTGGACTGGTGTTTGACAGGTCTGGCAAGAGACCGGAAGGAGCCGCCGCCGCCCCGGCGTCTGCCGAGCGTGGGGCGGTGCTCGCGGCGCGCAGGCGCAGTGCCAGCTCTCCGGGGGCGCGGCTGCCGCGCTAGGGGCGGGCCGTGCGCATGCGTGCAGCCACTCCAGCGCGTCCGGCTGAGGAGCGGACACGGCGCCCGCTGCTCCGGGGCCGGGCTGTTGCCTCTGAGGTGGGCGCCGCAGGCCGCGGCCGGCGGGTGCCTCGCGCGCCTGCTCTGCCCTGCCCTCGGAACCGCGCCGGCCCGGCGAGCGCGGGCGTCGGCGTCGCGCCCAGCCCGCCGGCCTCCCCAGGCCCGGCCGGCCCGGAGGGGCCATGAGCTTCTTTGGCTTCGGGCAGAGCGTGGATGTGGACATCCTGCTGAACGACGCGGACAGCAGGCGGCGGGCCGAGCACAAGACCGAGGATGGGAAGAAAGACAAGTACTTTCTATTCTACGACGGCGAGACGGTGTCCGGGAAGGTGAGCCTGGCTCTCAAGAACCCCAACAAGCGGCTGGAGCATCAGGGGATCAAGGTCGAGTTCATCGGGCAGATCGGTGAGTGCGGGGTCCGCCCCGCCCGGGCCCACCCCCCTGCCGCCTTCGACCCTGACTCCTGACCCTTGACCCCTGACCCAGCCTCTTACCTCCCTCTCCAGACCCCTGGCGTGACCCGAACCCCTGTCCCCTAACTCCCGCACCACGGCTGCAGTTTCATAGCCCCTGTCCCCACTCTGCCCCAGGCCCTGTGACCTGTTGCCCTCCGCCCTGGGTCCGAGCTCCGCGGGCCTGCCTCGGCTTCCTTGCCAGCTGGGCCCTCCTGCAGGTCGTGACAACCACTCCGAGCCCCGCGTGGCCCGCCCACCTCTCTTTCGTGTCTGTGGCCCACCAGCCTCTTACCGCACCTTCTCTGGGAGCTTGTTTGAGAAAGCATCCCCGCGGGCTCCAGCATCAGCCCTGTGTCCACACACGCTTCATCCCTAAGACTTCTTGATTAGAACAGAGTCTGCGCCATTCTTCTTAAAGAGTGCTCCCAAGCCCCAGATTTAAGTGGTCAAAATTTCCCAAGGCTCTAACAGATTTCAAACACGATTGTTAGCAGTTACAGCTAGACAATAGAAGACAGTAGCAATACAGAAGATTTGGGAGCTGCCAGTCAACATAGGGTTGTCTCCAGTTCTGTTTGGACTCTCGTGTTTATTAAAACTCACAGATAGTTCTGAAATAGTTTGTGTCAGTAGTTCAGGAGTAGGGTCACAGTAAATACCACAGCTGGCTGAAAAGACGTCGGGCAGAGAAATCGTGCCCCATGCCACTGCCCGCTCTGGCCCTGTGTGGGGGATTTCCTGGGAACGGTCCTCAGAGGCTCTCTTGTCACTCCCTGAGATCCCAGCACAGAATCTGTTCTCCATTTTGCAGAGACAGAAAACACAGGAGCCCTGGGGAAAGTCTGTGTGCTCAGCACTTCAGTGCCCAGCCTGAAGTATTGACTTCTGCTATTTAAGTTAACGGAAATCAGGTCAAAGGCTAGCTAATCCTATAGGAACCTACCCGTTGTTATTTTAAACCCAGAATAAGGGTGGCCTCAAGCTGAAGAGTGAGTTTCAGACCCTTTGCTCACTTGCTTCCAGCTTATATAATGTCCATCAACAGTAGTGCTGTCGACACAGTGGGCCTGCTCATTCTTGGCTGTCGGGGAGTGCATTTCACAGCCTCCCCAGCCTCGTCCAGCCAGATGCCAGAACCACAGAAATGTCTTACATCCGTGGAAGCTAAAATCACTCCTGGAAAAGAGTTCCTGGGGATATGGGATGAACCCAAAGCATTCTGTGCTGGGTGTGAGTAAGGCGATGAAGTTCAGGCCTCCTTAGGTTGAGTGTTTTCACATCAAGGTTTGTGAAAGGTTTTAAGGCTTTAAGGTTGTCAGTGGATTCCGCGGCTGTGCATTAGGAGTGAAGAAAGGCACATCTAGCCAGCAACTGTGCCATCATTCACGGGGGTGACACCTGCCCTGTACGTGAAAGTTAACCAGAGCACCCCCTGCCCCAGCAGTTGTGGAATGGGCTGTGCAGGGACGCTGGCAAGGTCTCCCTCCAGCCTGACTGAAAGGGAGTTGGCTGCCCTGCCTGGTTTCCTGTCCGCTCGCATCCCAGGACAGCATCCCTTCTCAGATTTCTCAGAGCCTTTTCTGCTTCCATCGACAGCTCTTCCTGGGCCCCTGAGTCCACCCTGTGGCCTTGGGGAAGCTGTCCCCTCCCTGGGCCTCGGTGCTCTCACCTGTCAGGCAGGGACAGCAACTCTCCCTTGGGAGAAGGGTGAGGGGTCTAGGGCCCAGGCTTTGTGTAGTGTGGGGTGTATGTGCTGGACCCGAGAGACTTTTGTGACCCAGCCTCAGGGCACTGGAGCGAGACTGGTGAGTGAAGTCCCCACACTGCGGTCCTGTGGTTTCTGCCTCCTTGCTTTCCTGACGCTGTATGCAGCGGGCGGGGCTTTGTTCTGGCTCTGAGGTCTGCTATACCGGTGACACGTGAGGTGGTCCTGCCCTGGCCGCCTGTGAGAGTGCCAGCCACCTTCCTCGTTCGTTTCACTCAGAATTTTTCTCTTTACAAACCACTGTCTGTCCGGTTTGGAAGTGTGTACGTCCTGCCTGTGCATTAGGGAGGACAGCCTGGTGTGTGACCAAGGCTGAAGCAGAGGGCTGCTTCGGTTACATAAGGCTCTGCACTGGGCAGACGCCACTAGGGTCTCGTGAGGACTGGAGATCGTCGATGTGTGTGAAGAGCAGGCTCTGGCACTTTTCAACCAAACGCTTATAACCTCTGTTAGGCTGGATCCGGGGGCTGGACCTTAGAAGCGTCAGTCAGCTCTGGTTGCCTTGCTGACTGTCCCCAGGATCTCCGTGCCAGGCCAGCCTCACCTGCTGCCTGCCCTGCGTCTCCTCCCAGCAGGAGGGGTCATCTGAGTTCTCACAGGGACGGCTTTCTGGTGGCCATTGCGTGGGTCCTGTTCAGACCGCAGTCCTCATGGCAGGCTGGCCTGGGCGCAGAGAAGCGCCTGTCAGTCTCGATCTGGGGGCAGGATGCGGTCCCGTGTCTGCAGTGTCTGCCAGCCTGCTCGCCCGCGGCCTGCTCCGGCAGTCGGGTCTGCACCCACCACTGCCATGTCAGCTTGGACTCACATCTCCCGAGCCTTTCTGCTCGCCTGAGCTAACCCCCGAGTTCCATGCCTGGGTCTCTGACTGCCTGCTGGATGCCTGCGGAGACACCGTGGGTTGCCCAAGGACACATCAGAACCAGAACCAGAATCAGAACGCTCCTTCTCTCTCTCCCTGTCCCAGCCCCTGCACGGGGAGGCCCCGGAGCGCCCCTGCCTCCCCTGCGCCCCCAGGGGCTCCCTCCCCCTCCTTGGTGCCGCTGCCCCTGACACTTCTGTGCGGAGCAGTCTCCTGAGAGGCCTTCCTGCCTTTTCTTTTGGTTCAGTTTCTGTAAGAGCGAACTTTCTAAAAGGCAGTTCTGATGCTCTCAGTCCCTTCCGTAAACTTCTCCTTGACTCCCAGTGGGTTGAAGGAGACAGTCATCCAGCTCTTTCCTGAGCTGCCCTGGTTTTTCCAGATATGTTTCTCTAACCCTTCACCCAGGCATGTGTTGTTGACTGTTCCCATCAGATGGCTGCGAGATACTCTGCACCTTCTGGAAGAAGAAGGGGCAAAGAGAAGCATGAATAAGTGTCCCCTGTGGTCCATGAGGCTGAGATGCACTTTGTTGGGAAGTCCGTGACTTTCCTTCCAAGAGGCTGGGTTCCCATTGTCACCACACAACAAGTACTGTGGCATTTTGTCCCCCTGACACCTGCCAGGACTGGTCCAGTGTGGACCCCACTCTGATCTACACGGAGAAAACCTTACTGAAGAGGGACCGTCAGATACTCTTGCTCTTATTTTGATGACTCAGTTGCTCAGTCGTGTCCGACTCTTTGCGACCCCATAAACTGCAGCATGCCGGGTTTCCATGTCCTTCACCACGTCCTAGAGGTTGCCCAAGTTCATTTCCATTGAGTTGGTGATGCTATACAACCGTCTCATTCTCTGTCTTCCCCTTCTCCTCTTGCCTTCTACCTTTCCCAGCATCAGGGTCTTTTCCAGTGAGTCGGCTGTTCACATCAGGTGGCCGAAGTATTGGAGTTTCAGCTTCAGCATCAGTCTTGCCAATGAATATTCAGGACTTGATTTCCTTAAGGATGGACTGGTTTGATCTCCTTGCAGTCCAGGAATTCTCAAGAGTCTTCTCTAGCACCACAATTCAAAAGCATCAGTTCTTTGGCGCTCAGCTTTCTTTATGGTCAAACCCTCAAATCTCTACATGACTACTGCGAAGACCATAGCTTTGACTAGACGAATCTTTGTTGGCAAAATGATATCTTTGCTTTTTCATATGCTATCTAGGATTGTCATAACTTTTCTTCTAAAGAGCAAATGTTTTCTATTTTCATGGCTGCAGTCACCATCCGCAGTGATTTTGGAGCACATGAAGAGAAAATCTGTCACTGTTTCCACTGTTTCCCCATCTACTTGCCATAAAGTGATGGGACCGGATGCCATGATCTTAGTTTTTTGAAAGTTGAGCTTTAAGCCAGCTTTTTCGATCTCCTCTTTCACTTTCATCAAGAGGCTCTTTAGTTCCTATTCACTTTCTGCCATAAGGGTGGTATCATCTGCATATCTGAGGTTATTGATATTTCTCCTATCAGTCTTGATTCCAGCTTGTGATTCATCCAGCCTGGCATTTCACATGATATACTCTGCATGTAAGTTAAATAAGCAGGGTGATAATACACAGCCTTGATGTACTCCTTTCCCAATTTGGAACCAGTCTGTTCCATGTCTGGTTCTAACTATTGCTTCTTGACCTGCATACAGATTTCTTAGGAGGCAGGTAAGGTTGTCTGTTATTCCTATCTCATGAAGATTTTTCCAGTTTACGTGATCCACACAGTCCAAAGGCTTTAGCATAGTCAGTGAAGCAGATGTTTTTCTGGAACTCTTTTGCTTTCTTTATGAGCCAATGAATGTTGACAGTTTGATCTTTGGTTCTTCTACCTTTTCTAAACCTCGTATATATTGTATATCTAGAAAATTTTGATTCAAGTACTGCTAAAGCCTAACTTGAAGGATTTTCAGCATAACTTTACTAGCATAGGAAATGAGCACAATTGTGTGGTAGTTTGAGCATTCTTTGGCACTGCCCTTCTTTGGGATTGGAATGAACACAGACCATTGAACACAGTGGCCACTGCTGAGTATTCAAATTTACTGACCTGTTGAGTGCAGTTCTTTAACAGCATCATCATCAACAGCATTTAGGATCTGAAGTAGGTCAGCCTGAACTTCCATCACCTGCACTAGCTTCTTTGGTAGCAGTTATTTCAAAGGCCCACTTGACTTCACACTCCAGGATGTCTGGCTCTAGGTGAGTGACCACACTATCATGGTTATGTGGGTCATTAAGACCTTCTTTGTTTAGTTCTTCTGTGTCAATACAGACACCTCTTATTAATCTCTTTTCCCTCTGTTGGGTCCATACTGTTTCTGTCCTTTATTGAGCCCATCTTTACATGAAATGTTCCCTTGGTATCTCTAATGTTCTTAAAGAACATTGCACTCCAAAGCAGAGAGCTAGCCTCGGAATCTGAGTTTTTTTTTAAAGTAAAGCCCCTGGATAAGCCAAAGCCCATCAGCCCGGCGGGCCTGTGGTGAGCACCCAGGGGGCTGCTGCACTTAATGCAGGAAGCCAGGAACGCGCAGTGACAGGTACACAGACTCTCACCAGTTAAGGAGCTGCTCTGGTGCCTGCAGCCCGCAGGTTTACCAGGCATGGGGGGCCTGGGGGACGTGTGAGCCGAAGCCCTGAGCAGAAGGCAGGATGGAGCTTATGCCCCTGGAAAGAAGCTGGGTGAGCCCAGGGGTCTCCCAGCCACGTGAAGCCTGGCCCTGCAGGTCTCGGGGCGGCTCTCGGGGGGCCTGCGACGCAGATGCAGCCAGTACGGCATCCTTCCATCCGCAGTGGCCGCTCCCCCTCAGCCTCTGGTGGCAGGTTTTGGGGTAAGCATCCTGCCTGCAGCGGTCGCTTCCTCCTGATGGGCTGAGACCGGGACGTTACCTTGGGAAAGGACCAGGCGGTTCCTTCTTTTGGCATGAAATGACTGGTCCCTGCGGGCTTTGGAGGTTGAGAAGCGCCCAGGGTGCCTCGGGGAGAAAGTGGCCGTTGATAGTCGCTTAAGGGCCCCAACCGAAACAGCTGTGGGTTTTGTGTTTTAGTTTATGCGAGAACCCAAAGTTTCCGGCAGATAGCAAAGGACAGCTGCTCTTTCTGACCCTTTGGCCCACATTAAAGCACACGTTGAAAGGCACAATCAGGCCCCACTCAGACTACACACTGGCCTCTCTTCCATGACATTTGGGGGTGGGGGATCATGGGGAGGATCTGTACCCCAGGCAGGAAGCTGCCCCCCCCCCCCAACCAGGGGTCCCGGCCCAGCCAGGCTCCCCTCCTGGGACCCTGCACACACTGTGATGCTGTGGGTCCTTCTCTGGTTTCTCTCTCGTGTTGCCTTTGGGCTGCGTGGTCACATTTGTGTGTCTTGGCATCCTTCTCTTCACTCCGGCATTTCCCACGTACAGTCCTCAGACACTGGGCTTTGCTCCACCTGCTGCTGTCCCCTGAAACCACGGCAGAGCTCAGCTTGGCACCCGAGACACCCAGCTCCCCAGCTGAGGGCTCCATCCGTTCCGGTCAGCAGAGGCTCCTGTGGCGAAGGACCAGCACGAGGCAGAGGACAGGTCCCTGGCCCCTGTGCACCCCCCCCCGTTGAGGGCACTCTGCCCCCACAGCCGTGCACCGATGATCTGCATTGCCCCGCATGTGGCGGGCTCGCTGCCCGCTGCTGACACCGCCTGGCCTTGGGGAGCAGGTGGGTTGTTGGTGACCTAAGGTGGATCCAGGTTTAATGGGGGATCAGCAGCAAACTGTGATCACAGGGCGCTTCATGCAGAAGTAGTGGTGCTGGCTGGGCCTGACCTCACTGCAGCTCCCTGTGATGTGGACACCGCCCCGCCGCCTGGGAGAAGAGGCTCCGTGGGGCGGGTCTCTCGAGGCCAGGGCCCAGGGCAGCCGGCCCGAGAGGTCCCTGAAGCTGAGCTTTCCCCCCAAGTGCCCCTGTGACAGGCCTGGTTGCCGTGTTGGCTCTGGGAGGCAGGAGATCTGGCCTCTCGACTCCAAGAAGGCTTCGATCGTCGGGGGCTTAAGGCCTTTGCTGTCTGGGGTCTGCCCAGCCCCTCATGCACAGGCTGTCCCTGAGAGAGCCAGCCGAGAGGTGCGGGCCAGGCCTGGCGGGCAGTAGTCCTGGCCATACCACCCTGTGGCCCTGCACCCATGTCTAGCCAGCCAGCAGCAGACGCGGTGAGAGCATGCATCCTCCTGCCGACCTGTCCTGTCCTGCTCAGGCTGCTGTGGGGAGGCAGGGCAGATCTTGACTGTGTTGGGGCCACGTGGAATCAGTCGGTAGTCAGTGTCCCCATTGCACAGCTGGGGACTGGGGGCGCCAGAAGCTGGGGTCTGGGGCCTTGTCTCCAGCAGCCATCCTGGAGCACAGTTCACCACTTCAGCAGCAGCATGATGTGGGCGCAGACAACCCAGGACACATGGGTGACGTGACTCAGAACAGCCACCCAGCAGGACTGTCTGAGAGGAGAGTGGGTGTGCAGTAGGCCTTCTCGGAGGGCGGTCCCTGGACAAGCAGGAGTCTGTTGGGATGTCCATCCTGAGTCCCACCCAGGCCCCAGAATCGGAGATATTGGGGGGGTTGGTGCCAGCTGTCTGTGCCTGAGCACAGCCTCTGGGGACCTGGTGCTCACAGGAGTCCAGGGACTGTGGCCTAGACTGGGGTTGCCTGACAGCCCCTCTGGCAGCGGGCCGCGTGG
The DNA here is from genome assembly GCF_023699985.2 of Odocoileus virginianus. Lineage (NCBI taxonomy): Eukaryota > Metazoa > Chordata > Mammalia > Artiodactyla > Cervidae > Odocoileus > Odocoileus virginianus. The sequence continues at coordinate 974,551 of NC_069683.1, forward strand.
ACCCGTCTCCAAGTCCTCACCTGGTCCTGCCTTGTGCTCACCCCTGATCTCCTGGGGCCCAGGAACAGACGCAGCCCAGCAGGAGAACTGAGGTGCTGGGCCTGGCCCCACCCCACTGCGCCTCAGTTTCCTTGTCTGTTAAACGCCTGACGGGCCCACCCATCCGCTCAGGTTGCCGTGAGGATCGTATGACTGAGTGATGGAGTCGAGCACGCTTCCCACAGTTAGGAATCGCTTTAACTATGTAAAGGGATGTGGTGTTTCGGTGGTGGTCCCCCTGCTGTGTCCCCTGGGTGATGCCCCGGGACAGGGTCTCCACAGAGCGCAGGGTGTTTGGGTGCAGGGCTGCCGTGTGGGGCGAGAAGAGGGGGTCGTGAAGCAACGTGCAGCTCCGAGGCTGGGAGGGGCGCTTCCTCAGCAGGCCCCCGCCGCCCTCCGTAGGCCAGGCTCCTGTAGCAGAGGTCTCTGCTCTCCCCGCAGAGCTCTACTACGACCGCGGCAACCACCACGAGTTCGTGTCCCTGGTGAAGGACCTGGCCCGGCCCGGAGAGGTCACCCAGTCGCAGGCTTTTGACTTCGAGTTCACCCACGTGGAGAAGCCCTATGAGTCCTACACCGGGCAGAACGTGAAGCTGCGGTAAGTGACATGACTCTTCCTCCTCCGGCTCCGCACACACAGGGATGTGGGCCTGTGCTCTGTCACGTGAGAAGGGGGTCACAGATTTGGATTCTTTTTTAAATTTATGTTTGACTGCGCCGGGGCTTCACTGTTGCCAGCGGGTTTTCTCTAGTTTCGGGGAGCTGGGGCTTCTCTCTATAGTTTCGGTGCTCCGGCTTCTCATTGCAGTGACTTCTCTTGTTGTGGCGCACGGGATTAGTTGACGTGAGGCATGTGGACTCTTCCTGGACGAGGAATCGAACCCATGTTCCCTGCAGTGGCAAGCAGATTCTTAACCACTGGACCACCAGGGCAGTCCCAGATTTGGATTCTGATCCCAGACCTGTCCTCTGCATCTTTTGGGACAGGAGAGAATAAAATGTAGCACAGTGTGAGAAGCTTTAGAACAGGGATACACACCTTTTAAGTACAGGGAATGGTTTTCCTTGTTTCAGTCTTGAAAACTGAAGGTAGGCACTGATTCCAGGGCCTCTGGGCTGTGTGATGTCACCTAGAGTTCTGGCTCCAAGTCGTGGTCATCACCTGGGGCCTGCATGGGGGACAAATGGGCTCTGGGGAGGTCTCCCCTCTCGCCTCAGAAGAGAGACTGCAGGCTCTTCTTTTCCAGCCTTTGCAGGGAGGTCCAGGCGCTGACAGTGCCCCATTCAGCAGCGCTCTGTGACTGCTCTCGGAGAAGGCAGCAATAGCAAGCACTGTCTGGTTGTCAGTTTAACTGGGCCAGGGGCTTATTGTGATTTAATGTGACGCTTTGCAGTAGATTGTTCATCAGTTCAGTCGCTCACTCATGTCAGGCTGTTTGCAACTCCATGAACCGCAGCACACCAGGCCTCCCTGTCCATCACCAACACCCGGAGTCCATCCAAACCCATGTCCATCAAGTCAGTGATGCCATCCAACCATCTCATCCTCTTCATCCCCTTCTCTTCCTGCCCCCAATCCCTCCCAGCATCAGGGTCTTTTCCAATGAGTCAACTCTTCACATCAGGTGGCCAAAGTATTGGAGTTTCAGCTTCAACATCAGTCCTTCCAATGAACACCCAGGACTGATCTCCTTTAGGATGTACTGGTTGGATCTCTTTGCAGTCCAAGGGACTCTCAAGAGTCTTCTCCAAAACCACAGCAAAACCAAAAGCATTAATTCTTTGATGCTCAGCTTTCTTTATAGTCCAACTGTCACATCCATACATGACCATTGGAAAAACCATAGCCTTGACTAGATGGACCTTTGTTGGCAAAGTAATGCCTCTGCTTTTTCATATGCTGTCTAGGTTGGTCACAACTTTCCTTCCAAGGAGTAAGCATCTTTTAATTTCATGGCTGCAATCACCATCTACAGTAATTTTGGAGCCCACAAAAATAAGGTCAGCCACTGTTTCCACTGTTTCCCCATCTATTGCCATGAAGTGATGAGACCGGATGCCATGATATTAGTTTTCTGAATGTTGAGCTTTAAGCCAACTTTTTCACCCTCTTCTTTCACTTTCATCAAGAGGCTTTTTAGTTTCTCTTTACTTTCTGCCATAAGGGTGCTGTCATCTGCGTATCTGAGGTTATTGATATTTCTCCCAGCAATCTTGATTCCAGCTTGTGCTTCTTCCAGCCTGGCATTTCTCATGATGTACTCTGCATATAAGTTAAATAAGCAGCGTGACAATATACAGCCTTGACATACTCTTTTCCCGATTTGGAACCAGTCTGTTGTTCCATGTCCAGTTCTAACTGTTGTTTCCTGATCTGCATACAGGTTTCTCAAGAGGCAGGTCAGGTGGTCTGGTATTCCCATCTCTTTCAGAATTTTCCACAGTTTATTGTGATCCACACAGTCAAAGGCTTTGGCATAGTCAATAAAGCAGAAATAGATGTTTTTCTGGAACTCTCTTGCTTTTTCGATGATACATCAGATGCTCGCAATTTGATCTCTGGTTCCTCTGCCTTTTCTAAAACCAGCTTGAACATCTGGAAGTTCACCGTTCATGTATTGCTGAAGCCTGGCTTGGAGAATTTTTTTTTTTTTTTTTACAGTTTATTTTTTTATTTTTTTTTCCATTTTTTATTAGTTGAAGGCTAATTACTTTACATCATTGCAGTGGTTTTTGTCATACATTGAAATGAATTAGCCATGGATTTACCAGCCCAGGTTGGGTGCATGAGACAAGTGCTCGGGCCTGGTGCACTGGGAAGACCCAGAGGGATCGGGTGGAGAGGGAGGTGGGAGGGGGGAACGGGATGGGGAATACATGTAAATCCATGGCTTGGAGAATTTTAAGCATTACTTTACTAGCATGTGAGATGAGTGCAATTGTGAGGTAGTTGGAGCATTCTTTGGCATTGCCTTTCTTTGGGATTGAAATGAAAACTTACCTTTTCCAGTCCTGTGGCCACTGCTGAGTTTTCCAGATTTGCTTTCATTATTAAGTGCAGCACTTTCACAGTGTCATCTTTCAGGATTTGAAATAGCTCAACTGGAATTCCATCACCTCCACTAGCTTTGCTCGTAGTGATGCTTCCTAAGGCCCACTTGACTTCACATTCCAGGATGTCTGGCTCTAGGTGAGTGATCACACCATCATGATTATCTGGGTCATGAAGATCTTTTTTTGTACAGTTCTTCTGTGTATTCTTGCCACCTCTTCTTAATATTTTCTGCTTCTGTTAGGTCCCTACCATCTCTGTCCTTTATTGAGCCCATCTTTGCATGAAATGTTCCCTTGGTACCTCTAATTTTCTTGAAGAGATCTCTAGTCTTTCCCATTCTATTGTTTTCCTCTATTTCTTTGCATTGATCGCTGAGGAAGGCTTTCTTATCTCTCCTTGCTATTCTTTGGAACTCTGCATTCAAATGGGAATATCTTTCCTTTTCTCCTTTGCTTTTCACTTCTCTTCTTTTCACAGCTATTTGTAAGGCCTCCTCAGACAGTCATTTTGCCTTTTTGCATTTCTTTCTCTTGGGATGGTTTTGCTTCCTGTCTCCTGTACAGTGTCACGAACCTCCATCCATAGTTCATCAGGCACTCCATCTATCAGATCTAGTCCCTTAAATCTATTTCTCACTTGCACTGTATAGTCATAAGAGATTTGATTTAGGTCATACCTGAATGGTCTAGTGGTTTTCCCTACTTTCTTCAATTTCAGTCTGAATTTGGCAATAAGGAATTCATGATCTGAGCCACAGTTAGCCCCGGTCTTGTTTTTGCTGCCTGTATAGAGCTTCTCCATCTTTGGCTGCAAAGAATATAATCAGTCTGATTTCAGTGTCTACCATCTGGTGATGTCCATGTGTAGAGTCTTCTCTTGTGTTGTTGGACGAGGCTGTTTGCTATGACCAGTGCATTTTCTTGGCAGAACTCTGTTAGCCTTTGCCCTGCTTCATTCTGTACTCCAAGGCCAAATCTGCCTGTTACTCCAGGTGTTTCTTGTCTTCCTACTTTTGGATTCCAGTCCCCTATGATGAAAAGGACATCTCTTTTGGGTGTCAGTTCTAGAAGGTTTTGTAGGTCTTCATAGAACTGTTCAACTTCAGCTTCTTAGGCGTTACTGGTCTGGGCATAGACTTGAAATACCATGATATTGAATGGCTTGCCTTGGAAATGAACAGAGATCATTCTGTCGTTTTTGAGATTGCATCCAAGTACTGCATTTCGGACTCTTTTGTTGACCATGATGGCTACTCCATTTCTTCTAAAGGATTCCTGCCCACAGTAGTAGATATAGTGGTCATCTGGGTTAAATTCACCCATTCCAGTCCATCTTAGTTCGCTGATTCCTAGAATGCTGATGTTCACTCTTGTCATCTCCTGTGTCAGAAAGCTGTTGAAAACAGTATGGCAGTTCCTCAAAATATTAAAACTACCAAATGATTCATCAATTCCACTTCTATGTATAAATCCAAAAGAAGTGAAAGCAAGGACTCAAAACAGGTGTAAGTCCTCTCACGTTTAGTAGTAGCATTCCCAGTAGCCACAAAGTGGACATGACCCCAGCATCCATCAGTAGATGAGTGGATGAGCGCCATGTGTGTCCACATGGTAGAATAGTGCTCAGCCTTGAAGGGGAGGCAGACCCTGACCCCTGCTACAGCTAGGAGGAGCCTTGAGAACCTCGTGCGCAGTGATAGGCACCTGTGTTCCCGTGGCGGGCAGCTCTGGCAGGGTGGTGAAGACAGCCAGGCGAGGTGCGGGGCTGTGGAGGAAGCTGCAGGCTCGATCAGGACCCTGGACAGCGGTCTCTGGGGTTGTGCTCTGGGGAGTGATGACTCCGGGGCTGGTTAGAAGCTCAGGAGGAAGGCTTAGCTGGAGAGAGACTGGATCTGTGGAGAAAGGTGGGAAGTTGCAGGATCGAGATGTTGGACAGTGGTTCTCTACCAAGGGTCCTGTGTCAGTCCTTCAGGGCGGTGTCTCCTCTCTCTCATGGGTGCCGGGCCCCTTGGCGCCGCCGGATGCTGTCCGGGTTCACACCTCTCCTCCTCTGCAGCTCTGCTTCTGAGGCTGACTCTCCCTGAAGGCCCTTCTCCCCGCAGCACCGGGCTGCGGCCTCTGGCTGAAACTCTGCATGCGCTCTAGTTTCCCCTTGAGTGGCCATCTCCCTGGGCACAGGGGTTGGGGGACCGCGAGTCTCCTGTGACTCCATCTCTGCGTCCTAGGTCTCGTAATAAACACTGTGGGGACTCGCTGACCTGGTTTCTCCATCACCTCTCCCTGTCACTGAACTGTGGGGGACTTGAAACATGCTCACTCACGGAGTACTGTCAGATAGACAGCGTGCAGACCTAAGAGTACATGATCCCTCCTGAAGAGCCAGGAGGAGCTGCAGAAATAAAAGCTGCATACAGTGCCTGGCAGGTGGTGGTGAGGCTGCTGTTGGGGTACAGCCCCCCTGGTTCCCGGGCCGGGCTCGGGAGCAGCTGGGGAAGAGCCTCTGAGCTCCCTGCAGCTATAATAGCAGGATCGTGTCTCGGTGCGTCTCTGCCGGGAGGGGGTGTCCAGAGGCGACTGGTCAGAGGAATCAAAGCTGCAGAGGCCGACTTGGCCAGGGGTTCTCGGGACAGCGGGGGGGTGAGTAAACCCAGGTCCCTTTGCTGCTTGACCACCTCCCACAGGTACTTCCTCCGGGCCACCATCAGCCGCCGTCTGAATGACATCGTCAAGGAGATGGACATCGTGGTGCACACGCTGAGCACGTACCCCGAGCTGAACTCCTCCATCAAGATGGAGGTCGGCATCGAAGACTGTCTGCACATCGAGTTTGAGTACAACAAATCCAAGTGAGTGGCAGACGGCTGGTGAGGCCATGCAGAACTTGATTTTAACTGACCAGAACATTTTAGACCGCGCCTGCTGTTACAGCATCAAAATACCTCAGTGCTTGTAAACTGCAGAACTTACTGACCATTCAAAACCTACCATGAGCATCTTTTTTTTTAATGTAGTACATTCCTGAAAATGCTTGAAAATCGTATATTCGACTCACAGAACTAAAAAAGCCCCTGCATCGCTAATGAGCGTCTCTGGGTGGGGCGGCCTCGCCTCAGACCTGCTGGCCTCCAGAGGCTTGGGGCGGGGGCTGCCTGGGCGGTCCTCCTGAGGACTGGGAACACAGGGCCTCCTAGGACTGGTGACAACTGCTGCGCTTCCCCCGCCCCCCACCCCACCTATGGGAGGGGCCCCGCTCCTGGGAGGGACCCTTTGCCTTCTCCTCACAGTCCCAGGGCTTGCAGGACTTCCCAGGATGGAGCCCCCAGAGTGCTGCCCAACAGCACCCCAGCCACCTGGTGTAGGGGGAGTGCCACCTCGTAGAAACGCAAGCAGCCACCAGCCAGCAATGTGGTGAAGACCAAGCTGAGCAGGAGACGGGCATGCCTAAGGCTGGACGGGCACACCGGGCCCTGCCCGCAGAGCAGGCTGCGCCCAGCACACGTGCCCACCGTCCCCCCAGGAAGCTGGGGGGCAGACGGGGCCAGATGCGGGCAGGCCCCCAGCCTGGGGCGAGGCCCCAGCCTGCACCCTGCGTCTGTCACGTGGTCTGTCCTCCCCTCTGGTCGGGGCCTGTGTCCTCAGCCCCTGCCCCCAGCTCCCATCCTCTTCCCGAGCTTCACTCGGAAGGTTTGCTCTCTGTGGCCACACCGGGTGCAGACCAGCCCCACTGCTGACTGACCGGGGAGGGCCCAGCTCCCAGACGCCAGAGGAAGACCAGGACCTGGTCACCACTCCTGGTGGGTCAGCCTCTCACCCCAGAGCCTCTAAAGTACATGCTGGTTACAGTACCGAGCAGGGGTGACAGGGACCTGTTCTGAGTCGTGTGCAGGACGGCTGTGGGAGTGATACTGGCTCCAGCGCAGGGCATCGGAATCCACTCCGTGGGGCAGCCTGGAGGAACGTGGGCCCACGTGGCCTCAACTCTCCTGGCCCACCACCCCCAGGTGGGCGATGCCCTCTCCCGATCAAAGAGGGCTGTCCCATCCGGAGCTGCACCTCTTGGCTTCCTCTCTGCAGGTACCACCTGAAGGACGTCATCGTGGGGAAGATCTACTTCCTGCTGGTGCGGATCAAGATCAAGCACATGGAGATTGACATCATCAAGCGGGAGACGACCGGCACGGGCCCCAATGTGTACCATGAGAACGACACCATCGCCAAGTATGAGATCATGGATGGCGCGCCCGTGAGAGGTGAGCCCGCCAGGCTGGGGCGTCAGGGATGCCGTCGCGGCCGGGGGCTGTGAGCCTGTGCTGCCTCCGCTTGCACTGTCCTTGGCGCTGGGGGAGCAAAATGGTCCTTCCTGCTAGTTCCTGTGCCGGGCTGACAAGTCAGGCTCTGGGCTGCCTGGCCAAGTGGATGCCCTGACCGACACTCCCTGCTGCTGTGCACGGTGCTGGCGTGCCCTCTAGGATGAATGGGGTGGGAGCTGGTGGGACCCTGGTGGCTACTGGGAGGAGTGATTGTTCAGGTTCTTTGTTGTCACTGCAGCTGCTGACGGTCTGTGTTTTCACGTGGACGTGCTGGGTGCCTCCGGGGCCTCACTCAGCTCTCTCAGTCCCTGCCCCGCGGGAGGAGGGCTCACAGCTTCTCAGGGCCTCGGCCTCCCGAGCGGGGTCTTCGGGGCAGCACTGGGCCATCCTGCCCACTGGCTCCATCGTGGCCCCAGCCACGCAGGGGGCCAGGCTTGCCCTCCCTGGGGCCCCATGGGGCCTGTGAGCCACGCAGGGTGATGCAGGCTCCATGGCTTTGTGCTTGCTCAGTGGAGCTCTGTCCTGATTTTGTTCTGCTTGGCTGAGGAAGGCACCATGTTAGAGGTGGAAGGGATCTAAGATACCATATAGCCTGATTCCTTCACTTTCCATGTGAGAACACGAGGGTCCAGGGATAGCAGAGACCCACCAGAGCTCGGTGGGAAGAGCTGGGGCCCACCAGTCTCAGGGGGCATGGGGTGGGCCAGGCCAATCGGGGTGGGGGAGCTGCCACCGGAATCGCTGGGGAAGACCGTGCGCTAGCTAGGGTGGGACCACTGGCTCTTACAGCGCAGCCGCTAGACTCATATGCTGGTAAGTCAGAGCTGCTCACCTGGCGTCTTGTGCTTGGCGCTCTGCCACCCCGGTCCCGGCGGGCCTCAGCCAAAAGGAGACGAGCGGGCCTGGCCCCGCCATTGGGCGGCAGGCGGGGCGCCTGCCCTGCCCCCCTGACCCCTCCTGGCCCTGCAGGAGAGTCCATCCCCATCCGCCTCTTCCTGGCGGGCTACGAGCTCACACCCACCATGCGGGACATCAACAAGAAGTTCTCGGTGCGCTACTACCTCAACCTGGTGCTCATCGACGACGAGGAGCGGCGCTACTTCAAGCAGCAGGTGGGGGCGGGGGCGGGGCCGCGGGTGGAGGGGCGGGGCCGCACGCGGGGGCGGGGCCGGGGCGGGGGCGAGGGCGAGCTGGTGGGTGTCTGTGCCGCTTGGTTCAACCCGAGCAGCCCGGAAGGTGTTTGTGCCTCCTGGTTCACCCTGAGCCCTGCGGCCGGAACTGGGTTCCAGTTGACACCAGAGCCGGTCTCCTCTAGCCCAGCCCCCGTGGCTGCTCCGCCCTCCAGGCCCCTTGGTCAGCAGGAGCCCCGAGGCCCCAAGGGATGGACAGCTGCTCGTTGGCGGGAGACCAGGAGGGCCTTTGCCTAAGAGTCCCTGGGATCCTCCCCAGGCCTCCCTTCACATGCCCGCCCCATAAGACTCCCCAGGCCCCTCTCACTTGCTGACCCCCGTTGCCACCTGCCCCAAGACTCCCCAGACCCCCCTCACGTGCCATTCCCGCCACCCTGCAGGAGGTGGTGCTGTGGCGGAAGGGTGACATCGTCCGGAAGAGCATGTCCCACCAGGCGGCCATTGCCTCCCAGCGCTTCGAGGGCACGACGCCCCTGGGGGAGGCCCGGACCCCTGGCCCACTGTCCGACGGCAGCAGCAGACAGTAGGCCCAGGGCGGGGAAGTGGCTGGGGCGGGAGATCGACTGCTGACCCGCGCTCGCAGCCTGAAAACAAACCATGCCTTTGACGTAAATCCTTTTTCCTGAAGAACCTGAGGGGCTGGGGTTGGGAGGCAGGGTGTCCAGGACCCTGTGCCCGACAGGGGCGTGGGGAGAGGTGGGGTGTCCCCGGGGAGCTGTCTGTGGGGCCGCAGAGGGCTCGGCCGTCAGAGGGGCTCAGGCCAGGAGCTGCCACAGGAGTCTGGACGTGGTGCTTTGGCGCCTCCACAGGCCGCCATCGTTCTCCTCCGACTCCCAAGCATGGTCGTCCTGGACTGGATGGGGTCTGCAGCACCTCTGGCCGCCGCCCCCAAGGCCCAGAGACACCAGGGCCCATGTGGCACGTAGACAGCAACAGGGAGAACTCAGTGGTTGTGCGCGGCGCGGTGGCCCTGGGCGCCCAGGAGCAGAGGCTCTTGGTCCCTGCTGTCCGTCTCTTGCCCGGGGACCAGGGCTTGGTCTGACCCCTAGAAGCTCTGCGCTCACCGAGGGGGCCGCAGGGGGGCGGGCCTCCCGAGCTGCTGTCCTCCCCGGCAGCTTGGGACCAGGGGTGTTCTGTGTAGTGGGTGCTCGCCACGCTAGAGGGGGTCTTCCGCAGCCACACCACGCCTGGGCCTGTCATGTTAAAGGTGTGGCTGGCTGTCCTGTCTCCTGGCCTCTCTTCTCTTCTAGAAAGACTAGGCAGACCCCCGAGGTCAGCAGGTACTATGCAGTCGGGGGTCTGGCTTCTCTGTCTTCTGGGAGGCAGAGGGTTTGTTCTGTATCGTCTTTATAGGGATCACTTTTCCTTGGAAATCGGGGCAGCTGTGGGCCCCGGACTGGGCAAGGCTTATGGGTCAGAGCTAGACTGGAGAGAAGGGCGTTAGGGTGGCGACGGGAAGAGCGCCAGCACTGGGGGCAAGAGAGCCAGGCAAGGGCAGGTGGTCCCCTGGCTGGCCCACGGTTCCAGAGGGCGGAACAGCACCCCTTGGCTTTTCCAGAGTGTGAACCGAGCCCTGGGACCCCCCGGGGCAGCCTGCACCGTGACCACTAGGACCACCCGCCCACCCTCTGCCCCCAGCCAGCTGCGCGGACACCCGTGCCCGACAACCGTCCTCTGAGGGAGCCAGAGCGCGGCTGCTTCCGTCCTCTGCCTGCCCGTCCTCTGCCTCTGTGCCAGGCAAGTGCAGGGAGGCAGCTAGGGCCCGGCAAAGCTGAGGGACCAGACAGGCAGCGTAGCCTGGGGTTGAGCCGCTGCGCGTACTGGTTTCTCGCTGTGTGTCTTTACAGTGGCTGTGTTTTAAACAAAGCTGTTTCAGATGTGTGTCTGATTAAAGTGAGCCCCTGGGCTGGCCCGGTCCACAGTCTTCGTGCCCACGGTCCACCAGGCTCTGTGGTGTCTTTATTACCCCGCCGCACGCGCCACGCCAGCCCACGATACCTGACCTCCCCACACCTGGGGCCCCAGGTGAACAGTAATGCCCACGTTGTTAATGCCGGTTTCAGACAAGCACATGGCTGAGAAAGGAATTTCGGATTTATTCCAGCCTGGCAACTGGTCCTGAAACTACTGGTTTAACCTCCGTGGGACCAGACCCTTGAAGGGCGGGCAGGGCAGGGTAGAGACAATCATGTCATCAGACTGGGCCCTGCACCCGGCCGCGGGGGCCGTGAAACCTGATCTACCCACAACGCTGACTGGAAGACACACTCTCAACTTAAGCATGGGTGTTTATTAGAAAGGACCAGGCCCCACGCCACTCACAACCCCACACTCCCTCTCGTCTTGTGGTAACTTGACTTTGGGGCATTATCCATTTCAGCAGCCGCGTCTCCATTAACTCGGTTCCTTTTCCTCCAGGCTCAGGATAAAATCAAACTCCTCTGCCGAAAAGGGCATGAAGAGGAAGAATTAGGTCTGAATCACATCCAGAATGGGCTTCCCAGGTGGTGCCAGTGGTAAAGAACCCTCTGCAATGCAGGAGGCATAAGAGACACAGGTTCAATCCCTCGGTCGGGAAGATCCCCTGGAAGAGGGCATGGAGCCCATTCCAGTGTTCTTGCCTGGACAATCCCATGGACAGAGGAGCCTGGGGGGATATGGTCTGTGGAGTTGCATAGTCACACACGCAAAACGACTTAGCATGCACACACACATGTGCATGCACACACGCTCCTGAATGGAGCGGTCCGGCAGGCATGTCTCAGGCACGAGACCAGCAGCCGCTCCCTCGGGAAAAGGGAGGGGGTCTGGCTGCTGCCGCACCCAGCATCCTGGGCAGCCCGGGGAGCTCCTCTCGTGGGAGTTTGGGAGTGGGGCAGGGCGTGGGGGAAACACAGACTTGGCTCTTAACCACTGTGCTTAGGTTTCACCAGCGAGTATGAGTGAATTCAGTCATTCTGGCGTGTGGTCCAAAGACAAGGGCCACCCTTACCTCGGGTCAGGCGCTGGACGGACAGTCTCTGGCGAGTGAAGAGAGCCATGTTTTTCAAAGGGCCGCCAGAGGCTTTGTGTGCTTCGTGATGGGCTCTGAGCTCAGCCAGGGGAATGAAACGCCTCATCATCCGCACAAACTGTACGTCCACCTATGTGGAAGCGGCACGTGGGACAGAAAACACGCCTCTGAAATGCGTCATCATCATCCACACAAACGACATCCACCCACACGGCAGCGGTGTGTGGGACAGAAAGCACGGCCAGCTGTCAGCTGAGTGTACGAGGCCCTGCGGGCAGGGTGACCTCCCTGGAGCGGGGCTCCGGGCCCTGCCCTAGAGACCCCCAAAGCCTCCGCCCTCTGTCCATCCGTGAACTAGGAGAAAGAGGAGTGACTTTACCATGGACCACTTGGGGTTGTCTTCTTTGCTGGATGAATCATAGTGGGGATTGTTTTTCTCAAACTGTGTGTGGTCCGGGTAAGCCTCCTTCACAATCTGAAATCAGATCCGAGTCTCTAGTCATTTGTCCACTCAGCTCCACAGCCAGCCTTCAGTCCGAGTCCAGCTTCCATTTCTTGGCCTACACAGTCTCACCCCATCTGTCTGCCACAGACCAGCACGGGCTCAGACGTCTGGGAATACTGCAGTCTTAGGCAACCCTGACGGTGGGCACTCAACCAAGCAGAGCTTGGTGCTGGCACCAGTCCCCCCCACCCTGCAGTCGAGTGCCTGGCTGCCGGCCTGCATGAGTGCAGGGCCACGGTGTGGACCACAAGAAGCCTGTGCCCGCGGGCACACCTCGCTGTAGTCCTGCCCCTACTCCTGGCTGGGGCAGGGGGCACGGATGACCCACACGAAGGGAGCCAGCTCGGCCCTCAGCCTGGATGCCCGACCTTCATGAGGCCCGCGATGCCTGGCTCTCTGCAGTTGCTGTGGTAGAAGAAGGCCTGCTCGTCCAGCCTCATGGCCCTCAGGAAGTTCCGGGCCTGTAGCAGCAGACAAGAAACAAGTGCTGTCTTCCCGCTGGCGGGAAGCACCAGCCGGCGGAAACTGAGTCTGCCTTTGTCAGCGGAGACTTTTCTGCAGCTTCCTCCCACTGCACTTCCATCCTTGCCTTTTACCCAGAGGTGTATCAGGACACTGGCTGGACACAGGCAGTTTCAAAGCTGCAGGCAGCCAGAGAAATTCAGGTGTTTGGGTTTGGGTTCAGGGAAAAAGCGGCCTTGGCTGAGACAGCTTCACTCCTGAGTAGGGCAGAGGGAAGCAGGCTTTCCCCTCAAGCCTCACGGCCCCGCAAGCCCACCTACCTGGTAGTTGCGAACACCGTCCCAGCACGTCGTCTGCCTGGGCTGTGCCTGGAGATCCTCGATGCTGAACTGGGCCGGAAACAAGGTCATTCAGTGAACACTCCTGGGCCGGCTGGTCAGGAGGTACGGAAGCAGACACATTCCTCCCCGTTTAGCGTGGGCACTGCTGGTAGCAGGGCCCAGGAGCCTCTGGGAAGTGCCCCATGGAGCCGCGCGTGCCAGGCATGCAGGCGGCAGCCCTGTGCCACCCTGTCATCCCTCACAGTCCAGAGAATTAGCTGAGTGGGTAATTAATCTGGTAACCCGGTTATCTCTATTCCACTTAAATATTATGTATCCCTTCTATAGCCTCTCCAACTGTGTTGTCTCTGGGCTGTTGTGAGAACTGATTCACACTCACCCCCTGGTTACTGGCTGTTGGCAGGGAGATACCTAAGGGCACAGCAGGTGGCAAGAGAAAGGCAGCCCAAGGCCGAGTGTGGCCTGGCGGACCAGCCTTCAGGCCACATCCAGCCCTTGCCTGACACGCAGACAGTTTCGTTCACTGGCGCTCAGCCACACCATTTGTTTAGTGGAACACAGGTGGCCTGTGGCCAGTTTTTCTGGCGTCATTGCTTTTTTTCTTGCATGGGCGTACATCTGACGCTGTGGTGACAGGGATGCAGCCACAGGCCCACATGAATCCACTCTCCCCCAGACTCCCCTCCCATGCAAGCCACGTGGCCACCTTCTAAGGACGACAGCAGCACGGCAACCACAACCACCTGGCTTCACAGAGCAGAGGGCAGAGGGCAGGAAATCCTGCCGCTGCTACTCCACACCACCCTCCTGCTCCTCAGCGCCAAGAAGCAGGTGATGGGCCTCGTGGCATCCCCTGTGCACCGTGGAGCGGGCGCGGGCCGCACCTTCACGTCCACGCCTTTCTCCAGTCGGCTGTCTGGCTCTGACTTCATCAGCCAGTAGCTGCTGAGGGCCTCCCCACCGTCTTCAGAGGCTGGAGTCTTCTGGAGGCTGGAGTTCTCCACTTGGGCTGATGCCCCCCCTAGGTTCTGAGCTTTGGTGCGTTTTCCTTCTTGCCCCTTCGTGTCTGCAACAGAAGCAAAAAGAAGGGAACTTACTTTCTTGCTGAGAAAGTTCTGATGCAGGAAAAACAGCTGCTCTGGAGTCGGAGCTTCCCAGGTGGTGCTAGTCTTAAAGAACCCACCTGCCAACACAGGAAACTTAAGAGATAGGGGGTTCAGTCCCCGGGGTTGGGAAGATCCCCTGGAGGAGGGCATGGCAACCCACTCGAGCATCCTTGCCTGGAGAATCCCATGGACAGAGGAGCCTGGCGGGCTACAGTCTGTGGGGTCACAGAATCTGAAGCAACTGAGCACAAGCACAATACAAATAGTGTGCCTGCCGTCATCATCAGTGTTCAGGAACATGAGCTTCTATGTCACCTCAGACTCCTTCCTTGCTCACTGTGCTCTGAGCCTGCTTCTCCATTCGAAGATGCTCAGAGAAGCTGGATAAAACCGCCACTGAGTAGTTTGCAGACATGGTCAGAACTCAGTTTCGTCCTCCAATGAGGGAAATGTGCCTGGGTAGAAGTGGGTACCTGGTAACTAAGAGCTATTAAGTTTTTACCTGTGCTCCGTGATCACGCTCAACCTAAGGCAGGCAGTCCACACCATCCACCTGGAGGGTATGCACCAGATCATACACCAGCCTGCCACGCTGGCCTGAACACACCTGACCCTCCTGCACGGCCTCTGAACTAAGTGGAAGCTCCGACGTGAGCCATCCTAACGGCCGTCTAACACACGGCACCCTCCTGGTGTGCCGGTCGTCCCCCTAGACAGTGATCTGGACACTAAACACCGCGTGCGCTGATAAGCAACAACCCGGAACCCTCCTCCGTCTCCAGCAAGCACTTCCTCTGCCTCTGAGTGCTCTGCTGCTGCTGCTCTTCCAGAGAATGCCACTCACCCTGTGAACACGAGAGACGCCCCGCTCTCCTACCCATTTTCCACGCTAGACTCAAAGCCCCCGGCCCCCCGACCCTTCCCTTCCGCGTGTGGCTCCCCTTGGAGTGGGGGCCGCGCGCGCCGACCCTCGTCCCAGCGCCTTCCCCGGAGTCAGCGCTCGGACAGACGAGCGGCAGAGAAGGGCCCAGGACAGAAGCCGGGGGGCGGTTCGGGGCCCGGGATCACAGAACCAGCCTCCCGGTCTCTCCCCGCGCGCGCTGAGCCGCCCGGCGCGCTCACTCGGCCCCGCTGGCCTCTTCCGGGCTCGCCGCATGCTGACCCGCGGGTCGGGACGGGCCGCCGCCTCGGGTGCTCGCTGGACCCTCCCGCGGCGACCAGCGAAGCCTCTGCACCCCGCGAAGCCCCCGGCGCGCGCTTCTGGTGCTCTCCTCTCTCGGTCCGCGCCGCGCGCTCGGGGCCGACCCCAGCGATCCACGCCGGCGCCCCGCGGCGCTCTCCGGTCTTGGGGCACGGGCCGCGGCCCCGCGGGCCTTTGGGAATTGTAGTTCCGGCTCCTACCACAGGCGCCCCGAGCGCGCCCTCGGTGGCCGCGGCGCGCACTACAGTTCCCGGCGTGCAGTGCGGCGTGGCCCCCGCGGCCCGCCTGCCTCCCGAGGTCGCGGGCGCTCAGACCGCGGCCGGAGCTGCGGGGAGAGGAGCAAGTAAAGGTGATGCTGCGAGGAACCTTCCAGCGCGCCGGGGCGTGGCTGAGGGGGCTGCGCCGCGGGCCCCGGGGCCTCGCCGAGAGCGCCCGGAGGGGCGTCGTCTCCTGCATTGACCGTAAGGCTCGCCGCGGGCAGGCTCCGTTCAGCTGGCCGGGCCGCCTCCGGCTCCGTGTAGGCGCGTGCGGAGCAGGGGGGTCGCGCGGGCGGGCGGGGGCCCACGGCGGGCGCGGCCGGGTCCGAGCGGGGGTTCCCTTCTCTCCCAGTGCTCGGAGTTGGCTTGTTACCTCTGCTTGCTGATAAAGGCAGGCTCCGGCGCGGGGACTCGTGAGCTTTGCTGTTATTAATCATAAACTTACTCAGGTGGTAAAGCGTCTGCCTACAATGCGGGAGACCCGGGTTCAGTCCCTGGGTCAGGAAGATCCCCTGGAGAAGGAAATGGCAACCCACTCCAGTACTCTTGCCTGGAAAATCCCATAGTCATAGTCATAGTCATGGTAGGCTAAAGTCCATGTGGTCGCAGAGAGTCGGACACGACTGAGTGACTTCACTTTCTTTCACTTTATGTATCATTTGACAGACGGAGAAACTTTCTTAGTAGGGTCTAGTGCAGCCCTCTCGTTTTACAGTGGGGAACCTGAGACAGAGAGAAGCCTTCCCTCCTGAGAGCTGTGTAATTAATAGTTGCAGACCCAGAGCTTGAACGCCTGGTTGCTCGTCCATTGCAGTTTGCTGGAGCTTCCCACCTGCTCTCTCGGCGCCAAGATTCTCAGAACTGTTGAGATCTGGTTATGTGTGGGCTCTGGATGCATTCAGAGATTCCTGTGTTCAGTTTTTTGCCTCTTGTTTACCCTTGAACTACTGTACAGTCAAGGGTTGCCTCCTCTAATGTGGGCTCTTTCTGTTTAGCTTTACTATTTCCCTGTGTATTTGTGTATGTATATTCTTGTGTTTGTGTGCTGGCTTCTTGAACTCTGCCAATAGCTCCAGCAAACTTAATGTGGCCTGTTTTTTTGTTGTTTTTTTCGCTCATGTTTTCTGGAAACTGGGGTATTTATACTCAGTAACACTGAGTATACTCATACAGTATACTCATGCTTTCTTTTGTATTATTTACTTTTTAACTTGACTTTTTGCTTGTTTACTCCAACCGGTGTTCTCCTTTTGTTGTTGTTGCTGTTCAATCGTGTCCAACTCTTTGCGACCCCATGGACTGCAGCACGCCAGGCCTCCCTGTCTATCACCAACTCCTGGCGTTTCCTCAGACTCATGTCCATCGAGTCAGTGATGCCATCCGACCATCTCATCCTCTGTCGTCCCCTTCTCCTGCCTTCAGTCTTTCCCAGCATCAAGGTCTTTTCTAATGAGTCAGCTGTTTGCACCAGGTGGCCAAAGTATTGGAGCTCCTTTTGTTGGCATTCCATTCTCTAGAAATGACTGTTACTGATCTTAAATAAATATGTGACCATGCTGTATCTATGCAAGCACCCTCAGAGACACTGTATGTTTGGTTCACTGTAGTCTGTGATATGTGCAGCAGCATCGGGTCTAAGAACGCAGCATTCACACCTTAATTTAAAAACACTGCATTGCTAACAAAAAACAAGGCTAACCATCATTTGACAATGCAGGGTTGCTACAGACCTTTGATTGGTTAAAAAAAAAAAAAAAGATTCTGCAGAGTGAAATGAAGGACAGTAAAATGACGTGTGCCTTTATGTCTGATTTGTCTGAATTTGTTCCCTGTTAATTTACTTTGGATGCAGTTTCAGTTGAGTTCAGTCGCTCAGTCATGTCTGACTCTTTGCGACCCCATGAACCGCAGCATGCCAGGCCTCCCTGTCCATCATCAACTCCCGGAGTCCCCCCAAACCCATGTCCATCAAGTCGTTGATGCCATCCAACCGTCTCATCCTCTGCTGTCCCCATCTCCTCCCACCTTCAATCTTTCCCAGCATCAGAGTCTTCTCCAATGAGTCAGCTCTTCGCATCAGGTGGCCAAAGTATTGGAGTTTCAGCTTCAGCATCAGTCCTTCCAGTGAACACCCAGGACTGATCTCCTGTAGGATGGACTGGTTAGATCTCCTTGCAGTTTAGATGTACTTAAACCTTTTATACCTTGAACTACTTGTTTGAATCTGTCGATACTAATAATAGCATCTGTAAAGATGTGTTGAGCTGTTGCTCAGACTGAAGTTCTGAAGCCCATATACACTCAGGTGTTCGTTTCCTTAGCACTTACGACATCCTGCCCCAGCACTGCCCCATGGTAGACCTTCAGTCCAAATTCTTTTGTGAGTGGAAAATGGCTTGAGTCCTGAGTAGGGAACCATGAAGTGTTATCCCTAACCATATTTCTGAGAGCACCACCCAATGTAGTTTTCTGCCTTGGACTTCTCAAGAGAACGCCACCTTTAATCTTCACAACTCCCATCTTAACGAGAGTCCGGCTGGGGACACACAGCTCTCTGCTGGCTCACGGGCAGCCTCTCCCGAGGCCCGAGTTCGCCCGGGTTCTCTGAGAGAATGGCTGCGGGGCAGTCGGGCGCTGAAGGGGGTTGTCCCCTGAGACTCCGCACCTCCCGTGCTCTGGACCGTCCCCCCCAGCACCTTGTTTCGCATGGAAGGGTGTAGTCTTCGGAGTTCGCGTGGAGCCCGCACCTTCCACTTTGCCCTTGACGTTTTCGCAGCCGCTGCTGTGCCTCGCGCGCTAAGAGACGCTCCTTGATGCTTCTTGGCACGTCTGAGGCAGGGGGTCCTTTCCAAGGGGCCGCACCAAGAAACAAAGGAGAAACGACTGTGATTCGACCTGTGAAGGTTGCTGACCACTCTGTGGTGTGGCTCCCCCGATTCATGGTCCTGTCTACATGCTCTACACCATTCCCAACAGCTTGTGGTCTTCTCATGGGAGCTTAGCTTAGGTTCTTTCTTTTAGCTGCCGGCCTGCCCTTAGCAGAACGTGTCACCTTGCAAAATGGGGAAAATGGTAAAGGTTTCAGGCCCTGGCTGTTGGGCCTGTTGCTCTGTTTTACAGCTCAGTCCTGTCCCGCATTCACACTGCGCAGTGTTTGTGGGTAAAAAAGAAATGTACAAAATGAACAGTGTTCACGTCATTCGGAGAGCTGGCTATTTAGAGAAAAGCTGTGAAGTGGTGACACTGAACCGGGTGGTCAGGGTGTCAGGCTGATGCAGGGATCTCTCTCAAAAGTATCACCTGTCATGAGATACTGGAGTAGTAGTATCTCTTTCAAAATGTTTATGGTTCTAGAAAAACTTATCCTGATGAAGCTGGACTGATAGTACCAGTCAGTCAGTTTCTTCGCTTTTAAGTAGCTTCGAGCTGGAAGTGAAGGAATTACCCAAAGCACTAATAGTCGGAGAAGAAAATACTCTAAAATTCCTGAATGCATTTGGTGAGGACAGATTTAGGAGGCCCTTAGCCTTGTTCTCAGCGCTGGAAGACTCAGTGTCCCTGTTAATCTGTGACTGTCAGATGCACAGCTTTGCTGCAGGATCTTTATCCTCAGTTTGGAAAGTGAGCCAGAGCACACCTCTTCTCCTTTCCTGACTGAGCGTTTAAAACGGCTCTGTTGATGCATACAGACAGATGTGCGCAGATTCCGACACAGGAAAGGCAGGGCATCCTAAAGGAAAAAATGTTTTACCATAACATGAGGGTCAGTGTGTGTTATTTTTTAATGTGGTCTTACAAGGAGGAAAGGGAAAGATGAGTAATGGAAGTAGTAACAGGGTGGAAGAAGTCGGCCAGTGTGTTTGGGAGCACCGAAAGGAGGCTCGGGTTCATGGGGGCGCGCGGCGGAGCTCCACGCGGGGGTGTTCTCGAACGTCCTCTGCCCGCCACGCTGCTCGGGGCTTCTGGCCTGCTGTCCTCTCCCCTGAGCCCCGATCCAGTTCTGAGTAAGTGCTGCCTTGCCCACAGCTTCCATGGGACTAAATGAAGAGCAGAAAGAGTTCCAGAAAGTGGCCTTCAGCTTTGCTGCCCGCGAGATGGCGCCGCACATGGCAGAGTGGGACCAGAAGGTGCGAGTTCAGCTGCATGATGAGCCCCCTCCTCAGTGTCTGTCCTGCTCTGAAAACTCACAACAAACGCGAGCTCCTGCAGGGGCGCGAGTCCTCCTCCTGCAGATACCACTGTTTTAATTCGTAGATGAAAATTAAGATTTGGGCACTCTTAAAATCTAGACAGTCCTGGAATGATAAAAAGAAATTTGAGTGCCAGAAAGCAGTCCTCGTAGAATGCATTTGAACTGGTACCACTGTGTGGGTAACAAAAGCAGCACTGAGTTGAGAGGCTCCGTCCCCTTGCCTGAGTGCACACTCCTGGGTCCCTCCTCACGCCCCCTGGAGAGAAGCCTGCCTGTGAGTCCCTCTCTGATGACCCTGCCCTTTTGTCCACAGGAGCTGTTCCCTGTGGACATGATGCGGAAGGCAGCGCAGCTGGGCTTTGGGGGGGTGTACGTTCAGACAGACGTTGGAGGGGCGGGCCTCTCGCGGCTGGACGCCTCCGTCATCTTTGAAGCCTTGGCCACGGGCTGCACCAGCACCACGGCCTACATGAGCATCCACAAGTGAGTGCCTGGCCCGGCGGGCGCAGCGCATGCTCACGTGGGTCGGCGGGCACCGTCTGTGTGAACGGGAGAGGGTTTTGCTGTGTAGGTTGCCTGTCCCTGAGGAGCCAAACTGGTAGCAGTTCTCACGAGGTTTGCAGCTGCCTCTTGCGCCCGAATCTGTCATCTTGTGTGTTGCTTAGAGAATGCTGCCCTTCTCCCAGATGCCAGCTGACCTGGTTCCAGACAAGAGTTCTGCATTAGGGAAGGGCCTCTCTTCTCTCTCCCTCAACCCAGAGATGGAGCCTCCACTAATTTGGGAGAGAACATAGGATGGCTTGGTTTTTAAAGGAGCTCAGTTAACCTAACTGGCGATAGTGTGGCCAGCGCCCAGGTGACCTTGGCCCTGGGTCCCTCTGGGTACTGTGTTCCCTGACTCTGTGCTAATACCCGCCTCTGCTTGAAAGGTGAGCCTTCTCAGCTGTGGCTTCTCCCCTGCGCGCGTGCCCTCCCCTCAGGCTGCCTTTCCCTTCTGTCTGTCTCTGTCCTCGCCTCCTGGGTGCGCTTAGCATGTGCGTCTGGATGATCGACCGCTTCGGGAGTGAGGAGCAGCGGCAGCGGCTGTGCCCGCCACTCTGCGCCATGGAGAAGTTCGCCTCATACTGCCTCACCGAGCCAGGTGGGTGTGCCCACCCGCCCCCTCCCGGCTCGTGTCTCCATCCCGACCTAGAGGTCTCACAAGCTCGCAGGTCACAAGGCTCGGGGCTCCCTGGAGCGGGGGGATGGAGGGGCGGGGGGGGGGGGGGCTCTCCCTGAGCATGGTGCGCTTCTCCAGGCCTGGATCGAAGGCATCTGTCGGTTAGGGGCGGTCTCTCGGGAGCTGGGGCCTCACTGGCTCCCTCCCTGCCCCAGCACCCCCACCTCTCAGCTCCCCTTCGGCCCGCCCTAGGGAGTGGGAGCGATGCCGCCTCCCTCGTGACCTCTGCCGTGCGACAACAGGATCATTACATCCTCAATGGCTCCAAGGTACACGGCCAGCGACCACGGCCCTCCCAGGAAGGGCGGCAGCCCTACCCCTTGCCACCCACCCGGCCCGGCCCACGTGTCTGCAAGTGAACCTTCCCAAAAACGGCATGTGGGGCAAGGACCTCAGACCTATTTCCCTGTGTTCACCGTCGCTGTTTCTCCTCTGGTCTGAGCCCAGTTAGGCCCGTCCTGTATCCGTACTTTCTGTGGCCTGGGTACAGCGTCCTGGGACCCCTTCCCACTGCCCCTCCCCTCCCACTGCCCCATCACCGGGGGACCCGCTGTCTTCCCCCTGCAACTCCACAGGCCTTCATCAGTGGTGGCGGTGAAGCTGACATATACGTAGTCATGTGCCGCACAGGAGGGCCGGGCCCCAGAGGCATCTCTTGTGTAGTGGTGGAGAAGGGGACCCCTGGCCTCAGCTTTGGCAAGAAGGAGAAAAAGGTGAGTGCGGTTGGACAGGGAGCATCAGGCGGGAGCCCCGCCCCACCTCAGCAAGCGGGTCGCCCTGGCGCCCCAGCCTTGCAGGCTGTTGCTTCAGCGAGGGTTTCAACACCACAGGGAGTGGGGGACGGGCCTCACTGCATGGCCTGGCGCCCGCGTTTACCAGTGGCTTACATCAGTGGAGATATGAGAAGTCTCCACTGGCTCCTGCTGCCACTTCTGGCCTGTATTTCTTACTTCCTATGTCTCCGCCCCCTTGTTACCCAAGAAGATATGCCTACCGGAGACTAGAGGTCTCGGGAGTGGAGTGCTTTTGGCCCACTTTTTTTCCTTAGCTCAGCAGAGCTCACTGGAGGTAACCGTGGGTCCCTCAGGAACGTAAGAGGAGGGTGTTTCCCTGGGCCTCGAGAAGACATCTCCAGGATGGACAGATCTCACAGCCAGGCCCTGAGCTGTAGACCTGTGGTTACTTCACTGCCCTTGGTCCTGAGCTGGGGTCTGCTCAGGTGGGCCGGCCCGGCGAGTCCTCGGCTCCAGCAGGTGCCCTTAGAGTTGGGGCCGGGGAGCAGTCCGTGAGGAGATGGCCCCACGTCTGCCTCTCGCCACCTCCGCCGGCTCCCCGGGCCCCCCACGCCCCTCCACGCCCTTCCTGATCCTGACTCTCTGCAGCTGCCAGGGCTTGAGACGCTCAGTGCCCCCTCCCTCGTGCAGCCAAGCTGGACCCCCTCAACACTGAGTGTGCAAAGCCTTATGCTCGCTCCTGCCTGCGATTTTAAGACACGTGCCCTCTTACCTTTGTAAACGCTGAGCTATGTGCACGCGGCATGGGAGACGGGTGGGATGTCTGTCTGGTTTTGAGACGGACAGACACGGAGTCTGACATGTTGTATTATAGAACCAGGTTATACTGATTCTGGTGTTTGTGCTCATAAAGCTAGTGTTGGCTGATTCAACACATTCGTATTTCTGGTATCTGTTGGCAGTATTACCAAAGCTAGCTAGCTTGGGGCTTGGAAAAAAATTGTAAATAAATTACGTATACAAAAAGTTTCTTTTTCTCCTTATGCTCTGTCTCCTCTCACTTTCAAGCATACATTATTGTCTTTTTTTGCTTTTTAGTTTTCTTCTTGACTATTAGTTGTGCTTTGCGTATCTCTTGACAAATGGGAAATTCAGAAGGCCGTCTCACTGGTTCAGCAGCTAGCAGGTGTCCGCTGCCAGGTACCTGGACAGAGCAGAGCGCCAGACTGGCGCGCTGGGCTGCCTGTGAGCAGTGGGCGGGCCGGTGGACTCGGGGATAAATGCGGTGCCTCCTGTCAGCATGAGGGAGGGGAGCAAGCTGGGGCGTGATGCGGGCAGAGGAGAGCTGCTCGGTGTAGGGACAGCGTGGCCCTCTGAAGATAAGGTGTCACTTGATGCAATCTGCCAGTTCAGGAGCCCGCTGCCAGCCAGCCGTGAGGAGGGCTCTGGGCAGAGGCAGCAGTGGTTGCGAAGGGCCTGATGTGGAAACAAAATTAGTGTGTTTGAAGAAGCCAGAATTTCTCAGTGTGGCCGGGGGGTCATGAGCAGAGGGCTCCGTGTGGGGTGAGGTCAGAGAGCTTGCAGGCCAGGCAAGGGGTTACTTGCCGACCCCCTCGCTTGATCTGGCTGCCCTGGTGGCCTGAGCAGCTGGCTCCCCCCCCACCCCCCCCACCCCATCTTTCCTGCAAGCACATGCTTCCACTTGGTGTACTGAGCGCCTTCTGTAGCTGAGAACTTGAAACAGAAAAGGAGTGAGGAATTGCTTTAGCTTGGATTTAGTTATCAAAAGATTTTGTATGGAATAATGGGCTTTCTCGCCGCACGGGTAGCAGGGAGGACTCCTCGGTGGCAATGGGAAGGTGGTCTTTGGAATGAAAGACAGACAGGAAGGGACTCCTTGTTCTGGGCTGGGACCGGGGAGTATCTGTTCTTTCTGGCTGCAGCTTCTCAGGGACTCTGGGCGGTGAGGAGGGAGACGTTTTCACCCGAAAGGGCTGGGAGGTGGCGGCCATGTGTCTGATTCTCTTACAACTCAGTGTTAAGGTCGCCCGAGCTGCCCTATCCAGGGGTGTGTATCCTGCACGGGAGGTGAGTGCCCAGGGAGACCCATGGCCAGGGTGGGAGGGTTCAGACTCGGGGTCTGGAAGACAAGAGGTCAGGGCCGGCCCTGCTGACCAGAGGGGCCTTGGGAGGCTCCACCGGGAGGTGGGGGTGAGGCGTGTTCCCAGGGAGGGGTAGAGGCAGCAGAAGGGCGGTGTGGGAGGCCCTGAGGGGGGCGGGATAGGAGAGGGGCTGAGCCAGGGTTGGACAGAGGCCTCAGAGGAAAGGCCGTGGGCTGGTGCCGCTTCCCAGGCAGGGCGCCCTCAAGGGGGTGGTGGGGGGAGGGCTGCCAGCCCCTGGGCCGGGGGCTTGTCTGGCCCCGTGCCCGCAGGATCTGACAGCGTGGGTCTTTTGGAGCGGAGAGGAAGGAGGCCAGTCTATTTCTGTGGGGCACCTAAATCCGGCTCTTCGTGAGGAAGGGGGCTCTGCCGGCCTCCCGGTGAAGCTGCCCGTGGGGACACCGTGGCCCGAGAAGGCACGCGGGCCGCCAGCGGCTAGTTACAGGGCATGGGTGGCGTCCTAGGCGGGGAGAACTGTCCCTGGGCTCGAGACTGACATACTGAGGGGGTGTCTTGCTAAACCAGCTCCCTGGGAAAAGCAGAGACCAGGAAGTCCTCCTGTGCAGCCTTTGTCGGTGTCTGTGGTGTGAATGCTCCCACTTCCGGCCGCCGGCGTGACGCCGCCGGAAGCGCCGCTGGGGCAAGGTGCGTGACTGGCTCCTGCGCTCTGGAGCCCGTCCCGCGCCAGGCTGGTGTGGTGAGCGGATGCTCGGAAGTAGGTGTTCTCGGTATGTTTAAACGTGCTGAAAGGGAAGTCTGTCAGAGCTGACATATTGAGGAGTGGCCTTCTCGTTTCTCCTCAGCTGAGTTCCCGGGAGCCTGAGTCCCGGGACCGTAGAGCGCCCATCTCGGGCCCGAGTGGACAGCGGACGCCGCGCTGCGTGGTGACTGCCGGGCCGCCACACAGCCCCTAATTTTTGCCAGGTTGGGTGGAACTCACAGCCGACCCGAGCGGTGATCTTTGAAGACTGTGCAGTCCCGGTGGCCAACAGGATCGGGGACGAGGGCCAGGGCTTCCTCATCGCCATGAAGGGCCTGAATGGAGGGAGGATCAATGTCGGTGAGGACCGTGGGGGGCTGTGGGCGGGGGGCGGGCGCGACGGCCCCCAACTCACTGGCCGCCTTGGTCCCCTCCCTCCCAGCCTCCTGCTCCCTGGGAGCCGCTCACGCCTCAGTCGTCCTCGCTCGAGACTACCTCAAGGTCCGGAAGCAGTTTGGAGAGCCTCTGGCCAATAACCAGGTAACTCTCCACCCCTTCATTTGCTCTTGTCTCCAGAGTGTCTTCTGGAACAGTGGGGCCCTAACGTCTCTTACTGGTTCTACCCTCATTGCAGCCAGAACTTCTGCTTTTTTACTGTCCAGTTGATAATAGTTTTTATTTATAGTCGCAGGAAGATTCCTGATGTATTACATGGCAAGAGAAACATGATATTTTAGGAGCGTGTGCTATTTTGTTTATGAAATACATAAATACATTTAAACACTAATAAAATGTTTTCAAAAGATAGGTCTGAAAATGCAAAAAGTAGTTATTTCAGGGGAGCGGGATTGGAGTGTTTGTGACCCAGTTTTTCATTCTTTTTTCTTAATGGAGGTAACACTGGTTTACAACATCTTTAAGGTTTCCTGCGTACATTATAATTGGACTTCTTTTCCACTATAGCAAGCTCACCACCAGAAGTCTGATTCCATCCATCACCGTTCAGCTGACCCCCTTTACCCGTTTCATCGTCCTGCCCTCTTCCTCTGGTAACCCCCAGTCTGTTCTCTGTATCTGTGAGGTGGTTTTGTGTTTTCATTTACTGTGTGTTTTTTAGATTCTTTGTGTGAGTAAAGTCATACGGTATTTGTCTTTTTCTGTCTGACTTCACTTAACGTAACACTCTAGGTCCATCCATGTTGGCACAAATGGCAGAATTCCATTCTTTTTATGGCTAAGTAGTAGTTCATTGTCAGAGAAGGCAATGGCACCCCACTCCAGTACTCTTGCCTGGAAAATCCCATGGACAGAGGAGCTTGGTGGGCTGTCGTCCATGGGGTCGATACAAGTCAGACACGACTAAGCGATGTCACTTTCACTTTTCACTTTCATGCATTGGAGGAGGAACTGGCAACCCACTCCAGTGTTCTTGCCTGGAGAATCCCAGGGACGGGGGAGCCTGGTGGGCTGCCGTCTGTGGGGTCGCACAGAGTCGGACATGATTGAAGCGACTTAGCAGCAGCAGCAGCAGTCCATCGTATACATACGTTCCATCTTCTTTGTCCTTTCTCTTGTTGGACACTTAGGTTGCTTCCATATCTTAGCTATTGCAAATGCTGCAGTGAACTTGAGGACGCATGTATCTTTTTGATTTAGTGTTTTCATATTTTTTTGGAAAAATACCATAAGTGGAATAGTTGGATCATGGGATAGTTCTGTTCAGCTCTTAGCTTGTTGAGGTCCCTTTGTAGGTTATGGTCTTTTTTCTGACTGACTTTAAGGTTCTTTGTCATTGACGTTGGACAGGTTTAATATATGTCTGGGAGAAGGTCTTTTTGCCTTGAGGTAATCAGGTGTTCTCTTAGCCTTATGGACATGTATATCCAGTTCCTTCCCCAGGTTTGGGACGTTCTCTTTCTGTAAACAAGCTCTATACCCCTGTCTCCTGTCTTCTCCTTCTGGATGCTTACCATCCTTATACTGCTCTTTCTGGTGGAGTGGGATAGCTCTGATAGGGTTGATTTGTTTTAATCTTAGCTCTCCTCTTGTCTGTGAATCATTTCCAGGTTTCTGTTTTCAGGTTCTCTAATTATATGGTCTGCTATATTTGCATAGCTTTCTAATGCATTCCCCATTACGTATATTGAGTTCTTCAGCTCCAGGATTTTGGTTTGATTCTTTCTTGGAATGTCAGTATCTTTGGCAAAATATTCCTTCTGTTCATTACTTTTATTCCTGAGTTATTTCACAGTTCATTGACTTTCCTCATGATGGCTCTTTTGAATTCTCCACCAGTTAGAGCCAGTATTCATGACTGGTTTGGTTTCCGGAGAATTGTCATCTTTTTGTGATAGCCTGTGTTACTGGTGAGTTACTCCTCTTTAGCTGGCTCATTTGAAGTAGCCAGTCTGTTCTTAGGTAAAGCTTTTTTCTGCCTGATTCTAACAACCCCACAGGTTGGAAGTTAGAGGCTTTTCTTCTGGTTTCCAGCAGGTGGTTCTGCAGCCTGAGCTTTGGTTTCTCTTGCCTGCGTGGCCTCTCCCTGAGGTGTTGCCCTGTGCCCAGGCTTCTGGCTACGGCTGGTATCCCACTAGAGGCACCCGGATGGTGGGTTCCTCTGCCTTGTCCAGGGTCGCCTGGGGTAGGGGAGTGGGGATGGAGCTGGGGTCTCGAGTACCTCACCTGTCTTGACTTGCTGGGTCCTGGGTGCTGCTGTGGGCTCAGCTGCCGGGCCAGGGGCCGAGGTCTGGGGTCTCAAGTCCTCGGGTCCTGCTTCTCCAGGTCGCAGGCCACCACCATGAGGTGCAGAGGTGTGGGCCACCAGGGCACCCTGGTGTGCTGGGCAGAGGAACCTGTGTGGGGCTGTGGGTGTTTTACTGGCTGTAGGTTGAAGGGGTGGACAGAGGGGGCACCTCCTTGAGGAGATGGTAACTGCAGTGCAGGAGTGGAGTGGACTTGGAGCTTACCAGGCTCGTTCTTGGTGGGGCCCAGGGCCCGTGGCCCGTGGCGGAGGCTTGACCTTGGAGGGGCTCTCGGGGCCTCGGGCAGTGCTGAGCCGTCTGTGTGTGTGGTTCTCTTGCCTCTCGCTGCAGTACCTGCAGTTCCAGCTGGCCGAGATGGCGGCCCGGCTGGTGGCCTCCCGGCTGATGATCCGCACCGCGGCCATGGCTCTGCAAGAGGAGCGGGAGGACGCGGTGGTCCTGTGCTCCATGGCCAAGCTCTTCGCCACAGACGAATGCTTTGCAGTGAGTGCTGGCGCTGTAGCTCTCCTGGGCGCCCAGGATGTGGTGGGCCTTCTGTTCACTCCTGGGGTGCTACTTGAGGCACCAGTTTACTCAGGAGAGGCCCACGTGGGTGCTCGTGGGGAGGAGCGCATTCCTGGGACCCAAGGTTCCTCACCCCCATCTCCCTGCAGATCTGCAACCAGGCCCTGCAGATGCACGGCGGCTATGGCTACCTGAAAGACTACGCCGTCCAGCAGTACGTGCGGGACTCCCGGGTCCATCAGATCCTTGAAGGTAAAGGCACCCAAGATGGCTTCCTCCCTGTGAGAGCGTTCAGCCCGGCATCTGTCCCCGTGCTGCCTGGGTCCCGCCTCCCCTCCCCCCTCCTCCCTCCTGGCCGCTGTGGAGGGGAGGGCAGTGGCCTGGGGGTCAGGAAGTTCTGCTCTGTCCCCTCTGAGGTCCCCCTCCCCCTGCTCTTGGCCTTTGTCAGTTTTATTGTTTAGTTAGTTAGTTATTATTTTTGTTTGCGCTGGATCTTTGTTGCTGCACAACTTTTCTCTAGTTGCAGCGAGCAGGGGATACTCTTCTTTGCCGTGTGCCAGCTTCTCATGGCAGCAGCTTCTCTTATTGCAGAGCACGGGCTTCAGTCATTGCAGCGCATGGGCTCAGTGGCTGTCTCTCCCAGGTCCTAGAGCACAGACGCGGTGGCCGTGGCTCCTGGGTTCTAGGGCAGGCTCGGCAGCCATGACTCCCAGGTTCTAGAGCGCAGCCTCGACAGCCATGGCTCCCAGGTTTTAGAGTGCAGACTCAGTGGCCGTGGCTCCCAGGTTCTAGGGCACAGGCTCGGCGGCCGTGACGCCCAGGTCCTAGGGCACAGGCTCGGCGGCCGTGACGCCCAGGTTCTAGGGCACAGGCTCGGCGGCCGTGGCTCCCAGGTTCTAGGGCACAGGCTCGGCGGCCGTGACGCCCAGGTTCTAGGGCACAGGCTCGGCGGCCGTGACGCCCAGGTTCTAGGGCACAGGCTCGGCGGCCGTGACGCCCAGGTTCTAGGGCACAGGCTCGGCGGCCGTGACGCCCAGGTTCTAGGGCACAGGCTCGGCGGCCGTGACGCCCAGGTTCTAGGGCACAGGCTCGGCGGCCGTGAAGCCCAGGTTCTAGGGCACAGACTTGGTGGCTGTGGCTCCCAGGTTCTAGAGCATTTTTTGCATCAGAAAGAATGTAAAAAAAAAGCAAGCAACTCATCTCCTCCCCCCAGCAACTGATTCCACCCCCTTTCAGGGAAAATGTTTTTGTTCTTTTAAAATTCAGTTTTCTGATTACCAACGATGTTGGTGTATTTATCGTTGAAAAATTACAAAACACAAGAAAAGTTTAAAAAGATCATTCAGGTTTTGACATCTGAATTAATATTTTGGGTTCCTTTTATAGTTTAGACCAAAAATACAGCTTTTGGACTTTTTCTGTGCTTGTAGATACACTTTTAAAGAATAGAATTATATTATGTGTATGTTCTGCTGTTTTATTTTGCTTTTTACCTAATAAAAGCATTTTTACTATCAGAAGAGGTTTTTCACAAGTAAACTTTTTCTTCTTCCTGACATCTGTCGAGATGAAAAGCACTGCTATTTAGTCCTGGTCAGACTGGTCAGAGCCTCCCTGACCCTGAGGCCCGGCCTGCCCTCTCCCTCTCGCAGGCAGCAACGAAGTGATGCGGATGCTGATCTCGAGGAGCCTGCTACAGAAGTAGCCCGCCCCAGGCTCTGACAGCAGGTCAGTGGTGGGTGGCCCCCATGGAGGCACAGTGACGAGTGAGTCGGGCCACTGGAGGGCCTGACATCTCCACTGCAGCTTCACGGCATCAGCTGGAAGACGGCAGGGCCCCCAGACTGGAGCTCTGGGGAGGACATGACGCCTAGTCTTCCTGGCGCTCAGGGTGGCAGGGAGCTCCTTACCTGGCCCACAGAGTCCTGGCATGCCTGCTTTCTGCTGGTTGCCTGGATCCATCCCCCAGGGCCCTGGACGTTCCGAGGAGGGCTTCCCAACTGCGGCAGAGGTGTGGGGAAGGAGTGGGGCAGAGATGATTCCTATCGGTTCTGCTCCACCTGCCCCCTGAAGACGAGACCGTCCCTGTGGCCAGCCTCGAGCGGCTCCTCTGAATGCGAGTCACGATGAGAGGGATGTGCGAGGCCTCCTCCCAGGCTGCGAGTGGGGTGCACCTGCACCCCCGCCGCTCAAGTGTCGCGGGCTCAGGTGGGCCAGGGATGGTCCTCAAAGCTCCCATGACCTTTCCTGATGGATGCTTTGAGTATGTTTCTTTTCTGAGCTTTTGTTTCTCTTTTTCGCTCTTCTTTTTAAATGTTTTTAATCACTACATTGATAAATAAAATCTACCACTATCTACCTTTTCTGGGTCTGTTGGTTTTATTCTTTCAAACAAATCCTTGACAACTATTTTTTATAATTTTATTATTTTATTATATTATTGTTGTAATTAAACATTTATTTAGACTTGGGGATTATAAACAAAAATACTTCTTGACCAAGTTGACTTTTTAAAAATAGATTACTTGGGACTTCCCTGGTGGCCCAGTGGCTAAGCCTATCTGCTCCCAGTGCAGGGGCCCTGGTTTCGATCCCTGGTCAGGGAACTAGGTCCCACATGCTCCAGCTAAAGAGCCCGCATGCCATACCTAGGACCAGGTGCAGCCAAATAAATATTTAAAAACAAAAAACTTTAATAAAAGGTCCATTAAATTTCTAATTGCTTTGTAAATTAAGTACTGTTTATGATTTATGACAGCAGATTTAAATTCCTAAAGATGTAGACTTTTAGAGAATGCTGTTATAAATGATTATCACATTAATTCATCTCACCACTACAGAAAAAAATATCCAGAATATTTTTTAACTGCATGTCAGCATTTCGAGAAACCAATATATGCACCGTTAGCTGCACTGAGTTTTAAGTGTGTCCTTTGAGACCTGTGCTGAATACAGCTGGGGAGCATAGTGTAGGTGTTCTGCAAAGCTGAAGCTTCAGCCTCCAGAAGCCTGATTCTGCAACTGTAGCGCGGGGCTGTGTAAGAGCAGTCTGACACAAGTGCTTCAGAATTTGTGGAGAAGGTAGGAATTCAAATTAAGCTCTGATGATGTGTGTGATACTTAAAGATAACCAAAAAAAGTCAGCTTCAGCAGGAAAGGTGTGGCTTTTGTGTGGGAGCTGTTGACACTTTTGTTTCAGCGGGATGGAAAGGAGGTGTAAGTTGAATTTGGATGCAGTGTTATGTAAGCCAAGTGAAAGTGGCTCAGTGGTGTCCGACTCTCTGTGACCCCGTGGACTGTACAGCCCATGGAATTCTCCAGGCCAGAATACTAGAGTGGGTTGCCTTTCCCTTGTCCAGGGGATCTTCCCAACCCAGGGATGGAACCCAGGTCTCCCACATTGCAGGCGGATTCTTGACCAGTTGAGCCACGAGTGAAGCCCCACGGTGGGTTTTATTTTGCAAGCAGTGGAGAGAAGGAGTGTTTTATCTGGGAAGATCTGATGAGATTAACCCATTAGAGGAACATTTTGGGAAATAATTAGAGTGGGTCAAGATGGGGGCATGGGGCATGGCAGTCTGGGCTCTTGAAGCCGTCCAAGCGGCGTTGAGGCTGAACTTGGCAGATGGAGACGGAGTGTGCTGCAGTCACGGGGCTTGGACAGCCTCCTGGGTGGTGGTGCAATGCTTGCTGGCACTCCGTTCTGAACGGAGGCCAGAGGAGGTTCTGTGATGATCTGGCAGTTTGTGCACGGGGGTGAGCCGCTGGGATCTGACATTAACTTGTGCTTTTCCTCCAGTTGTTTTCTGGAGCCCAGCCTCCCACCAGGGCTTCCCTGATGCCTCAGCTAGTGAAGAATCCGCCTGCAATGTGGGAGACCTGGGCTTGATCCCTGGGTTGGGAAGATCCCCTAGAGAAGGGAAAGGCTGCCCACTCCAGTATTCTGCCCTGGGGATTTCCATGGACTGTATAGTCCATGGCGTGACAAAGAGTCAGACGTGATGGAACAACTTTGACTATCACTGTCAGCCTCCCAGCAGCCTGGCTGCGGGCCCTGTGGCCAGAACACGGTCAACTGGAAGCTCACCTCTGTCAGTGTTCTTTCAGCTGGTCCATAAATGAAACAAACAGAACAGAACGGATGGGCCCTGAGGATCCGCACAGCCAGGGGCTCTGGGGAGTGCACCATGCACACAGGGGTCCTCACACCCCACCTTGGTGGGACCTCCCAGGCTGGGAGGCACTCGGGCTGTGGCCGGGGCACCGAAGCCTGCATAGGGTGATGCAGTGGGGTGGCCTCAGTCACAGCCACCTCTCCCAGTGGTCTGAGCACCTCAGGTTGCTCCACTCTGACCCTCTGATCCCCTGTCCCAAGGGAGGGAAGCCCAACCACTCCTGTGTATGGATGTTTAAGCAGAGGAAGGTTTCGGTCACCTGTTAAAAATGTCTCCTTTACAGATTAGAGAAGTCTAAAACCCTGGCATGCCCAAGTCTGTGGGCACCCAGCGCTCCTGCCCCTGCAGCAGTCCACTGCTGACTCGCAACTCCACAGGAGACACTCAAACACAGTTCTGTCTCAGTCTCTGGGCAAAAGCCCTCTTTGAGGAGGTCACCATTAACCCCACCACAGAGCTGCCAGAACTCACACAGGACTGGGAAACAGACTCTGGGAGGGCACAGACAGAACCTTGTGCACCAGGACCCAGGAGAAAGGAGCAGTGACCCCACAAGAGACTGACCCACACTTGCCCGTGACTGTCAGGAGTCTCCAGTGGAGGTGTGGGTCGGCGGTGGCCTGCTGCAGGGTTGGGGACGCTGAGTGTAGCAGTACATGCCTGGAACCTTTTGAAGGAGGTCGCCATTATCCTCATTACCTCCACCATAGTTTAGCCTCAGGCCAAATAACAGGGAGGGAAATAGCCCCAGCCATCAACAGAAAATTGGATTTAAGATTTACTGAACATGGCCCCGCCCATCAGAACAAGACCCAGTTTCCCCCTCAGTCAGTCTCCCCCATCAGGAAGCTTCCATGAGCCTCTTATCCTCCTCCATCAGAGGGCAGACAGAATGAAAACCACAATCACAGAAAACTAACCAAACTGATCACATGGACCCCAGCCTTGTTTAACTCAATGAAACTATGAGCCATGCCATGTAGGGCCACCCAAGACAGATGGGTCATGGTGGAGAGTTCTGACAAAACATGGTCCACTGGAGAAGGGAATGGCAAACCACTTCCGTATTCTTGCCTTGAGAATGCCACGAACTGTATGAAAAGGCAAAAAGATAGGACACTGAAAGATGAACTGCCCAGGTGGGTAGGTGCCCAATATGCTACTGGAGATCAGTGGAGAAATAGCTCCATGAGGAATGAAGGGATGGAGCCAAAGCAAAAACAACACCCAGTTGTGGACGTGACTGGTGATGGAAGTGAAGTCCGATGCTGTAAAGAGCAATACTACCTAGGCACCTGGAATGTTAGGTCCATGAATCAAGGCAAATTGGAAGTCGTCATGCAGGAGATGGCAAGGGTGAAAATCAACATTTTAGGAATCAGCGAAATAAAATGGACTGGAACGGGTAAATTTAACTTAGATGATCATTATACCTACTACTGTGGGCAAGGATCCCTCAGAAGAAATGGAGTAGCCATCATGTCAACAAAAGAGTCCAAAATGCAGTAGTTGGATGCAATCTCAAAAATGACAGAGTGATCTCTGTTTCCGAGGCAAGCCATTCAATATCACGGTAATCCAAGTCTATGCCCCGACGAGTAATGCTGAGGAAGCCGAAGTTGAATGGTTCTATGAAGACCTACAAGACATTCTAGAACTAACACCAAAAAAAAAGATATTCTTTTCATCATAGGGGACTCGAATGCAAAAGTAGGAAGTCAAGAAATACATAATAATTTGACTGGAGTAACAGGCAAATTTGGCCTTGGAGTACAGAATGAAGCGGGACAAAGACTGAGAGTTTTGCCAAGAGAATGTACTGGTCATAGCAAACACCCTCTTCCAACAACACAAGAGAAGACTCTACACATGGACATCACCAGATGGTCAATACTGAAATCAGATTGATTATATTCTTTGCAGGCAAAGATGGAGAAGCTCTATACAGTCAGCAAAAACAAGACCAGGAGCTGACTGTGGCTCAGATCATGAACTCCATATTGCTAAATTCAAACTTAAATCGAAGAAAGAAGGGAAAAGCACTAGACCATTCAGGTATGACCTAAATCAAATCCATTGTAATTATACAGTGTAAGTGAGAAACAGATTCAAGGGATTAGATCTAATAGAGTGCCTGAAGACCTATGGACAGAGGTTGGTAACATTGTCCAGGAGGCAGTGATCAAGACCATCCCCAAGAAAAAGAAAGGCAAAAAGGAAAAATGGCTGTCTGAGGAGGCCTTACAAATAGCTGAGGAAAGAAGAGATGCAAAAGGCAAAGGAAAAAGGAAAGATACACTCATTTGAATGCAAAGTTCTAAAGAATAGCAAGGAGAGATAAGAAAGCCTTCCTCAGTGATCAATGCAAAGAAAGAGAGGAAAACAATAGAATGGCAAAGACTAGAGATCTCTTCAAGAAAATTAGAGATACCAAGGGAACATTTCATGCAAAGATGGGCACAATAAAGGACAAAAATGGTATGGACCTAACAGAAGCTATTAAGAAAAGGTGGCAAGAATGTACAGAAGAACTATACAAAAAAGATCTTCATGACCCAGATAACCATGATGGTGTGATCACTCTCCTAGAGCCAGACATCCTGGAATGCGAAGTCAAGTGGGCCTTAGGAACTATCACTACAAACAAAGCTAGTGGAGGTGATGGAATTCCAGTTGAGCTATTTCAAATCCTAAACATGATGCTGTGAAAGTGCTGCACTCAATATGCCAGCATATTTGGAAAACTCAGCAGTGGCCACAGGACTGGAAAAGGTCAGTTTTCATTCCAATCCCAAAGAAAGGCAATGCCAAAGAGTGTTCAAACTACCACACCATTGCACTCATCTCACACGCTAGCAAAGTAATGCTCAAATTCTCCAAGCCAGTCTTCAACAGTAACTGTTGAACTTCTAGATGTTCAAGCCGGATTTAGAAAAGGCAGAGGAACCAGAGATCAAATTGCCCACATCTGTTGGATCATCAAAAAAGCAAGAGAGTTCCAGAAAAACATCTACTTCTGTTTTATTGACTATGCCAAAGTCTTTGATTGTATGGATCACAACAAACTGTGGAAAATTTTTAGAGAGATGGAAATACCAGACCACTGACCTGCATCCTGAGAAATCTGTATGCAGATCAGGAAGCAACAGTTAGAACTGGACATGGAACAACAGACTGGTACCAAGTCGGGAAAGGAGTACATCAAGGCTGTATATTGTCACCCTGCTTATTTAACTTATATGCTGAGTACATCATGAGAATCGCTGGGCTGGATGAAGCACAAGCTGGAATCAAGATTGTTGGGAGAAATATCAATAACCTCAGATATGCAGATAACACCACCCTTATGGCAGAAAGTGAAGGGGAACTAAAGAACCTCTTGATAAAAGTGAAAGAGGAGTGTGAAAAAGCTGGCTTAAAGCTCAACATTCATAAAACTAAGATCATGGCATCTGGTCACATCACTTTATGGCAAATGAGGAAACAGTGGAAACAGTGACAGACTTTATTTTGGAGGGGGATCCAAAATCACTGCAGATGATGACGGCAGCCATGAAATTAAAGGGCACCTGCTCCTTGAAAGGAAAGTTATGACCAGCCTAGACAGCATATTAAAAGAGACATTGCTTTGCCAACAAAGGTCCGCCTGGTTGCAAAGTCAGACACAACTGAACGACTGAACTGAACTGACCTCCTCTTGGGCACATTTCGACAAGAGAAGGGCATGACTCAGCTGAATGCAATTGCCATAAATGTCCCATTAAAGCAGTTCTGCTCATTTCGCCTCAGGAAAGAGGAGTCATTTCATAAGGATCAAAGTTAGTCTTTGTAAATGACTAATTTCTTTAAGCCAACGAAGACAGCCCCTGGCCACTCACTGGTCCCCAAGCTGCACCCGCGCTCCAGACACCCTGGCTTCTCGTCTTCATCACTGATGCTGCTCTTTCCCTTGATTCAGGAGGACTCCCCTTCATTAGA
Source organism: Odocoileus virginianus (assembly GCF_023699985.2). Lineage (NCBI taxonomy): Eukaryota > Metazoa > Chordata > Mammalia > Artiodactyla > Cervidae > Odocoileus > Odocoileus virginianus. The sequence goes on from NC_069683.1 coordinate 1,010,452, forward strand.
CGGCTCCCTAAATTATGTGTCCACTCAACAAATACTAAGTGCCTGTCATAAAATGTGTGTCTTTGTAAGGAAAAAAAAAAGGGATTTTTATATAGAGTCCTCCTGACCTAACAATTACTTCATTATAAGCATTTATTTTCCACCGATGGCAAGTTGATTGAGACTAGTGTTTTCTGTCACATACAAACTATTGTTCAGGGAGACTAATGGTTGAGTCTTCAACTAAGTCTAGTCCTTGCTGATGGTTGAATAAGTGCTGGGTACACTGGTCATGGCATGGCCAAGAGCTGGGCCTGGGACAGTTTCACTCAAATTACTGTTCCTGCTGGAAAGCACTCACTTGTCAACCACCTGCCTCCACTGAGGGTCAGCTCGTCGGGCTGGGACCAGAGCCTCCAGTATGGCTGCCCTGTGCTGGCCCAGAGGCCCGCCTGGCCCACTGCCCACAGGGCCCCTCTGGGAGGACCACGGGCTCTGGGGGGAACCGTGCCCCAGTGGAGATGCCCCCCATCACCTGCCCTCCCGAGCTGGCTCGGCTACCAGCCCTTTCTGAATGGCAGTGGACATCCCCACCGGAGCCAGCCCCCCAGCCCGCCAGCTCTCAGAACCCAGTCAACATTGGAGGTACCTGAGTCCATTCCCTCCACACATGGGTATGAGCCGTGTGAAGGTTTGCTCACTCTTCGTGAGCAGATCTGACCACCCCACCCCGGGCCTTTTCCAGCGTCACCAGGCCTTTGGCGGTCGCTTGCTCCTCCAGCCAGGCCTGACGTGAGTCCCATCGTGTGAGGACCTCCACCTGTCCAGGTTTGGGCTCCAGACCTGAGGCGTCACCATCAGTGGAGGGGAGCCAGTGTTCCCTCGGGCCTGCAGGGCGGTCGCTGGCGTGGGAGCTGAGCCTTCCTCGGTCTGATGGCCACTTTTAAGTCCCGGTCCATGTCCCCAAGGAAAAAGCGCAAGTAGCCAGTGTCCTTCACATCAGTGTCCCGGGGACAGGTGGTTTAGAACCGCCTGTGGCAGCTGGTTACCTTTTTAAAAACAATGATTTTATTAGAGTGTGATTGCTTTACAAGCTTGTGTTAGTTTCTGCTGTACAGCAAAGTGAATCAGCTGTAAGTAGACACACATCCCCTCCCTCCCGAGTCTCCCTCCCACCCCCAGGCCCATCCCGCCCGCCTTGGCCACCACAGAGCAGCTCCCACCAGCTGTCTGTTTAACACGTGGTCATGTACGGATGTCAGTCCCGACCTCCCAGTTTATCCCGCCGCCCCCTTCCCTCCCCTGTCCACATGTCTACTCTCTACGTCTGTGTCTCTATTCCTGCCCTGCAAATAGGATCATCTGTACCATTTTTTTTCTAGAGTCCACATATGTGCATTAATATATGATGTGTGTTTTTCTCTTTCTGACCACTCTGTGTCAGATTCCAAGTCTATACACATCTCTGCAAATGACCCAGCTTCGTTCCTTTATACGGCGAAGCAATATTCTATTGTATATATGTACCACATCCTCTTTATCCATTCATGTCAGTGGACGTCTAGGTTGCCTCCATGTTCTGGCCGTTGTAGATAGAGCTGCAGTGAACATTGGGGTGCATGTTAAAAAATAACTTTTATCTCATGGAAGTTACTTATGTAACACAGGACAGTGTTTGGAATACAGTGAGTGTGTGTTAGTCACTCAGTCGTGCCCAACTGTATGTGACCCCATGGACTGTAGCCCGCCAGGCTCCTCTGTCCGTGGAATTCTCCAGGCAAGAATGTTGGGGTGAGTTGCCATTCCCTTCTCCAGGGGATCTTCCCAATCCAGGGACTGAACCCAGATCTGCATTGCAGGCAGTCTCTTCACCATCTGAGCCACTATAGGGGAAGCTACTATATTGGAATACAGTGGGTTCTCAATAAATGTTCTTTAACTTAATGAATAAATAAAAGTAAAAGTACAGTATTGTCCAGAAAGGAAAATTCTCTAATTTTTTCCGGCCCCCGAAGTGAAATAGTGAATGATAATTGAAACACCTTGTGTTTAAGTGGGATCTAATTATAACTTGATGAACTCTATGAAGTGATTCTAAAATTAATCTGGAGTAGCATATGAATCAGAGAAGGCAATGGCAACCCACTCCAGTATTCTCGCCTGGAAAATCCCACGGATGGAGGAGCCTGGTGGGCTGCAGTCCATGGGGTCTCGAAGAGTCGGATACGACTGAGCGACTTCACTTTTGCTTTTCACTTTGATGCATTGGAGAAGGAAACTGCAACCCACTCCAGTGTTCTTGCCTGGAGAATCCCAGGGACGGGGGAGCCTGGTGGGCTGCCGTCTATGGGGTCGCACAGAGTTGGACACGACTGAAGCGACTTGGCAGCAGTAGCACATGAATAAACAGGAAGCCTCCTTAAAAAGAATAACAAAGTCACAGACTTGAGCTATGAAATATGCTGTGTTCTGTAATAATATTCAGATCTGTAGAAAGCAAATAGAAAGGATAAGACTCGTAAGATGTGTGAGGCGTAGACAAGCCCCCTGCGGGACGTGTCAGACTTGGGTGATGTAGGTAGATCACCCGCTTGTGAACACAGAAAGGGACGGAAGGACCAAGCTTGGACTGAATAATTATGATCCCTCCTTAACTTCTGCACCTGCTTACCCCACTCTAGTCCCAGCCCTGTGCATAGGCCTGACAGTCTGCAATATACGAGGTGTCCATGAGCCTGCGAGGCCCTTGGGACTCATGAGGTCGAACTCCTGTACCCACTGGGGATGCTCATGCCGCCCACAGGGTCCTCGACTGCAGAGCGCAGATGAGTCCCATGGCCGCCCTGCGGACTGACCGGAGAGCTGCAGCTGTCAGCCGTCTCTCAGGGAGGGGGTGGTGTGTGACTCTGGCCAGGCAGCTTCTTTCTGACGGGGGCTGCGAGCTCCTAACCACACCTTTGCAGGTCTCTGGCAGTGTCCGTCTGTCCACTGGCACTCTACCCTAAGAGTGTTACCAGTCCATCTCTCACTTCTCACTCTGTGTTTTAAATTTATTTATTAAACCATGTGATCTGAGCCAATTTGATCTGTAAGCCTTTCTGTTCTTTGACCTTTGGGAGAATTTGCTGGTAGTATCCTTAGAGCCAATATTGCATCAAAGTAAGTTCCGAACAAAACTCGTTGAAGTGTTAAAGTACACGCTGCCTGGCCCAGAGGTTAGTAGCACAGGCTTTGGAGCTCTGTCGCAGGGACTGAAACCTGGGTCTGCTGCTAACTGCTGCGTCACCTTCGGGAAGTTACCTGAGCTCACTCTGCCTCAGCTCCTTTCTTCTTTTCTTTATTGTGCTGTACATCTTTTGGGATCTTTATTCCTTAGTGAAGTGAAGTCGCTCAGTCGTGTCCAACTCTTTGCGACCCCATGGACTGTAGCCCACCAGGCTTCTCCTTCCATGGGATTTTCCAGGCAAGAATACTGGAGTGGGTTGACATTTCCTTCTCCAGGGGATCGAACCCAGGGATCGAACCCAGGTCTCCCGCATCGCAGGCGGACGCTTTACCATCTGAGCCACCAAGGAAGCCCCTTGACCAAGGATCAAACCCTCACCTTTGGCAGTGATAGCAAGCAGTCCTAACCACTGGGCTGCCAGGGAATTTCCTGCCCGAGTTCCTAAATCTGTGAAATAAAGATAAAAAGAGCACTAGCTGATAAAGCTGATAAATGAGTTCACAGGTAGTGAGTTTAGAACTGTGTCTGGCCCTGTGTAAGTTCTTTTTGCAAGTTGGATCTGGTCAGACAGACCCAGTGGAATAAGTGGAATAAAATACAGAATCAAAAGCAGATAAAATCATATGAGAATTTAATATATGATAAAGGTCTTTGCAAACTAATGAGGGAAGAATTACATTTGGGAGAAATCTGTTAGCCATTTGGGAAAAACTGAAAGGTTCGTCTACCTTTCAATCTTATATTAACATAAATTCTTGATGAACCAGAGATTTAAATGAAGAAACAAGCTGCAGAAACATTAGAAGAAAACATAGGCACTGTAGAGTAATCTACAGAATTACTGCCATAGAAGATGTTTAGACCTTACATGGCAGAACCTGAATAAGAGCTATGATCAACATCAAGTGAGTAACTATTAACATTTGATATATCCATACAAGCAACAATAGATGCTTTGCAGGAGCACACACAACAAATGACACACATCCTTCAGAATCGGGGGACTGATTCTGGAACCTCCTAAGACACCCAAGCCCACAGGTGCTCAGGTGCCTCACCGTCAGTCCTCCGTGTCCCCAGAGGTGGAACGTGCAGTCAGACTATGAGGTGATGGGCATGAAATGTGCACAGAGACACAGGAGGAGCACAGCTGGGCAAACAGCCGCACCCACTCTGTCGGCAGCCTGCACGGAGCTCACAGCTGCTTACTCGCTTTCACTTCTGGAGCAGTGTGCTGCATGTAAGCGGTTTAGCGAAGCCTCACTACCAGCAAAGCTAGTGGGGGTGATGGAATTCCAGCTGAATTATTTCAAATCCTAAAAGATGATGGGTTAAAGTGCTGCACTCAATATGCCAGCACATTTGGAAAACTCAGCAGTGGCCACAGGACTGCAAAAGGTCAGTTTTCATTCCAATCCCAAAGAAAGGCAGTGCCAAAGAATGTTCCAACTCCAGGACAATTGTGCTCCTTTCACTTGCTAGCAAGGTAATGCTCAAAATCCTTCCAGTCAGGCTTCAACAGTATGTGAACTAAGAAATTCCAGATATACAAGTGGATTTGGAAAAGGCAGAAGAACCAGAGATTAAATTGCCAACATCTACTGGATCATAGAAAAAGCAAGAGAATTCAGCAAGAGGATTCCAGAAATACATATACTTCTGCTTCATTGACTACATAAAGCCTTTGACTATGTGAATCACAAGAAACTGTGGAACATTCTTAAAGAGATGGGAATACCAGACCACCTTACTGGCCTATTGAGAAATCTGTATGCAGGTCAAGAAGCAACAGTTAGAATGGGGCATGAAAGAAGTCTGGTTCCAAATTGGGAACAAGACTGTGTACTGTCACCCTGTTTTTGTAACTTATATGTAGAGTACATCATTCAAAATGCTGGGCTGGATGAAGCACAAGCTGGAATCAAGATTCCTGGGAGAAATATCAATAACCTCAGATATGCAGATGACACCACCATTATGGTAGAAAGTGAAGAAAAACTAAAAAGCCTCTTGATGAAAGTGAAAGAGGAGAGGGAAAAACTGGCTTAAAGCTCAACATGCAGAAAACTAAGATCATGACATCTGGTCCCATCAGTTCATGGCAAATAGATGGGGGGAAAACGAAAACATGACTTTATTTTCTTGGGCTCCAAAATCACTGCAGCCATGAAATTAAAAGATGCTTGCTCCTTGGAAAAAAAAAGCTATGACCAACCTAGACAGCATTTTATTTTTTTTATTATTATTATTATTATTATTATTTTTTTAATTTTTATTAGTTGGAGGCTAATTACTTTACATCATTACAGTAGTTTTTGTTATACATTGATATGAATTAGCCATGGATTTACATGTATTCCCCATCCCAGTCCCCCCTCCCACCTCCCTCTCCACCCGATCCCTCTGGGTCTTCCCAGTGCACCAGGCCCGAGCACTTGTCTCATGTACCCAACCTGAGCTGGTTATCCGTTTCACCCTAGATAATACACATGTTTCAATGCTGTTCTCCTGAATCATCCCACCCTCGCCTTCTCCCAGAGTCCACAAGTCTGTTCCATACATCTGAGTCTCTTTTTCTGTTTTGCATATAGGGTTATTGTTACCATCTTTCTAAAGTCCATATATATGTGTTAGTATACTGTAATGGTCTTTATCTTTCTGGCTTACTTCGCTCTGTATAATGGGCTCCAGTTTCATCCATCTCATTAGAACTGATTCAAATGAATTCTTTTTAATGGCTGAGTAGTATTCCATGGTGTATATGTACCACAGCTTCCTCATCCATTCGTCTGCTGATGGGCATCTGGGTTGCTTCCATGTCCTGGCTATTATAAACAGTGCTGCGATGAACATTGGGGTGCATGTGGCTCTTTCAGATCTGGTTTCCTTGGTGTGTATGCCCAGAAGTGGGATTGCTGGGTCATATGGCAGTTCTATTTCCAGCTTTTTAAGAAATCTCCACACTGTTTTCCATAGTGGCTGTACTAATTTGCATTCCCACCAACAGTGTAAGAGGGTTCCCTTTTCTCCACACCCTCTCCAGCATTTATTGCTTGTAGACTTTTGGATAGCAGCCATCCTGACTGGCGTGTAATGGTACCTCATTGTGGTTTTGATTTGCATTTCTCTGATAATGAGTGATGTTGAGCATCTTTTCATGTGTTTGTTAGCCATCTGTATGTCTTCCTTGGAGAAATGTCTGTTGAGTTCTTTGGCCCATTTTTTGATTGGGTCATTTATTTTTCTGGAGTTGAGCTGGAGGAGTTGCTTGTATATTTTTGAGATTAATCCTTTGTCTGTTGCTTCATTTGCTATTATTTTCTCCCAATCTGAGGGCTGCCTAGACAGCATTTTAAAAGGCAGAGACATCACTTTGACAACAAAGGTCCATCTAGTCAAAGATATGTATGGTTTTTCCGGTAGTCATGTATGGATGTGAAACTTGGGCTATGAAAGAAAGCTGAGCACCGAAGAATTGATGCTTCTGAACTGTGGTGTTGGAGAAGACTCTTGAGAGTCCCTTGGGCTGCAAGTCCATCCTAAAAGAAATCAGTCCTGAATATACATTGGAAGGACTGATGCTGAAGCTGAAACTCCAACACTTTGGCCACCTGATGCAAGGAACTGACTCATTGGAAAAGACTCTGATGCTGGGGAAGATTGAAGGCGGGAGGAGAAAGGGAAGACACAGGATGAGATGGCTGGATGGCATCACCTATTCAATGGACATGAGTTTGAGTAAACTCTGGGAGTTGGTGACGGACAGGGAGGCCTGGGGTGCTGCAGTCCGTGGGGTCCCAAAGGGTCGGCAGGGGCACGCTGAGCGACTGAACAACAAAGCTGCTCTCAGGGCCTGAATCCGGATCAGCACAGACCAGCCGGGAGGGCGGTAGCTAGGCCGGTCGCCCCGCGGGGAGAGGGGCGGGCCCCCGCAGGTGAGCCGCTCAGGTGAGCCCCCAGCCCCGCCCCAGCCCCGCCCCCCGGCCCTCGCCCCCGGCTCTGCTCTGGAGCCCGCCGAGCAGGTCCCGCGGGTCTGGAGACCGGAGAGCTCCGCGCTTGAGGGTCAGCCGGCGCGGCCAGGGACTTGGCGGTTTCAGGGTCGGTCTGGCAAGAGCCTGGCCTGCCCCGGGGATGTCGCCGGGCCTGAGAGGCGGTCCGGCTGGACCCCAAGTCCAGGAAAGGACCTTCCTGCTCTCAGAGCCTCGCGCAGTGATGTGCGGCGAACGAGCCAAGGGGACGGCCGCTACCGCGCAGGGTCCTGGGGCGGGGTGCAAACCGGGGAGAGCGTGCAGGAGGGGAGGGGTCCTGGCGCTGGGGCGGGTTTCGGAGGGAGGCCGGCGGGTACCGGCCGCGGCGTCCCCCGCAGTTCGGGCATCGCTTGGGTCCTGAGGGACGCCGCGGGGGCCGTCGGTCTACAGGAGCTCCAGGAGGGGCCCGGGGCGGGGCCCTGGCGGCTTTGGGTTCCCTCTCCTTCTGCGCGCCCCTGCGCGCCTGTTGGGGGCGCGGGTCTAGGGCGGGGGTCCTCTGCACTGTGAGTCTGGGGTCTGTCACTTGAAGCTGGGTCCACCCTCCCCGACCTCCCTGACCCCCTCCCCAACAAGGTCCCCGAGGACACCCCTCATTGCTAGGCGGGCCCTCACGGCGGCCCCTGTTCCCTGAAGAATGTCATGGGCCACGCGTGTGGGGGAGGGCTTGGGGGTGGTGGGCGGAGATGACCCAGCCCGGGGGTCCGGCCAGCCGGTGCTGTCTGCTGGACACTGTCCCCTGAGAGTCACTCAGCTGGAAAATGTCTCTGGCAAATTACCTGAGATGGCTTTGTTTATAAAGCTTCCTTGAGGGAGGCTTGGTCGTCTCTAAAAAGTCAGGGGTGTCTGAAGACCTCATGGTTCAGCAGAAGCCTGTCTATGCAGCCCACCTCCCTCCCGGCAGGAGACCCGGCCTTGGCGTGTCTGGAATCCAGGGGTAGCTGTGCAGGCCTGCCCGCCCCTGCCCCTGTCCTCCAAGGCCTGGCCTCACCCGGCAGCCGCTCCTTCCCGGCCCGGGGCCCTGACCTCTGTCTGTCCCGTCTGTCTAGAATGCAGGCCTTCTTGTTCTTGGTGAGGCTGGCGGGCCTCCTGAGCCTGACTTCCAGGTTCCTGGTAACGTCCGTGTTGCAAGAAGGCCTCCCAGAGAGGTAGGTCTGAGGGCAGGGCCCTGGAGGAGAGGCCCTCGCGCCAGGCCCGCCGCTGTGGGACATCACACGCCTCCTGTGTCCCTGCAGCGTGGTCCAGGCTCTCCTGAGGCCCTCGCACATCAGTGAGAGGCTTGTGGGTCTGCAGGTCAGGGGCTCCGACTTCACGCTGGGGAACACGCCTTTCCTCATCCTGTCGGGCACCATCCACTACTTCCGTGTGCCCCGGGACTACTGGAAGGACAGCCTCCTGAAGCTGAAGGCCTGTGGCTTCAACACCGTCACCACGTGAGTGCAGGCTGCTCTGCTCAGCGTCTCGGGCTCCCGGGCCCCGCCGTTGAGTGGAGCCTGCTCCTGGGGCCGTCTGTCTCAGCAGGCTTGCTCCAGCCTGCACACCGCGGTCTCCTGTCCCAGCTGGCTGCAGCCCAGCGTCCCCTTGGTCCTGGGGTCTAGGCAGCGGGCCCCAGTCCTCCTTGGAGAGCTGCCCTGTGGTCAGAGTCGGCCCAGTGATGAGTGCCAGGGAAAGCCCTGTCTCACTGAGAATCAAGCCTGGAGAGTCCTGTGATTATCCTCATTCAGTTCACTGAAGCAAAGAAAGAAAGAGCAAACATGGTGGATTTCTTTTCCACCTTCTAAGCTTAGAAAGTGCCCATCCATTATTGTTTGGATAGTTCTATTTGTGTCCTTTTCAGTGACTTGATTTTTAAAGTGTAAGGTTGGGGGAAAAAAACCCAAAAAACCCTGTATTTTAAATATTTGGAATTTAATTTGGCAAATGATGGGGAATGAGGTTTTAAAGCATCTTCCCCAAAATTGTCATAAAACCTTTTACACATCACATCATCTTCCTTCTTTGTTTCGTCACTGTGCTGTTGCTTTTGTATAGCAGTGATTCAGACATTGAAACTTCATGAACTGTTACATTCTGTAAAAACAGGGATTCACTATGCTGTACACCCGAAAATAATATACTACTGAAATCAGCGAGACTTCCATAAAAATGTCATGAACTAGTAAAAATCTTACAAAGTTTGTGGTTGAAATAAGACTGCCAAGTTTTGTCTGTTTTAGTATCCTTGTTTAAAAATATAAAAGTTATCACCATTGTTTCATAAACTATAAGACACTCTGAGTCACTCAAAGCAGAACATTATCTCAGAATAAAGCAGCAGCACAGTGCATGAATTTTGTAGAAAAGATTGCACTGTCTTTATATATATATATATATATATATATATGCATTTAAAAAATTGAAGTATGGTTGATTTACAGAAGTTTTTGTGGAAAGTGTTAGTCGCTCAGTCATGTCCGACTCTTTGCTACCCCATGGACTGTAGCCCACCAGTCTCCTCTGTGCATGGGATTCTCCAGGCAAGAGTACTGGAGTGGGTTGCCATGCCCTTCTCCAGGGGGTCCTCCCCGCCCAGGGATTCAGCCCAGGTCTCCCGCATTGCGAGCAGATTCTTTACCAGCTGAGCCACCAAAGGTGTGCTAGTGGCTACTCTACAGCAAAATGACTCAGTTACACACACACAAATTTTAAAATCATCTTCATTAAGGTTTATCCTGGGAGGTTGGGTAAAGTTCCCTGTGCTATACTGAACGTCGCTCAGTCGTGTCCGACCCTTTGCGACCCCGTGGACTGTCCATGGGATTCTCCAGGCCAGAATACTGGAGCGGGTAGCCTTTCCCTTCTCCAGGGGATCTTCCCATCCCAGGGATTGAACCTGGGTCTCCCGCATGGCAGGCAGATTCTTTACCAGCTGAGCCACCAGGGAAGCCCAAGAATACTGGAGCGGGCAGCCCATCCCTCCTCCAGGGGATCTTCCCGACCCAGGAATCGAACCAGGGTCTCCTGCATGGCAGGCGGGTTCTTTACCAACTGAGCTACCAGGGAAGCCCTGTGCTATAGAGTAGGACCTTATTTTTATCTATTCTAAATGTGATAGTTTGCATCTACTAACCCCAAACTCCCAGTTCATCCCTCTCCCTCCCTCCCCCCTTTTTAGTTAGAGTACGTTTGCTTTATGATGTTGTGTCGGTTTCAGCTGCACAACAACATGAATCAGCTATATGTACACACACACCCCTCCCTCTTTAGCCTCCCTCCCACCCCCACCCCACCCCTCTCGGTCATCACAGAGCCCCGAGCGGAGCCGCCTCTGCTCGACAGCCGCCGCCCACTAGCTGTCTGTCTAACACATAGTCATGTATATATTGGGGCTTCTCTTGTGGCTTGGATGGTAAAGAATCTACCTGCAATGTGGGAGACCTGGGTTCCATCCCTGGGTCAGGAAGATCTCCTGGAGAAGGGAATGGCAACCCACTCCAGTATTCTCACCAAGAGAATGCCATGGACAGAGGAGCCTGGCAGGCTACTGTCCATGGGGTCGAAAAGAGTCGGACAGGACTGAGCGGCTGACACTTTCACTTTCTTCACTGTAATATGTCCACCCCAGTCTCTCTGTCCGTCCCACACTCTCCTTGTCCCCCCGCAACCCCATGCCCACAAGTCCCTTCTCGTCTGTCCCTGCCCCTCAGTTTCAGTCTTCTAGATTCCATATATATGTGCTAATAGACCATGTTGATTTTTCTCTCTGACTTTCTCCACTCTGCGCGACAGACACTGACAAGCAGTCATCAGCCAAAGTATTGCAGGAAGAAACCCGGAGTCTGACAGTCAGACCTGCTGACTCAGGAGGGTGTGAGCACAGAGCAGGGTGGTGCCTGTCTCAGCAAGCGGCGTTGGGGGGTCTTCTGTATGGTGGGGGTCCAGCCTGAGAACCCTGAGGGGTCTAGGAAGAGCAGGCGCAGGCTCTGGCTTGGGCGTTGTGTCTGAGGCAGGACCAGCAGCAGGGGCTAACTCGGGGTGGGGCTGGCACAGGGTTGGGGCATTTTAGCAGGTACGTAGCTGGGCAGAGCAGGGAGCCTGTGGGCAGGAAGCCAGCGTTCACTCCCAGGGGCCATACTCTTCTTTCTTTCAGTCTTGAATAGGTCTTCAATCACGGGGGGATAATGTCACTGTACATTCACAAGTGCTCTGCCCCAGGGCAGAGGGTCTCCACGACGCTTTGAAGACACAGAGGCAGGGTTTGGGTCCAGCCCACTTTCAGTTGCACCCTGGGGCCCACTCCTTCTCATGCCATCACAGCACTTTTGGTTTATGATATCCTTTCATACAGGTTTCTAAACGTGTTTATCCTGCTTTGTGTTTGTCCTGCTTTGTGTTTGCGGAGCTTCCTGGATCTGTGGTTTGACAACTGCCCTTCACCTGGGAAGTTGTTGGGACATTATTTCTCAGACTGTTTCTTCTTTCCCTTCTCCCTTGAATCTCCTCTGGCGCTTGTCACATCCGGCTGTCCCGCAGAACTCGGATGCTGTCCTCCTTCCTTCCGTGTTCGCTCCTCTGTGCAGTTCAGTTTGGAGGGTGGGCCTGTCCTGCCTTGAGCTCACGCCTTCTTCCCGTGGCTCTGTGACAGCTGAGCCATCCAGGCGCTAGCGCCTTGTGCTCTATGCTCCCTTTTTATTCTTAGAGTTTCCGTCTCTGCTCATGTCGCCCCCCTTGCCCGCTGTCCACTTCCTCGTTTAGCACCTGAGGCAGAGTTGTTTTAAATGCCCGGTCTAGTAATTCCACCGTATCTCCCACGTCACAGCCTGGTTCTCGTCTGCTTTGCCTGCTCAGCGGTGTCTTTGTTTTCGCCTTACAGCTTTCTGTCGAAAGCTGGGCACGCTGGCGTGGGCGAGAGGGCCCAGGGCAGCAGGACTGTGTGTGAGGTGTGCTGTCTGTCTGGCCTGTGGGCTTGCTGCTGTAACTGGTTTCAGAAGAACTTCTCCTCTCGCGTCCTTGCTGCTGTCTCCCCGCCGCCTTTGGCTTTTCCTGGAGATTCCCCCTAAGCAGGGCCTGCATCCTAGAGCGCCTCCGGCTGAAACCCCTTCTGTCTATGGGAGCCTGTAGACGCGCTGCGAGGGGAGGGCAGAGGCCAAGTGCCGTCAGCCTCGGTGGGTCTCTGCGCCGAGCTGACCGCAAAAGGCCGGCTCTGCGTGCTTCTCTTTCTCCCCGTGGTCATCTGGGGAACGTCCCCTGCAGCTCTGGCAATGGTACTCTTGGCTGAGGGCAGGCGTTTGTCAAGAGAGAAGAGCCTGGACATGCTTTAAAATGCCCACTCTCCCCTAGCCCCGTGGGAAGTGAGAGGGATTTGTCTTAGTCCTTCACAGCGAGAACCCTGGGCTTCTGCAGGCTTTGACTCTCAAGCGCACTGACAGGGAGCCTCCGGTGAGCCGTCACTTACAGATTAAGTATTGCTGCCAGCCCTGGCTCCGGCAGCTGGCTTCAGCCCTGGCCATCTGCTCTGGATGAATGTGGTCAGCTGTGTTAGGAGCCTTCTCAGAGAAGCAGGACCAGCAGGTGTGTGTGTTTGTGTGTGTGTGTGTGTGTGTGTGTGAGATAAGGAACTGGCTTATACAGCAATGAGAAATCCCAGGATCTGCAGTTGGCCAGCTGGAGCCCCAGAGCTAGAATGGTGAAGATTCCAGCCCTAGAGATGGCGGGTGTTGGGAGAGGGGGTGGTGAGACCTGAATCCAAGCTCAGCAGTCAGGTGTTGTAGGGCTGGGGGGCGGGGCACAGGGTGTGGAATGTTTGGTCCAAGTTACCTAGTACACTCTCACTGGTAATCAGTTCAGTCGCTCAGTCATGTCTGACTCTTTGCGACCCCCATGGACTGCAGCATGCCAGGCCTCCCTGTCCATCACCAGCTCCCAGAGCTTGCTCAAACTCATGTCCATCGAGTCGGTGATGCCATCCAACTATTTCATCCTCTGTCGTCCCCTTCTCCTCCTGCCTCCTCCTGGAAGAATTTTCCACAGTTTGTTGTGATCCATAGAGTGAAAGGCTTTGGCAGAGTCATTAAAGCAGAAGTAGATGTTTTTCTGGAATGCTCTTGTTTTTTTGATGATCCAGCGGATGTTGGCAATTTGATCTCCGGTTCCTCTGCCATTTCTAAATCCAGCTTGAACATCTGGAAGTTCACGGCTCATGTACTGTTGAAGCCTGGCTTCATCGCCGTCTTGTATTCATTTTCATAGTCGCATTTTATTGAAGTTTGGCATGTGTCCATTATATAAGCATTGACTTCCATGAGCTTAGTCACATGAACGTGCTCCTGTAGCCTGGCCATGAGCCTGCGTCTCAGAAGCTCTCCTGTCGCCTACAGTCAAGACCACCCAGTAGAGGAGTGGCGGAGCTTGTGTTTCCGACATGTACATCACTTTGACCTCTTCTGAGCTTTATGCACCTGGAATCGTACAGTCTTTACTCTGGTGTCTGATCTTCTGCTCAAGATCATGTTTGTGAGATTCCTCCATGATCTGCCATATTTTAGCTTGTTCATTCCCATCGCTGTGTGTAATTCCATCAAAAACCACACCAACACCTGTTCTTCTGGTCTAACGTGTAGTTCGGGCCCAGTTTTCCTTATTGATTTTCTGTCTGGGTGATGTGTCCATTGTTAAAAGTGGGATATTGAATCATTTTTCTAAGGATCTTGGATTTGTTCCCTAAGTTCTTATATAAAGTTCTTTATCTAAATTCTTAAATTCTAACTTGTTCTCCCTTCTAAAAGTAACACGCTAGCACGACAGAGTCTTACCGTTACATCTTTATATCTCACTCTTCTTTCTGCTGTACTGTGTCACGTGTCTTATTTTTATAAACTATGAAATTCATGATACATTTTTTCCCTGGTTTGAACATCTAATTATATTTGAGATAAATTTAAGGTGACAAAAATATCTTTTTTATTTTCCCATATATTTACCTTTTTTGATACTCTTCATTCCTTTGTACAGATGACTATTTCTACCAGGTATCATTTCCTTCTGCTGAGAGACTTCCCGAAGTCAGTTGATCATGAATTATCTTAGATTTCATTTCTTTGAAAAATGTTTCTCTTTCATCTTAAGCTTTGAGGGATAATTTCACTGGGTATAGAATTTTAGGCTGATTTTTTTTGTTGTTTGGGGCTTGCTTTTCAGTACCTTAAATATGTCTCTTTGCTGTCTTCTGATTTACACATTATCTGATAGCAAGTCTTCTGTACTTCTTTTATTTTTAAAAAAATTATTTGTGTAATTTCTTGTTTTCCTCTCTCTGGTTGCTTTTAAGACTTTTTATCTGTCATTGCTTTTCATCTATTTGCTTCTGATGCACTATGGTGTAGATTTCTTCCCTCCTACTTGTGGTTCATTGCAATTCTTGGGTCTGTAGGTTTATGCTCCTGCTGCTGCTGCTGCTGAGTCGCTTCAGTCGTGTCCGACTCTGTGCGACCCCATAGACGGCAGCCCACCAGGCTCCCCCGTCCCTAGGATTCTCCAGGCAGGAACACTGGAGTGGGTTGCCATTTTCTCCTCCAATGCATGAAAGTGAAAAGTGAAAGTGATGTCACTCAGTCGTGTCCGACTCTTCGCGACCCCGTGGACTGCAGCCCACCAGGCTCTTCCGTCCATGCGATTTTCCAGGCGAGAGTACTGCAGTGGGGTGCCACTGCCTTCTCCCTGTAGGTTTATAGTTTTCATAAATTTATCAAAATTTGGTAAAACTTCCTATTTCTTCTAGTAATTTTATCTCCCCTTTCCCCTGGGACTTGGACTTCTTGATTAGATCCCACACATTACTGATGCTTTGTTCATTTTAATTTTTAGTGTTTTTTCCTGTTTTCCAGTTTAGGTAATTTCTTTTGCTCTGTCTTAAAACATCCTGGGATTCTATTCCTATTTCTATTCTGTTGTTAGTATCAGTGGTATATTTTTCATTTCCTGCTCTTAATTGCATCTAGAGTATTTTCGGTTTCAGATATTATATTTTTTAAACTCTAGAAGTTCCTTTGGGATCTTTTTTATATCTTCCATTTTCTTCATTATGGTCATGCTTTTATTTACTTATTAAAGATATGTTTTATTGAAGGTATATGTTTGTTTAATAAAGTGTACCTTATTAAAGGTATATGTTTCTTATCCCTTTTTAATATTTTTTTTTTTGCCACTTTCAACCTATATGTCATTTCTGGGTTTATTTCTGTTGCTCAATTTTTTTTTTCTGGCTTATGTGTCATATTTTTCTGGATTTCTTTGTTTGTTTTGGAGAGTGAGTTTGGCATACCTAGTAAACTTTAAATGGATATACTGGGTATTGTGAATGCTATACTATTGGTTGCTGGATTTCATTTTGTATTCATTTGAATAATATTGTATAACCTAATATTATATAATTGTAAAATATAAAGTTTTTACATTTCTCTTTTTTCTGTTTCAGGCATGTTCCTTGGAACCTTCATGAACCAAGAAGAGGCCAGTTTCACTATAGTGGAAACCTGGATTTGATGTATGGTTCCTGTTTAAGTTGCTGTTTCTCTGGCTCAGAGATGGGGGTTTGACTCTGTAGGGTCAGATGAAGCAAGAGTCACCTTGCTTTCCCCTTGAGAACCCCCTGGAAGCTCTGATAATTCCATTCCCCAGACAGCAGCCCCTTGTGCAGGGAGGCTGTTGTCAGTGGTGGAGCCCAGACCTCAGTGTCCTGTGTACGTTTCACCCACGTGTGGCTCAGAGAGCGTCCCTGCTGCTCTAATCTATCGCGGGGACCCCCTGTTTTACTTATAAGAGGAAATTTCTGAACTATAGTTTGTACGAGTTTTGAGACATGATATAGAAAGAGTAATTGTTCAAAACCACGTATATTCCATCCGCTGTAGTTCATAACTGTCTTTGATGCTGGAGATACACAGACTATGTGCTGTGCTGTGGAATAAGGCTGTTATCTATAGAGGGAGGCAAATAGCCGGTGAGGACTCATAACCCGAACTAGGGGAAGAGCCCGGGTCGGGTAACCGCAGAGGGATAGCTCCAGTACTTTAGGACCCCGAGCAGGAGTTTGTTAGAGGGGTCGGACGTGATTTCAGGCAGAAGGTCCAGCAAGGCCACAGTCGGAGCAGTCAGAGGTGTGGGAGGAGTTGACATGAGTTACAGTGACATTCCTGCTGCAGTGAGGGAACCCCGACATCGTCTGTCAATAAAGATCTGTTTTCATTAAGGAAGGTTTAAAATAGATACTCACAGTGAGGGTGCATTGCTCTTCCAAGAGAGAACCCAGGGCTTCAGGGTCTTTCCCTCTCGTAGTTTAAGCGTCGCCAGCACCTAGCTTTCAAGCCGCAGCACCTGCCCGCATTGCACCGTGCCTGCCCACCCGCCCCGCACTGCACCAGGCCCGCCCGCACCGCGCCCGCCCGTACCTCGGCGCCCACACCGCACCCACACCGCACCGCGCCCGTCAGCATCGCGCCGGCCCGCAGCTGGCCCGCATTGCACCGCGCCCGCACCGCACCGCACCGCGCCCGCAGCGGGAAGCAGGCGGAGGGGGGTTTCTGGCAGCAGTATCACTTGCTTCTGCTTCTGTCCTGGTGGCTTGGGATCAGCCTGGCTAAATGGAGGCGGCAGGATGCGTGGGTGAGCACGTGCCAGGGAGGAGAGGCGCAGGTCCTGTGACTAACTTCATATTTTCCTGAAACGGCAGTAACGCCATCTGACTCTCCTGCTGGTTCTGAGTAGAGGAAACATCAGAAAATAGAGCCGGAGAGATAGTCAAGCTTATCTTGGCCCGTTTTGGGTGCTGTGGTGCAAAATTTGAAATCTGTTCCAAAGGGTCTATGAAGTAAGTCGCTGGGAGAATTTTAATTCGGGAAATTCAGGAAGTTCATGTTTGCGTGCTGGTGGTATTTTTAAGAGCAGAATAACTTAGTTAAGATTTCTTTTCTGGAGGCGGATTGTCTTTCAACTCTTCCAGTTTCCCAAGAATGTGACTTCTGACTCCTTAAGTGTCTGTTTCTTATCTGTAAGATGGAGGTGACATTGACACCCATGTCATAGAATTGACAAAGAAAAGAATACCCTTGCAGAACTGAGTGTATTGAATGCTGATGATGATACTCGGTACACAGTACTCCTGTGTTTGTCGTCAATGATTATGTTCGGCCGGCAGTGCCTGGAGTGGCATCGGAAGAGGGAAGGGAAGGACGGAGGGAGGAAGCTGTTGGAATAACTCAGGTGGACGCGAGTTCCTTACCCAGGGTGGTAGTGGTGAAAATTAAGAGGAATTTCACATTCAGAAATATTAACTGCAAGGAATAAACCTGATTAGGGGCAGACTGAAAGTGGGAGATGAGGAAGGAGGAGCCAGCGTGGTTCGTGAGGGCGCATCCTGGATGGTTCCCTCGTGGGGACAGGAGGCTCAGCGCTGGTCCAGGGGGCAGCCGGTGTCTGGCCGGGATTCCTGCGAGTCGTTCAAGTTCTGTCCTCGGGGTGTCTGGACTGAGGCCTTTGTGTGGAAGGAGGCCTGGTCCCTGGGTCCTGTCTCCTCCAGGGACTTCTGTGAGCAGGCTGGGAGTTGGTTCCACCTGCCCTAACCGCAGGAGAAGAGGCCTCAGGGAGACACACGGCGGCGGTTCCAGGCCCCGCTTTCGGTGCGACTGCTGCTGTCGCCCCCCTCCCCAGGGCTTTCATATCCTTGGCGTCAGAGGTGGACCTGTGGGTCATCCTGTGTGTTGGCCCCTACATCGGGAGCGACTTGGACCTCGGAGGCTTGCCCAGGTGAGCGTGCTGGCGCCCCAAGCCCGTTCCCGAGCGAGTCGGAGCAGAGAGTTTCGCTTGGTTTCCTGGGTGCACTTTTAGTTCATGCCTCCTGCCAGTTCCCCGTTTCATGACCTAGAAGATGCACTTTAAAATACCAGGAATGATACAGCGTTTGTTTGTTTGTTTTTTATAAATCTCCATCTCATCCTTGTAGTGCAGAGGTAGAATCATTCTTTTCCTTAATGGAAGCTACTGGCTAATCAATATCATGTAATCAGTATCTTTATAAGTTCTAACTTTTGTGATGATACTAATAATAGCACAAAATTGGATTGATTATCTCTTTTCAAAGAGGGTGGTTTTTCTTATCATTTTTAAATGGTAGTAAAATGTACATAATATGAAATTGGCCATTGAAAACCATGCTGTTTTGTGGCATCAGGTGTGTTAAAATGTTGAACAACCATCACCACTGTCTCCTTCCTGAATGTTTTTTGCTACTCAAAACGTTGCCCAGGCACCCCCATCCTGCTTACCCCAGCCCCTGGCAACCGTTACGCTCCTTTTGGTTTCTGTGGATTTGCCTAGTCTGTATACTTCATATAAATGGAATTGTATCTTATGTGAGGCTGTGTGCCTGGCTTCTTTCTCTTGGCATAATTTTCTTCCTGCCGTGCCACACAGTGTATGGGATTTTAGTGACTGAGCCCAGCACAGAGCCCTCGCCACTGGGCTGCCAGGGAAGCCCCTCCCTTGGCATCGTGTTTTCCAAGTCTGTACATGCTCTAACATGAACCAATTCCTCATTTTTAAATGAGCAAATAATATTCCATTAAGAAATATTTTTTAAAAAGTTCTGAAACATTTTAATAAAAATCTCATACCAGACTAAGGATTGGCGATCTTCTTTTAAAAAAGGCCAGATGATCAATATTTTCAGCTTTCAGGGGCACAGACAGTGTCTGTTGCAAGGTTCGTCTCTACTGCTGCCGCAGGACCACAGCTGTGAAGACGAGAAGCAAAGGGTGGGCCATGTGCCAATAAAACTTTACTCACAGGAACAGTCAGCAGCTCTGACTTGGCCTGTGGGCTGCAGCTTGGCAGCCCTGCCCTGATTGCTTTCACGTCCAACAAGCCTCAGTTGTATTTGGGGGGAAGAGGTGGCGGTTGAGGTGTTGAGCTCTGTGTGACCGAACACAGGCTACTTTTTCTTAAAGATGGGTTAGCATCTCCATGTGCTGTTCCAGTTTGGCCATGTGAATCTGTGCTGTTCACATTTTCCAGCCTCAGACACGTGAACATTTCTGTTTGCTGTCTCCCACCTCAAGGCTGAGTCTCGTCTTTTCCATCCTAGCTGGTTACTCAAGGATTCTCATATGAAGCTGAGAACAACTTACAAGGGCTTCACAACAGCAGTGAATCACTATTTTGATGACCTGATTCCCAGGATTAGAGGATTACAGGTAAAACCTGATTCCCCATCTTTGTGACCAAGGGAAATACTTGCCTGAATTGTCTTCCTAGGCAGGGCTCAGCCTACTTTCTTTTACTCACAAGCAGGAAGCATGTATAGCAGCGAATTCTAGTTCCTTATTTAAGAAATACGCTTTTTTCTGCTTTTATTTCTGTTCCTCATCTACTGTCTTACGGGGATGCCGTTTCCTGGCAGGATGCTGGGAACTGCATTCTGTATATTTTTATGTCTTCTGCATTATCTGTTTGCTCTCCAACACCATAATTGGGAATTTAATGACAGTCATCAGAATGTCTTAACTTTCCTGCTAAAGATGGCTGTGTGTCAGTCTTTCACAACTGATAGGTGATACAGATGACCTTAGGTCAGTAATTTTGTAGAAACTGCAATTTTTTTTTTTTTAATGTCTCTCCCCCTGCAATAAAACCATGGTGTCACACACGTTCATTGTTTGAGTAGAAATAATACAACGCCATATTGCTGCAAGGCTTGGAAAATACATGAAGGACTGTATAAGTAGGTAGCAAATGAACAGAGGGAAGGAACAAAAGGTATCTATTAGGTATCAAGCTTTCTATTGGGCTTCCCTGGTGGCTGAGTGGTAAAGAATCCCCATGCAATGCACGGGCCATAGGAGACTTGGATTTGATCCCTGGAGGAGGAAATGGCAACCCACTCCAGTCTTCTTGCCTGGAGAACCCTATGGACAGAGGAGCCTGGCAGGCTACAGTCTGTGGGGTCTGCGTGAAGAGTGACTTGGCACGCGCGCATCAAGCTTTTTATTAGGCAGTTGGTGTTTGCGGAGCATATCTGATCTTCACAGCAATCACTGGAAAGGGATGCTACTGTAGGGTTAGCCACAGGCTGGAAATGGCCAGGCAAGGCTTCAGGTCGTGTGGATCTACTTGGGGCAGAGCTGGCTCCTGACTCTGAGCATGCCCTGGGGTCATCAGACGAGGTGACGGTGGCTGAAGGGCCGGTCTGTGTGCACCTGGGGACCAGAGATGCAGGGACGGTCCTTTGCGCCCCTGGAGCTGTGCTGGCCAGGGTGGTAACCTTGGCCGCTGGTGGCTATTTCACTTAAAATCTATTAAAACTAAATAAAGAATTTAGTTCTTCATTCACACCGGACACAGTTCAAGTGCTAGGTAGCCACCTGTGGATGGTTGCTACCACATTGGACAGTGAGAACACAAAACATTTTCATCATCAAAGAAAGTTCTAGCACGAACTGGCACACTCTCTGCACCCCAAATCAGGACATTCCCCATCTTGGAGTGCCTGCAAGACAAAATCAGTAATCAGAAGGTTGCCCGGTGAGCAGAAAACCTGGAGCCGCAAAAGCTGGGGGTCTTATCCTTTGAGCCACCAGGGAGGCCACCTAAAAAGTATTTACTAATTTTCTGCTGTGCCACACAGCTTGTGGGGTCTTGGGTCCCCAAGTGGGGGTAGAACCTGGGCCGCAGTAGTGAAAACCTAGAACCCTAACCAATAAGCTACCAGGTGACTGCCAGTATCGTGGCATGTTCCTATGTGTGCTGCGCAGCCACTAAGTCATGCCCAACTCTTTTGCAATCCTGTGGATCATAGCCCGCCAGGCACCACTGTTCATGGGATCTTCCAGGCAAGAACATTAGGGTGGGTTGCCATTTCCCATTGCAGGGGATCTTCCTGACCAGGGATCGAATCCACATCTCTTGCGTTGGCAGGCAGACTCTTTGCCACTGAGCCCCGGGGAGGCACACAGGTTTGGGGAGCTCTTTCAGGCTCTCTTCTGCCCACTCAGCGCTAGTGCAGCTGGTTACGCTCTGCTTCCGGAGTCTTACCCCGTTTCAGCTCTCCCCACCAGGTCCTCCCGGGTCACAGGAAGCACAGGTATTGGTATGTAGACACTTCCACCCACTGGCACATGGTCCTGGGAGCTACCTGGCTTCTTCCTTTCATTGTTGTGTGTCGTTTAATTCTGAGGGAGCAATGCTCTTTTCCTTAGTCCTGCGTGGAGGAGGAGGAGACCTTCCAGCGGCCATGTGTCTCCAAGAGCAGGTTGAAAAGGGCAGAGCTGAGTGTAGTGAAACTGACTAGGACGTGGCGGGTGCAAGATTCAGAGAGGAAACACGACCGCAGGGCTGGCAGGAGCTGTAAAGGCAGGGCTGACCGAGCTCGTTAACATCACAGAAGGGAGTCAGCAGGGGAGGGGAAGGAGGAGGTATTTGCCTGAGGGCCTTAACTGAGAGGGCAGAAACCCTAACCCTAACCCTAACACACAATCCTGGGACTGGGGAGGAGGCAGCAGGGCTAGAGGAGCTCAAGGAGGCTGAGGGGTGACTGGTGAGAGCAAGACCCAGGAGGGATGCTGCAGAAGGGAGGGCTCCCCGGAGGAGGAGACTGTCGGTGGAGAGAAATCAGACCAGGATGAAAAGGGATTGCATCCGTTTAGCAGAGAGAAGGTCAGGGTGGAATAGGAAGGGCGGCCGTGAGACCACAGTGAGGACAGGGTCACGAGTGGTGGGCTGTCGCGGGGTGTGCAGAGCGGCTGCACTGTTTGTCCACGAAGGGGGACCGTGCAGGAGGGGAGTATGGGGTCCCTGTGGCGGTGACGGGGCAAGTGAAGATGGGGGTGCAGGGACATAAGCAGAGTGGGTCCCCCAGGGGGAATGACACGCGTCCACGTAGGAGAGGGCCACACCCCTGTTTCCCTGGTGCCCCAGAGGAAGGCTGGGCGGAGGTCTAAGCCTCCGCTTAAGGTGTTAGATTAGGGGAGTCGGCGGGCGCTGCTCCCTGGGGGCACTGAGGAAGGCAAGGTGCTGGAGGCTTTGACCCCACGAGGCAGCTGCTGACTTAGTGACGGAAACTGCCCCCACTGTCGTGTCCCTGGGGCTGAGTTTAGGAGCAGGTTATTTTCTATGGCACTCTAAACGTGTGTGTGTGGTAGCAAATTGAAAAAGTCAGTCCAGCCTTTCCCCACCGGCTGACTCATCCTCAGACTCTCATCTCCTTGACCCCCCAGTTCCACGAAGAGGGATCCATTATTGCCGTGCAGATGGAGAACGAATATGGTTCCTATAACCTGGATAAAGGATACATGCCGTATATTAAAAATGTAAGTGCCCTTTCATTCTCCTCCGTCTTTACATACTTTTCTCACTTTGCTGATTCATGGAGCAAACATTCTGAGCAGCTAGAGCCTGCAAGGCACCATTTGGGATGCAGTATTTGTTAGCAATGGACAAACTTTCAAGTGTCAAAGTGTTCCTCTGTGTGCTCTGTAATCGGCGCCCTCGAAGTTCATAAATCAATGCTGTGTCCAGATTGGGGCTTCCCTGTGTCTTTTATTTGAACATATAGGACAGAGAAAAGTTATTTATTCTAAAGGGTTTGTAGTGTTGACTTTCGAACAGTCCAGCGTTTTAGTTTTCGAAAACCAAAGGGAAATCAGAGGACACCTCGGTTGCAGCAAAAAGACAAAGTCACACACTACTGTCGCGCTGCTCCCCGCACATGTATGAGGTGACGAAGTGCAGCTGGTGTTTCCACGCTGTTCCCCCAGACAGGGGCCTGCGACACCTGCGTGACTCTGATGTAAGCGCAGAGTGAGTCACAATAATTTTTCCTTCTGTGGATATCACAGATCTTTTTTGGTTGGTGTTTGTATAGTACACGGGCTTTTCTACCCTTTCATCTTGGATTTTTTTGTATCCACGTACTTCAGGTACATATTCTGCATATAGTTAGAATTTGTTTTCCTTAATCCATTATGAGAATTCTCGTCTTTGGAATGTGGTCGGTGTCCATTCCAGGTCATTGCTGATGGTTGCATTTAAGTCCCTTTTGGCTGTTCTCATTGAACAACTTACCAGCAACGGCGCCAGTGAGGCCTCCTTCCCGCCCCCTCATTCCGGTGCCTGGACCCTCGCCTTCTCCTGGGGACGCACCCCCCCCAGGGCCGTGGGCCGCCGTTCACCTTCCCAACCGTCCCACAGGCACTGCTGAGCAGAGGGATCAAGACGATGCTCCTGACGGCGGACACGGGCCCGGGATTCCTGAAGGGACACACGCCGACCGGTACGCACGGCGGCTTTGCCCGCCTCCGCCGGCTGAGTCTGAGGGTCTGCTGAGGCTCCCTTGCCCCGTTTCCCGGGCCGGGCCGTGTCCAGGTGCACGCGGCCCCGACGTGAGGGAGCAGGGTCCCCCTCGCGGCCCCGCATCACCCTGCTGGCCTCTGGCCCCGGGACGCAGCGGAGGCGTCTCTGCCACTGCCCCGGGCCAGGCCCAAACCCCCGGGAGAGGGCAGGGTCTCCCAGAGAAAGTCCTGCCCTAGACCCGCCCCGGGAGAGCGTGGGGCGAAGGGTCCGGGGCATAAGAGCCACGAGGAAACGTGCAGGAGAATTCCAGGGGGACTCACGGTGGGCGCACAGGACGGAGGAGGAGGCACGCGAACGAGCTGGAGAGCGGTGCTTCGGGCTTCCCTAGCCTGCCCGGCCCTGGCCTCGCCCTCCGCCCGCTCTTCCCGGGCACGGTGGGAGAGACAGTGTCCTGCGCTGGGCCCGGGAGGCCGGCAGCCAGGCCCGAGGCCTCCGGGCGCCCCGCCCCGGGCTCGGCTACCTCGGCTGGCTCTTTATCCACCAGCACACGGGGTCACTCTCTCCGCCCTGCTTGTTCTCCGGGTCACTCGGCGAAGGCTGAGCAGATGGGCGCAGTGTGTCTGAGCGGTGCTGGTCGAGCCCCTGTGGACACACGCGGCCCGTCTTCGCCGGCACAGGCTGCGGGCGTGGCGGGCGTGTCTGCGGGCCTTGGCTGCTGGCGGAGGCGGCGCCGCGCCCACTGGTAACCCCGCCTGGGTCTCCGTTCCCTCCAGTGTTCGCCACCCTCCACATGAAGGGCATAAGGAAGGACACGTACGAACACCTCTCCTCCGTTCAGGTGAGGACGTGTCAGAGGCGCGGGGTGTTCTCCTTCCTCTCATGTGAGGCCTTCTGGGCTCAGATGTTCAGGAACTTCTCAGCTGTGATTCGTTCAGTTAGAACCTGGATCTGTTACGCGCTGGAAAGGCCTGCTGTAGGTGGTTCAGGTGCAGTTGCGTCACAGTGCCCACAGGGCCTGGCCCCCAGCCTGGAGGAGGGCTCAGGATGGCGCCGCGGGCTCACGCAGCGCTGAGAGTCCCCACCGAGGGCGGGGGCTCCGCTCCCCCCACAGCCCAGGGGCTCCGCTCCCTCCATGTCCAGGGGCTATGCTCCCTCTATGTCCAGGGGCTCCGCTCCCCCCACAGCCCAGGGGCTCCGCTCCCTCCATGTCCAGGGGCTCTGCTTCCCACACAGCCCAGGGGCTCCGCTCCCCCCACATCCAGGGGCTCCGCTCCCCCCACAGCCCAGGGGCTCCGCTCCCTCCATGTCCAGGGGCTCCGCTCCCCCCACAGCCCAGGGGCTCCGCTCCCTCCATGTCCAGGGGCTATGCTCCCTCCATGTCCAGGGGCTCCGCTCCCCCCACAGCCCAGGGGCTCCGCTCCCCCCACATCCAGGGGCTCCGCTCCCCCCACAGCCCAGGGGCTCCGCTCCCCCCACAGTCCAGGGGCTCCGCTCCCTCCATGTCCAGGGGCTATGCTCCCTCTCTGTCCAGGGGCTCCGCTCCCCTCACAGCCCAGGGGCTCCGCTCCCCGCACATCCAGGGGCTCCGCTCCCCCCACAGCCCAGGGGCTCCGCTCCCTCCATGTCCAGGGGCTATGCTCCCTCTCTGTCCAGGGGCTCCGCTCCCCCCACAGCCCAGGGGCTCCGCTCCCCCCACATCCAGGGGCTCCGCTCCCCCCACATCCAGGGGCTCCGCTCCCCCCACAGCCCAGGGGCTCCGCTCCCCCCACAGTCCAGGGGCTCCGCTCCCCCCACAGCCCAGGGGCTCCGCTCCCCCCACATCCAGGGGCTCCGCTCCCCCCACAGCCCAGGGGCTCCGCTCCCCACACATCCAGGGGCTCCGCTCCCCCCACAGCCCAGGGGCTCCGCTCCCCCCACAGTCCAGGGGCTCCGCTCCCCCCACAGCCCAGGGGCTCCGCTCCCCCCACAGTCCAGGGGCTCCGCTCCCCCCACAGCCCAGGGGCTCCGCTCCCCCCACATCCAGGGGCTCCGCTCCCCCCACAGCCCAGGGGCTCCGCTCCCCACACATCCAGGGGCTCCGCTCCCCCCACAGCCCAGGGGCTCCGCTCCCCCCACAGCCCAGGGGCTCCGCTCCCCCCACATCCAGGGGCTCCGCTCCCCCCACAGCCTAGGGGCTCCGCTCCCCCCACAGTCCAGGGGCTACGCTCTCTCTCCCCACATCCAGGGGCTACACTGTCTCCCCACAGTCCAGGCACTATGCTCCCCCCACAGCCCAGGGGCTCCACGCTCCCTCCATGTCCAGGGGCTACACTCTCTCCCCACAGTCCAGGTACTAGGCCCTCTCCCTACTCCCCCCCATCACAGTTTGGGAGCAAAGCTAGGAACCAGCTGGGGCCCCAGGTCATGACTCCATAGCCTGAGCTTCTGGCTCTGCCAACAGAGCCTCAGGTTTTGGGACACCCTGCACACAGGAAGCCGGGACACCCACTAGGAGTTTATACATCAGTCACTGTTCTACACT
The DNA here is from genome assembly GCF_023699985.2 of Odocoileus virginianus. Lineage (NCBI taxonomy): Eukaryota > Metazoa > Chordata > Mammalia > Artiodactyla > Cervidae > Odocoileus > Odocoileus virginianus. The sequence goes on from NC_069683.1 coordinate 1,036,520, forward strand.
CCAGGTGCAATTTGCTAACCAGATGTCACTTTTTGCCATAGCAATCTGCCTGATAATATGGGTAACATTCTACTTTTATTGAGATTTGCAAACCAAAATGGACCTAAAGTCAGTTTGCAAAAGTTTTTACCCTTTGAATGAATAGCCTCATTCATATTTACCTGTGGTTCAATGAGAAAGACAAGAAACAAAAATAAACAGAACTCAGTAGGAAGTGCTGGTTCCAATAGAAGCATTAGGGGGAATCAGAGGGTGCATAAATCTCTACCACCAAAAGAGATCAGTGGCTGGATGCTCCACTCTGCACCTGTCCGAGCTCTGCAGTATTAGAAGGAAAGGAACACTCTCCTAATTTCCATCAAGACAAGACAGTGCCTAGAATTCTAAAAAAATAGTTATCTCCCCGATTCTGTCCTCCTTCAACCTAAGATAGAACTAGGATTTAGAGAAGAATGCAAAGATACAAAGTGCTGAGTATCCAGCGACTTAACAACTGGACCAACACCAAGGGCTGTTGGTCCCTGGTACAAGGGAAATGGTAAAAGCAGTACAGAGATTTGCAAGGACTGGAGTCAGTGCATCCCAAGAAAATATAGAGAGGGAATGTAACTCTTGGGGCAGTGCAGACACTCAGGTAGAATATGATGGTGATGGTGGTGGTGAGGATGGTGATGGTGGTGATGATGATGGTGGTGGTGGTGATAGTGATGGTGGTGGTGGTGATGATGATGGTGATGGTGGTGATGATGGTGGTGATGGTTGGTGATGGTGGTGGTGATGATGGTGGTGGTGGTAGTGGTGATGATGGTGGTGGTGGTGGTGGTGATGATGGTGGTGGTGGTGGTGATGGTGGTGGTGGTGGTGATGGTTATGGTGGTGATGGTGGTGGTGGTGGTGGTGATGATGATGGTGATGGTGGTGATGATGGTGGTGGTGGTAGTGGTGATGATGGTGGTGGTGGTGATGGTTATGGTGGTGATGATGGTGATGGTGGTGGTGGTGATGGTGGTGGTGGTGGTGGTGGTGGTGGTAGTGGTGATGATGGTGGTGATGATGATGGTGATGGTGGTGATGATGATGGTGATGGTTGGTGATGATGGTGGTGGTGGTAGTGGTGATGATGGTGGTGGTGGTGATGGTTATGGTGGTGATGATGGTGATGGTGGTGGTGGTGGTGATGGTGGTGATGGTGATAGTTATGGTGTTGTTGTTGTTGTTGGTGGTGGTGGTGATGGTGGTGGTGATGGTGGTGATGGTGGTGGTGGTTATAGTTATGGTGTTGGTGGTGATGGTGGTGGTGGTGGTGATGGTTATGGTGGTGATGATGGTGATGGTGGTGGTGGTGGTGATGGTGGTGGTGGTGATAGTTATGGTGTTGGTGGTGATGGTGGTGGTGGTGGTGGTGATGGTGGTGATGGTGGTGGTGGTGGTGATGGTTATGGTGGTGGTGGTGGTGATGGTGGTGGTGGTGGTGATGATGGTGATGGTGATGGTGGTGATGGTGGTGGTGGTGGTGACTATGGTTATGGTGGTGATGATGGTGATGGTGATGGTGGTGGTGGTGGTGATGGTGGTGATGGTGGTGGTGGTGGTGGTGGTGGTGATGGTGGTGGTGGTGATGGTGATGGTGGTGATATGGTGGTGATGGTTATGGTGTTGTTGTTGTTGGTGGTGGTGGTGATGGTTATGGTGTTGGTGGAGGAAGAATATGGGATAGTAAGTGGGGGGTTAAAAATGATATCCTAACTATAATTAATAAAGTCTTCAAACTGAGTCCATTTATTCATTAAATGAATCAGCCAGTAAATGTTTTTAGCACTTGCTATGTGCCAGTTCTTCCCTGGTGGCTCAGATGCTAAAGCGTCTGCCTACAATGCAGATCCGGGTTCGATCTCTGGGTTGGGAAGATCCCCTGGAGAAGGACATGGCAACCCACTCCAGTGCTCTTGCTGGAAAATCCCATGGACAGAGGAGCCTGGTCGGCTATAGTCCATGGCGTTGCAGAGTCAGACACGACTGAGGGACCCCACTTTCTTTCTTCCTGTGAGCCAGCTGGGCTTCCCAGGTGGCTCAGTGGTAAAGAATCTATGCGCCTAGGAGAAGTTGTGGGTTTGATCCCTAGGTCAGGAAGATCCCCTGGAGAAGGAAATGGCCGCCCGTTCCAGTTTCTTGCCTGGAGAATCCTGGTGAGATTATAGTCCATGGAGTCACAAAAGAGTTGGACATGACTTAGCAACTAAACAAGGACAGCAGATGTGCCAGTTAGGTATTTATTTGTCAAGGCATTGTGGATAAAGCAGGGAAGGAACCCTATAAAATCACCACTTTTGGAACTTGTATTTTAGTGGTAAGAGACAGGTGGTAAACAAGTCAAATATGGAGAAAGCTTGTAACACAAGCTAAGAAAACATTCTATGATAATATTTATATATACAACTTTTAGTTTACATACCCCCCCCATTTTTAATGTTTGTGTCTTACATTACCATGTAAGAAGCTATTGGTCCTATCCTTATCTTGCCTATGAGGAAACCATGATTCAGAAAGGTAAAATTTCTGCTTTGAGATCATCTGTGGTCAATCATGTAACAGAATAACCCAGGTTCAAATCCAGTCCTTCTGCCTCCAGATCCCATGCTCATTCCTTGTTTTATCCCACTGCCATCTGAACTCCTCTGGTGAGGAGAGGGTCAGGGCAGAAGGATGAGAACACCCGTCAGAGTGGTTTGGAGAGGCTGAGACGCACTCTTGCCGGGAACTCCACCCCGACACAGCGCCAGGCAACTCCCAGCTCAGCCTTTGCCACTCCTGCTGCCTAACTCCTGGATTCCGACCCGAACGGTGGGCTCTCAAACACCCAGCTCTGAAGGCTCACGGGGATTGTGCCCATAAGACCTGCTAGACCATAGCCAAGAAGCAACTCTTCCTAGCCACTATGGAAGTCCGTATGGAGGTTCGTGGGGAAACAGAACCGCTTCTGATGCAGCGCTCTCCTCTGTAGGTGTTTAGGGAGGTGTTATCGTAGGTGTTATCATCCTGAAGAGCTGTGCGTGCTGCCTCTTCACAGCACCATGCCTCACGGCAGCCACAGTGTGGAAGCAGCCCCGGTGGGTAAGGACGGATGAGCGGATGAAGAGAATACGATACGTGTATCTAGTGGAAAACATTCAGCTTTTAAAAAGGAGGCAATCTGTCATTTGTGACCGCATGGATGAGCCTGGACAGCACTGAGCCCGACAGATAAGCCAGACAGTGAGAGCCGAATAACGCCCGTGGCGCCACTTCGGTGCGCAGCCCCCGGAAGAACGCAGCAGACTCCCAGGACAGCTGCAAAGTGGCTGCCGGAGGCTGCGGGTCGCCAGGGGAACTGGGAGGAGCTGGAGAAAGAGCACAGGCTTACCGACAGGGTAAACGAGGTCTCGGATGCATCACTGATGCTTGTGGTAAACAGCACTGAATCACTTAATTGAAGTTTGTTGAAAGAATATAATATAGATGTTTCTACCAAAAAAAAAAGTGAAAGAAGGAATTGGGAGTGAATCTCACATTAAGGAATTGGGAGTGAATTGTGAGTGAATCTCACAAAATTTTGGAGCATTTTCACGGAGCAGGGGAAATTCTTTCTGGTACTAGGGAACAGAATTAATTTCAGCGGGTTAAGGGAATAACAAAACGTTTATTGGCTGCATGTATGGGTTGTACTTTCTCACAATCTGAATTCTCCAGAAATGGAATATACTGTCTGGTGATGAATTTGCCATCACCTGAAAAGGCAGGGTGTCCGCAGGGGGCAGTGCCCGCCCAAGGATGAGGTGATGGCTAGAGCCCCCATGTAGCAGACCCTTCCTGAAGTGAGGATCTGTAATGTGGGGTCCTGCGGGGCTGCGAGGAAGGAAGCTGTAGGGACTTAAGATGCACAGCTTCCGTTTGTGTGCGTGTGCCCAGTCGTGTCCAACTCTGTGGCTCACCAGGCTCCTCTGTCCGTGGGGTTCTCCAGGCAAGAGCCCTGGAGTGGGCTGCCATGCCCTCCTCCAAGGGATTCTCCTGACCCATGGATCGAACCATGACTTCTGTGTCTCCAGCTTTGGCAGGCAGCTTCTTTTCCTCTAGCACCGCCTGGGAAGCTTGAGTCAATCTTAAAGGAGTGAGCACATTATCTTTGGAATTCAGTAGAATATTTTTAAAATGTTAAATTACAGGATGCCAGGCAGAAATTAATGAAAAGGTCATGTGATTTTGTGGTGCACAAAGTTGGCAGTGGTTTTGTTAGTTTAATTCTTTTTGTCTTTCTTTGAAGCATTTATTAGCTTAGGCAGGAATGTGAATGCTGCAGGGGGCTGGGGGCTGGGGTCCCCGCGCTGAGAGCAGACATTCCAAGGCTGCATTAACTTTCAGAGCTCGAAGGAGCAGCGTTGACTTTTAACTGTGGAGTGCGTTGACTTTTAACTGTGGAGTGTGAGCCTGAATGTGGAGGTCATAGGTCCTGAAGGCCTGGGACAGGGGAAGGCCTCCGACCTCGGGCCTTGGGCTGGCCCAGGGCAGAGCAGGAGCCGGGGATTGTGTGGGAATCTCGCTGGGCTTGCATTGTTGGCAGTTGGTTCTTGACATCTTCACTGACTTCTCTGGGTCAGGTGCTTCCCTACGAGACCTCTCCTGGGGTCGGTCCAGGGAATGAAGAGATTCTGCTGTTCTGGAAACTTAAGGTGGCCACGGCCATTGATTTCTCCAAAGCTGGAACAGTGAGACCACGAGAGGCAGGCCAGGCCGGGCGTGCACTGTGAGAGCAGTGAGAGGCCATGAGGATGCCCGCGGTGAGGTGGGCCGGGTGACCAGCCGGCTCAAACGCGTGGACGCTCTGCTTCCGCAGGGCCCTGGCCCGGTCATGATGATGGTGTACACCGCCAGGTCTCTGGACGGGTGGGGCGCTTCTCGAAACACTATGGACTTGCACAGTGAGTCGCATGTCGCCCCTGCTCGTCTCCGAGGGGGGGTGTCGGCGGGACTCCAAGGGCGCTGGCCTGCGATTGGAGTCCCTGAGGTCGACGGGGCGGGCAGATCCTGTGTGCTGTCTGTGCTGTGCTGTGCCCCTCCTCCCCTTCCCCTCCCTCCCCCGCCCCCCACCTGCAGTCCTGAGGTCACCCAGGCTCCTCCGCTCCCCCTCCCCCTCCCCTGCCCCCCACGTGCAGTCCTGAAGTCACTGGAGGCTCCACTCCCCTCCCCCCTCCCCCTCCCCCTGTCCCCCACCCCTAACAGTCCTGATGTCGAAGAGGCTCCTCTCCCTCTTGCCTGCCCCCCTCCCTCTCCCCTGCCCCTCCCCACCCCGCACCTGCAGTCCTGAGGTCACCCAGGCTCCTCTGCTCCCCCTCCCTCTCCCCTGCCCCTCCCCACCCCGTACCTGCAGTCCTGAAGTCAGGGAGGCTCTGCTCCCCGTCCCTCTCCCCTGCCCCTCCCCACCCCGCACCTGCAGTCCTGAAGTCAGGGAGGCCTGCTCCCCCCCCCCCCCCCGCCCCCTGCAGTGCTGATGCATGAAGCCCGGGAGATGCTGAAGCTCAGGTTCTCCCTCAACTTCTACATGTTCCATGGTGGCACCAACTTCGGCTTCATGGGCGGGGCCGCGTTCCGCGGCCATCGCCTCCCTATGGTCACCAGCTACGGCAAGTACCAGTGGGTCCCGTGCGTCTGCCTGCAGCCGCCCCGCCTCTGCGGTCTCCGGCCGGGGCCTTTGCAAGCAGAGAAGCTGGGAGCTTAGCTCTGTCCATCCACTGTGCAGCCTTTGTAAGAACCTTAGCTTTCCTTGGCGGATGATTTCTTTTCAGTGCTGTGTTGGTTTCCGCCATCCAGCAGTGAATCAGCCCCAGGTATCCACCCTCCAGGTGGGCACTCAGTGCTGCCTGGGCTCCCAGTGCGAGACGCACATTCCCATGAGCCATGGTCCTACCCACGGTCCTGTGCCTGTGGAGACGTGGCTCTCAGCCTGCCCACTTCCCGCCTGGACGCCTGCGCAGCTATTCTCTGAGTCTGCATCTCTGTTCCTCCTGTGGCTAGGCTCATCGGTACCATCTCTCTAGGTTCCACATCTGTGCGTTAACATATAATATCTATTTTTGTCCTTCTGACTTACTTCACTCTCTATAACAGGCTCTAGGTATATCCATCTTAGCTCAACTGACTCAGATTCACTCCACAAGCCTTTGTTCTTCCGGGCTCACTGTGAAACCCATTCCCTTGATCCCCCTATCCCGGGTGTTGGGTGTTGATGACTAGGTCTCCCCTAGTCTGCGACTCTGCTCAGAGACCAAGCAGGCAGCGAGGGTGAGAGAGGGGAAGGGGTCTGGTTGGCAACCTCCAGGTCCCTGCAATGGGCTCCAGCCTGGGCTTCTGACCCCCGGGGTTGCCATCTGTCCCTCCCGGGGGAGCGTGGGGAGCCGGCATTGGGCACCTTCCTGCCTCAAGGTCTCCCTCCCAGAGCAGCTGTGTGAAGGGCCCTCAGACTCAGCAGCAAGTGCTGACGTCCCTCCGGAGGCTGGACCTTTTAGGGAAGGTGACAGATTTGTTTCTATTCTCAGACTATGGGGCACTGCTGACAGAGGATGGAGACTATACACCCGAGTATCTCACATTCCAAAAGCTTTTTCACCCTGATGCAGGTATCCTCCCTGCCCTCCAGAGGGCTCTGGGCTGTGGGGGGCGGGGGGGGCTGGGAGCGGTGCAGACGTGGTCTTTGGGCGAGTCCAGCTCGCCCCAGCGTGTTTTATCCTCAGGGGCTGGGGAGTCGGGCTGCATGAGACACGGTCCCCCCAGCCCCGCCGTCGGTGGAAACTAGAGGACCAGGCCCTCCCCAGAGCCATGAGATGCACGTGTCTGGGTGGAAGTGGGGAGAGGGGGCAGAATCTGAGCATGCGTGTTCCCCCGCTGGCTTTCAGGAGATTCTGAGCAGCAGGGCTGAGATGGCTGGCCCAGGGGAGGCCGAGGTGCCGGCCGCCTCCATTTCCGGGACAGCAGGGCGCATGGGCCAGGCCTCTGGGTGCAGGAGGACTCCCTCCCCTTGGTCCCTGCCCCTGTGGTCCGTCCGTGGTGCTGGGCAGGCTGGCCGGGGGTAGCAGAGGGCACTGCACCCTTGGACGGGGCTGGGAAGGAGCCAGCCTCCTGCTTGTGGTTCGCAGAGGTTCCCAGCTTCCGGCAGGAAGACTGCAAGCCTAAGGACACATACGCGCCCCTGGCCGCAGGTCACTTCATATCCCTGTGGGACACCCTGATTCACCAGGATGACGTGAGTGCCCTGTGCATGGACGTGAGCTCAGGACTCGGCGGGGGAGGGAATGAACACAGGGCACAGAGAGCAGTCTTCGCAGTTTCAGTCCCTTCTACTCCTACAGTTCAGATTAGGAGACCTAGATTGTTGCTAAGTCGCTCAATCGTGTCCGACTCTTTGCGACCCCCGTGGACTGCCGCCAGTCAGACTTCTCTGTCTGTGGGATTTTCCAGGCAAGAGTAGTGGAGTGGGTTGCCATTTCCTCCTCTGGGGAATCTTCCTGACCCAGAGATGGAACCTCCTGAGTCTCCCACACTGCCGGTGGGAGGTTCTTTATCTCTGAGCCACGCGGGAGCCCAATGCATCTGTCCCCTCCCTCGGGGACCCCCCCCACCCCTCTCGGTCACCGCAGAGCGGAGCGTCGAGCGGCTGCCGCAGACTCATCATCTCAGAGGCTCACTTGGCCCCATGTTCCCTGAGCTTCCTGGCCTGTGATGAGGCCGCCCCCAGCCTGGTTTCCGCTCCCGTCTCTGCAGCAGCCCGTGAGGTCCATGGGGCCGCTCTCCATGGAGCAGCTGTCCGTGAACCAAGGGAACGGCCAGTCTACTGGGTACATACTTTATGAAACTGTCATCACCGGAGGAGGCGTCCTAAACTCGGATGGCCATGTGAAGGATCGGGGCCAGGTAAGGGGCGGGGGCGGGCAGAGGGTGCCCTTCTCTGCTGGCGAGACCCTGCCATGTGGCTGAACGTCTGAACAGCAGGCCAGCCTCTTCCTGACCTGTGGAAAGCCGCCCTGTGTCTTACCTCTGGTCCCTTTCGGGACTTGCTTGGTGTTCATATGTAAGCCACTGCTCTCACAGGTGTAAGGTACTGGGTGTCCGGAGGACGGGGGGCGGTGCCACCGAAGCCTGAGTGCCCTTGATGCTGCTCGTGGAGGAGGACCGGGAGGGGCCTTGGACACCCCCATGTGCCTCAGACAGAGACCCCAGGTGTTTCCTTGGCGCGTTGCGGTCGGATCTGTGCATTTAGTTCTCGAAACGCCCATCGAAGATACCTGTTACCAGTGAGGAAGCTGCAGAGAGGTGCAGTGACCTCGCCCAGGAAACAGGGGCTCTGGGCGCTGGGGCCCCTCCTGCCTGCCCCGCGCAGGGGCTGTTCCAGGCCCCTCCCGCCCCTCATGGTCCCATCATCCCAGCCTCTGTGTCCCCCTGCACTCATCGTGACCTTTTAGCTGCAGACCCTCATTCCCTGCTGTTTGCTGAATGCGTGTCTTCACTCGGGCTTCCCAGACTCATCATGTCCAAACCCATCGTGAGCTTCTTAGAGGAACTGCAGCCGCAGCCCCACACCCAAGCTGTGGCCGCCCCACCCGGGCCTCCCCCTCGCCTTGTCTGCTGGGTCCCTGGTGGAGCCGCATCACTTGGCTGCTCTTTGCAAACCCAGGCTGTCTCGCGTGGTCTTAGAATTCTGCGGCACGGCCATCAGACCCTGTTCCTGACCTTCCTGCCTCAGAGGGCTCACTGTCCCCACCTCGTGGGGCCCCCAAGTTCCTTCCCGAGGGCGAGTCCCGTCCTGACTGCCCCCACTCCCGGGCTCTCCCCACCGCTGCTCTCCTGTCGCGGTCCTGGGTCTGGGAACAGCCCCTCCTGCCTGCGAGCGCAGGGCGGCTGTGTCCTCCTCAGCCCCGCTGGAGTCTTCGGGCTGGGACTGTGTGTGCACCACGGCCAGCGCTGCTGCAGGGAGACCCTTAGTCACTCAGTGTGGTCACTCGAGCAGGGACTGTCGAGCCTGTAGCTCTCCTCTTGGGACCTTAGTAAGCGTAAAATGTGAATCCTTTGTTCTGCATGGTGCTGACGCATTGGATCTCGTGGATTTTGATGTGTATGGTCTCCTAGTCAGTTCCTCTCGGGAAGTTGCAACCTAACTCAGCCCCGCTGCCGCGCCCTCTGTGGGCCCTTCTGTGTCCCGCGGGGCTCGAGGGGCGGACACGCACGGTGGGCAGTGGGGGGTGGGGACGCAGTCACGGCGTCTCTGCCCTGAAGGCGTGTCCGTCGTGGTGTCCGCCACCTCCGCCCCCTCCCCTGGTCCCCGTGGGCCCCCGGCAGGGTCTCTGGGCTCTCCTCGCGCCCCTGGGCCAAGCTGCCTTCAGTGTCCCCTCTCTGTGGACCGGCCTTAGCTGGTCGCCTTCCTGGAAGCAGACTTAGTCCTCCCCTGGGACCCAGGCACCTCACCCCCTCCTGCCCTGTCTGCACCCCACAGTCTTGCCCGCTCTCTTTGGCAGGTGTTTCTGGATGACAAGTATATAGGAGTCCTGGATGACGCGCATCAAAGGCTGACTCTTCACAATGACGTACATACCGCTCAGTTCCAGCCCCCTGGGGCCCTGGGCTTCCTCACAGAGGCCCCGCAGGGCCGAGCCGTGCGCTCCTCGGGGGGCGGGCAGGACTGTCCCACCCTGGGTGTTCGCTGCTCAGAAAGCTCTGGTTGATCACCAGCCTCAGAAGAGTCTCCAGTAGACTGCTCAATGCCTCTTCATTTCTCGGCAGGCCCAGTATGGGAGGAGGGTGGAGGAGGCGCGTCAGGGTTTGCCTGGCCCGGAGCTGAGGTCTGGGGTGCCAAGCCCCACCCTCTGACAGCCCCCAGTTTCCGAGATCGTCCCAGTCTTGGGGGGTCCCAGTGCTCTCCAGAAGAGGCCTGAGTGCCACCCCCCCAGCTGGTGTGTGTTGGGCAGCATCACAAGGAGTTCCTGACGCTGAGGATCCTGGTGGAGAACCAAGGACGGCTTGCCTCCGGGACCAGCATGAACCAGGAGAGGAAAGGTACGCCCTGGCAGAGGAGGCGCCAGGCCACTCCTGGGGTGCTTCCCCAGCACGGGCAGCCGTGACCGGGATCACGGTTTGGAAGTGGCGGGGGCTCTCGGTCAGTGAGAGGCCTGCCCGGGAGCATGACAGAGCGGGCTTCAAGGGGAGGAGGGTCACGTCCTGCTCTCGGTGCCCCCGAAGGTGCTCTCCCAGCACTGAGTGCGCAGAGTGCCCTGCCTCTTCCGGGAGGAGGCTGCAGAAACACCCTTGGAGAAGAAAGTGGGCCAAGTGCTGCCCTGGGTTCGCTGATTGTCCCTCCCTGGAGCCCATGCCTCTGTCCTGGCCTCCTTCAGCCTCCCCATCCTCCTCCGTTCTCCTCATCCTCCCCTGACCTCCTCCAATCTCCCTGACCTCCTCCATCCTCCTTAATCTCCTCCATCCTCCCCATCCTCCCCTAACCTCCTCCATCCTCCCTGACCTCCTCTGTCCTCCTTAGCCTCCCCTGACCTCCTCCACTCTCCCCTGACCTCCTCCATCCTCCCCATCCTCCCTGACCTCCTCCATCCTCCCTGACCTCCACCATCCTCCCCTGACCACCTCCACCCCTCCTGACCTCCTCCACCTCCCCTGACCTCCTCCATCCTCCCCTGGCCTCCTCCGTCCTCCCTGACCTCCTCCATCCTCCCCTGGCCTCCTCCATTCTCCCTGGCCTCCTCCGTCCTCCCTAGCCTCCCCTGACCTCCTCCGTTCTCCTTCAGAGGGCCAGGGGCATTTATCTGCAGCTGCCCTGCCTCGGTGTCCTCTCCCCTCTCTTCTGCAGGTCTTACTGGGAACATCTATCTAAACAGTTCTCCACTGAGAAAATTTAAAATCTACAGCCTGGAGATGCAGAATAAATTCATACAGAGGTGGGTGACCAACCACTGGCTCTAGGTGCCTGATCACAGATGGGGAGACCAGAGGCCAGCCAGCCAGACATTTTTGTGTTCACACAAGAGGCAGAGACCCAGAACCCTGAAGAAAGTGACCCCAAGTCTCCTAGTTGTCCAGGACAGAGTGGTTACTGCCCCCACTCCCCGGCCTTGGTCTACTGTCTCATTGCTGTGTTGTGGACCCCAAATGGGCCACTGGAGGGGACAGTGGACTCAGCAGGGAGGAGACAGCCCTCCGAAGGCACAGCTGACATGCCGTCAAGGAGGGTGTAACCTGTCCACTGGACTGACTCTCCCTAGGAAACTTCCCAACATCTGGAAGCCCAGCTTTCTCCACGCTGAGGGCCCTGCATTCTTCCTTGCCCTCCTGAGAGTCGGCAGTCAACCCAAGGACACCTTCTTGAGCCTGCGGGTGAGTGGTGTTCTTCCCAGCTGTGTCCCCAGCCAAGCTTCTGTCCCAGGATACCTTCGCCACCCCACGGCTGTCTGGTGTTGACTCAGGGTGGGGAGGGAGGCCAAGGAAACGTGCCCAAGCTGCCTGCCACCCTGTGTCCTGGGGGTGGGGGGTGGGCGGCAGTGGGGACGTGGTGGGGCCCTGAGGTGGGTGCGCATGGAAGGCGAGCTGGAACCCAGTGCCTCCCTCTTGGGGGCCCGGAGCAGGAGCCAAGGCCGGGCAGGGGCAACAGCGGAGTCTCCAGGCCACTACCTCTCGAGGGCCGCAGCCGGGCCTGCGTGCTGAGTGTGGCTGAGGCCGCAGCCTGCGTCGTGTGTGTGCGTCTTGCAGCCCTGCTTCAATGTCTTCCAGGGCTGGACGAAAGGAGTGGTCTTCATCAATGGACAGAACCTGGGACGCTACTGGAGCCTCGGGCCCCAGGAAACACTCTACCTCCCGGGACCCTGGCTCAAGCCCGGGTTAAATGAGGTGACCTCCCGCTCTGCACCTCTCCCCGCCCCGGGCCGTGCTCGCCCCACCCCGCCAGCGTGTGTCTCAGGGGCACCCCTGCCTCTCTGCAGATCATCGTGTTTGAGGAGTTCAAGTCCGCCCTGCTGATCTACTTCAGCAACGTCTCCCAGCTGGGTGAGGGGCTTCCTCCCGTAAGCGGCTCCGGCAGCTCACCGCCTCCCGAGGCGTCTGCGCATGCTGCCCGGGTCCCGGTCACGCTGTACCTGCCCTAGCACCTCCCCTGCCGGCCTTTCCGAGGTTCTCACGGCCACGTCTGCTGTGTCTCCTGCTGCCGTGGCCCCTGGGCCCTTCCTGGCCGTCACAGGGTGGGGGACGCGCGGCCCAGCCAGGACAGCCGGAGCTGCCCCTGCCCAGACCCCAGTGCGGAGCCACCTCCTCCACCCATTCCCCCAGGGTGGGGCGGGGCCAAGGGAGACCACGCCCCTCCCTCTCAGGGTACTGAGACTGAGGTCAGACCGTGCGCCCCTCCTTCCCAGGGTACTGAGACTGAGGACAGACTGCCCGCCCCTCCTTCCCAGGGTACTGAGACTGAGGACAGACCGCCCTCCCCTCCTTTCCAGGGTACTGAGACTGAGGACAGACCACCCGCCCCTCCTTCCCAGGGTACTGAGACTGAGGACAGGCCGCCCGCCCCTCCTTTCCAGGGTACTGAGACTGAGGTCAGACCGTGCGCCCCTCCTTCCCAGGGTACTGAGACTGAGGTCAGACCGCCCGCCCCTCCTTTCCAGGGTACTGAGACTGAGGTCAGACCGTGCGCCCCTCCTTCCCAGGTTACTGAGACTGAGGACAGACCGCCCGCCCCTCCTTTCCAGGGTACTGAGCGCAATGTCAGACCGGCTGCCCCTCCTCCTCAGGGTACTGAGACTGAGGTCAGACCACCCACCCCTCCTTTTCAGGATATTGAGAGCAATGTCAGACTGGCCGCCCCTCCTCCTCAGGGTACTGAGATTGATGTTAATCGGGCTGTGGCTGAGCTGAGCCATCTCAGAGCCCTGAGCGCCTGCCAGTCCTCCAGGCCCGCCCAGTCGCCGGGACCACTCCAGAGATTCTGTGAGGCCTGATCCTGCCGGGTCTGCCATCTGCTTCCCCACCAGCCGGCCCGTTCCTCCTTTGGCATAAGTCAGCTTCCCTGTTAGCGGAACACAATAAACACAGCAAACTGACCAAAGCCAATCCTCTGTCATGCTTCTGTAATAAAAGCTGCTGGTCCCTGAGGACAGTGGTGAAGAGATGCTCAGCGCACTTGACCCCACAAATGTGAATCTGGAACAACAGCTGTCTTCCTGAGAAATCAAATATGAACGCTAAGTGAGGGATTGGCAAGCAGTTCATATGTTTTATATTTTCAGTGTTAAGAAAGGGTTTTCCTGTAACTCCCCAAGTCTCACTCCATACATCATTGCTTTTCCACACTCCTAGGGAAACCTTGCTTCCTGGAGACTCAAGACTCCAGGTGGCCTGGTCCTGTGCCCCTCTCATCCCCCAGCGCCCCTCTCTTCCCACTGCCCCCCTCCCACTCCACGCCCCTCCCCCGGCCCCTGACTCCCAGCGCCCGTGGATTCCTCTCCTGCTCGAGGTTCCCCTGGGGCGCACGCCCCACTCTGAGCCACAGCGGGGAGCACCAGAGCCATCTGCACACTCGGGTGGGGCAGCCTGCTGCCACGGCAAGGGCAGGCAGAGGGAAGGCCTGCTGATTCCAGTGCAGATGGGCCCTGGGGAAAGAGGGTCCCCACGAGGTGCGTGGGCACCGTGCGGCGGGCGGCTGAGGAGTTCCAAGCCACCGACCGAGTGGCCGCAGTCAGCCCAGGTGGGGGCTACACTCGCCGCCCCAGTCGACCAGAAAGTCAGGGTCGCGAGCGCTCAGCCTGCAACCCGCGTGTCCAGGCAGCCGCCTGGCGCGGACCAGGCCTCCTGCCGCCCAAGGCGGTCGGGGGCGCTGCCCTCATCGCCCATGCTCTCGAGAAGTGCAGGAGGGAGAACCCAGCGAGACGGTCAGTCGTGCCGCTCCCGCCGCTCTCCCCACCGTGGGCCCCCCTGGGTGTGCAGCACAGACCCCCAGAGGGCCCGGGTGGGTGCTGGGCCGAACCCCCAGAATGCGTGCGCCTACCAGGTCCTTGGGCGTTGCTGGACTGAGGCCGCCCCCCCAGCCTCCCGCGTGCACGGCCTCAGCCAGGGCAGCCCTCCTCCTGGCCTCGTGGCTGTGGGGTGGGCGCCCTGTGCCCCTCAGGCTGTCGGGCTGCACGCTTGGCGTCTGCTCGTCAGGTGCCAGGAGCACCTACCCCTGGGGTGACAGCCAGCGTGGACACCACCATCGGTGTCGGGCCCGCTTCCCTCGTCACGGGCCCTTCCGGGCACAGTGGCCGCGCTCTGGCTGGCCGAGACCTCTCCCCATGCCTGGGACCTGCAGGAAGAGGCCTTTGGAGCCATCAGTGCTGTTTCCCCCTGATAACCGAGGGCAGCGCCTTACACGGAAAACCGGTAACTTGTGAACAAAACACATGAGTGGCAGTCCTCTGCCCGTGTGAGCCGGCGGGCGATTTTCTTCGATTGTTGGGTCTTTGGGATCCCTCTCAGCGTTAGGCGCGGAGGAGTCACTGCAGTGAGCGGAACAGAGTGGCGTCCAACATTCCCACCTGGATTGTGCAGAAAACCTCCGCAAGGGGACTGAACGCTCCTTGTATCTCAGGGGGCCTGGTTTCAGGGCCTCCAGGGCAGGCCCGGAGGCAGGCCCTGGCAGGGGACTGTGGCCTCCGCGCAGGTGCCGGCGTCTCCAGGGCGCGTTCACAGGGGGCTGCCCGCCCCAGCCCCTGCCAGAGGAGCCCAGGGGGAGGGGAGACCCCTCTGCAACTTGAGCTCAGCCGGCTTCTATCAGTAGGAGCCCTTCCTTTAGCTTCCCGCTTTGAAGCAAGTTTACCGACTCAGATGCAGACCGGAAATGGACTAGGCTCATTTCCGCTGCCCGCCTGCGGGAAGGGAACACTCATCAGCTTCGGGGCCGGCCTCAGGGCTCGGCGTGCATGACCCCAGGGACCTGCTGTCCTTCGGGGAGGGGGAGGCCTCCCCCAACCCCGGCCCGTGACGGCCCTTGCGTGTGCACAAGGTTACAGCGGGCTCCCCGCCTCCCAAAGCCTCCCAAAGCGCGCCCACGGCCCCCTGGGTGGAGCTGGGCTGAGAGCACGTGGCGTTGCGGGGACGGGGCTGGTGGTCCGTTTGTCCCCCAACCGTCGGAGCACCGCCCTCTGAAATCATGTTCATGTCTGTTCCCGGGGGGAGCAGACGCAGCTCTGCGCAGAGCAGCAGAGGGCAGGGGGCAGACTCGTCGGGGACCCGGGACAGACCGCCGGCCTCCGGGAGCCGGATGTGTCTGGATTCCGTCACGGCCGTGTGCAAAGGGTCCCTCAGCTCAAAGCAGGGTGTTTCCTCATGTTATGCTGTTCCCGAAACCCGTGGAAAGGAAGAGGGAACCAGGACCTTCTGGGAAGGAGGGATGACATCCAACAACAGGCCCGGGGGTGCCCAGAGCCAGCAGGGCATTTGTTGCTGCTGCCCGTGAAGGCAGGGGCTCTTCACCCTAGGTGTGCAGTGGGTCACCCGCAGAGCCGACAGGACACACAGCCGCCCACACTTTCACGGTAACTCGGACTTTACTCACCAGTGCGCCAGATGTAAATACCAAAACCCAGGAACCATCTCAGGCCCTAGGGCACAAGTCAGCCTTGGAATCACCTGGGGTGTTTTGATAGACATGCAGCATCATGGAGGTGTGAAGTTTTTAAAAAATTGTAAATATCTGTTGCTTAATTCATTTAAAAAACAGTAAACCCACTATCAGCTAGCTAGCTAGACAGATGCCAACTTTCAGTGGACTCCTCCAGCCAGCAGCCTTGGAAGTCATCCAGAAGAGAGTAGACCGATCTCACAGAATTACTGTTTCCGGCCACCTCAGGGCCCGTTGGGGCTTCCCTGGTGGCTCAGATGATCAAGAACCCGCCTGCAATGCAGGAGACCCAAGTTTGATCTCTGGGTCGGGAAGATCCCTGGAGAGCGAAATGGCAACCCACTCCAGTATTCTTGCTGGGAGAATCCCATGGACGGAGGAGTCTGGCAGGCTACAGTCCTTGGGGTCCCAAAGAGTTGGATATGACTCAGTGATGAACATTTCCACTTCAGGGCCTGCTGCACTCTTTGGCCATACACTCCTCTGGTCATTGTCCCCGTGCCTTCAGGTGTGAGCCTTTGTCTTTTTTCTGAGATACCGTGGAAGACAGATTGCCTCATAGTGAAGACTATCTGATCCAGCATTCTTATCCTGATAAAGGTCCTCTTGTAATCAAATTTCAATGTTATGAGAGAAATTCCAAAGAGTTCCATCATGACATGAAAATGAAGCCTCCTGCTATGAGCTCTCCTGGGCTGCAAAGGCCAGCATCACTTCATACACAGCGGACCTTCTCCCCACTCTCAGATTATTAATACCTTTGCCTAAGACATCACTGGGGCTTCACTGGTGGCTCAGTGGTAAAGAACCCATCTGCCAATGCAGGAGCCCTGAGTTCAGTCCCTGGGTCAGGAAGATCCCCTGAAGAAGGAAATGGCAACCCACTCCAGTATTCTGGCCTGGAGAATCCCATGGACCGAGGAGACTGGCCGGCTACGGTCTGTGGGGTCATAAAGAGTCAGACACGACTGAGCAATCGAGCACACAGACATGTGGTAAATTACTGGGCTGGGGTCTTGCCTGTGAGACTCAGCACCTGGAAAGGTGACTGTTTTACCGGGGAAACAGCTCGAGTGGAGGTGGGTGGTGGCACCAGCCTTCACGGCGGGCTGACCTCCGGGCTGCTCCTGCCGAAGAGCAGACTAGCACACTCACCCAGCCCGGTGGACCGGCACCAGCGTCTTACCTGTCATCCGGGACTGGACGCTAAAGGCCTTGGCTGGCGCTTTGGCAGAGCCAAGACACCTGGAAAGCCTTGGACGCTGGCTGCCTCGGGCAGTCCCCGGCCACCCTCGTTGGCCCTGGAGGTGCCTTGTAATGACAGTACAGCAACTGTGGAACTCACTGCTCTGGAAAACAGGCAGGTGGTGCATACACACACGCGCGCGCTCGTATACACACTCACACACACATGGGTAGGTAGACTGGTGCAGCCCTAGGGGGGACGATCAGTCTCAGGCGGTTGAGCAAACGAAGGCAGAGGATGGAAGGTGGGAGGGGGCCGATGGGGACTGAGAAACGCTCCCTCCTCCAGTGCGTCTGGGCCGGACAGCCCCAGGCAGCCTCCACCATCATCCCAGGCGGTGACCCATCACGAGAACTCCTCGTCATGTCCATGAGTCCCAGACCAGAAGCCTGACTCTCGGCGGGATCACCGCCCTGCACATCAGTCAGGACAGGTGGGGAGAGCTGGCACAGTGGGTGAGCCCAGGGGCCTGGCAGTGCCCTGACCTGGGGGACTGGGTGGCCTGGAGGCTCCGCCTGCCTCGTCTTGGAGGGCTGAGCACGGACGGCCTCTGCGCGTCTGCTTGGTTCAGCTCAGCTGAGAGTCGGCTGAGCTTTTCCTGAGACGGTCACTTCTTCAAACGGGGAACCTCCGTACGTGGACGCGGAGCTGCTTCCGACCTGGGGCCCTGTAAGTACGGGGTGCTGCCAGGTTGGGCTGGGGCGCACACTGACCCCCTGGCTGGCCCCGGGGTGATCAGAGTTTGGGGGGTGTGTAAATTTCTACTTCCCTCTTGTGAGTTTGTTCCCTTTAACCCTTACTGTGCCTCCGTACCGAGGGGCCCGCGTGCTGTGTGCTGCCAACCTCCACACTGCTGGGCGGCAAGGCACGCAAGGCACAGCCACGTGCAGAGGGTTAGGGTTAGGCCGGGACAACGCACACCAGACATGCGGACTCATCACGGGCTGGACGTGCACACGCAGGTTTCCACCTGTGGAAACTCAAAGCGGGGACCTACTGTCTGATAGAGAACCAGTGCAGGAATCCCCTGCGGGCCAGCGCGGCAGGGAGGCCACGGCCCCGGCCCACCCCCACCCCGGGCCCAAGGGCCCCACCCGAGGCTGCGACCGGGGCCGTCACCCCGTCCGGACCCCCGGCCCGGGGATCCGCCCTTTCTCCACGGCTCGCTCCTTGGTTAGAGGCCCAGGCCCTCCCTGCGGCCCTTCCAAGTGGCCTTCCCTGGAGTGTGATCCACGCACTTCATCTGTCGGGGTTCCTGACCTCTGGGCCGCTGGGCATTGCTTCCTCTTGCTTTTGAGTTTACTTCTCTACTTAGCTGCTGAACGTGGAGTCTGTCCTTGATTATTCCCACTGCTTGGCTCAGGGGACAAGATTGGAGGATCTGTCCATTTGGCCTTTTGAAGCTAGAGCTCTATGAATGCTCCAGGAACAGAGCTAACACTTACACACGTACAGTCCCTTATCCGTAATCTCTGCACCCACAAACACTAAAGCCTGAAGTGTCTTCTAAAATTATTTGGCAGCAAAGCTTGACCAGTGTGAGCAAATTTGGAAACAAAGCCTCTCAGGCGTTGACCTGACACATTCTAATCGTTTTTATTTACCCCTCTTTTTTTTTAAGAAGCATCGTGTGTTTTGGGTTTGGCGGTGCGGGGCCTTCGCTGCTGCCATGGCCTTTCTCTGGCTGCAGGGAGCAGAGCTAGGGTCTGCCCCTAGCTGTGGGGCACTGGCTTCTCTTGTTGTGAAGCACGGGTTCTAGGGTGCCCGGGCTCCAGAGCATGCACTTAGTTGTTGTAAGCATGTGGTGTCTTCCTGGACCAGGGAGCCAGCCTGTGTCTCCTGCGCTGGCAGGCAGGTCCTCAGCCCACTTCCCTGGTTTACCCCTGTTTACCCCTCTTACTGTGAAGGTCAGATGTTTCTGAGCAGAAGTGTTGCTGTATTTTCCACGAGTGTCACAGACTTGCTCTGTTAGAGTGTCCTATAACAGAGGGCTAAAAGGAAACCACTTCAAAGATAAACAATGTATACCCCACACACACTTAACATTATTACACGTAGTGGTAAACAACTGCTTGCTACCTGAAGCCTGAAAACAGGTAAGGATGGCTCTTAACACTTTTATTCAACATAGTACTGGGAACTCCCGCTACCACAATGGGATAAGAAGAATTAATAAAAGAGATTGGAAAGGAAAAAAACTGTATTTGCAGATAACATGACTGTTTCTGTTTTAAAAGATCATTTTCCCTCAATTTTCAGCTCTGTTTCTTCTATCCCAGATTCTTTTATTTATTTATTATTATTATTATTTTCTGGCCATGTGTCTTGTGGGACCTTAGTTCCCTGACCAGGGATCGTACCCAGGCCCTTGACAGTGAAAGTGTCGAGTCCTAACCACTGGACCACCAGGGAATTCCTAACGTAACTGCTGCTTTAGAAAGTCCCCTGGAACTGGGTTTTCAAAACAACCATGTAGAATTAATGAGAGAGAATACCAAGGTCACAGAATACCAGATCTACACAAGAAGCCCGGCTGCATTTTTCTATGCTAACAATGAATTTGCTGAAACTGAACTTGAAAATACCATACCGTTTAAAATAGCTCAAAAGAGGGACTTCCCTGGGGGCTCAGTGCTAAAGAATCCACCTGCCAATGCAGGGGATGGTTCAGGCCCAGGTCAGGGAAGATCCCACATGCCCTGAAGCGACTATACCCGGGAGCCGCGAATCCTGAAGCCCGAGGGCCCCAGAGCCCGTGCGCCACAATAAGAGAACCCACGGCAATGAGAAGCCTGCACGCCACAGCTGGTGAGCAGCCCCTTCACGCTGCAACTAGAGAAAAGTCTGTGCAGCAACAAAGACCCAGCACCGCCAAAAGTAAATAAGTGATTTTAAAATAGCCCCCCCCAAATGAAACACCGAAGTATGCAGCTAAAAAATATGCATAGGCTCTGTACGTTGAAAAAACACAAAATTCTGATCAAAAAAGTGAAAGTCGCTCAGTCATGTCCAACTCTTTTTGACCCCATGGACTATTCAGTCCACCGAATTCTCCAGGCCAGAATACTGGAATCTTCCCAACCAGGGATCGAACCCAGGTCTCTCGCATTGCAGGCGGATTCATTAACGTCTGAGCTATGAGGGAAGCCCCGCCCCCCCACACCAAAGTGAAAGAAGACCCAAGTGAATACAGAAACACAGCATGTTCATAGATTTGAAGACTCAACACAGTGAAGATGCTAAATCTTCCTAAGGGAGGGGGAAGGTCTAATGCAATTCCCATCAAAATGTCAGCATGGCTTTTGGTAGAAATAGAAAAGCTTTCCCTAAATTGTACATGGAAAGTCACAGACCCTAGAATAGTTTTTAAAATCCTGATAAAAAAGATTACAGTTCTGTGGCTGTAAAACCAAATTGATAAAGCAGTATACTCAAAGAAATGAAACATTGCGCTTCTGTGTTTAAGAAAGTCAAGGCAGCCCCCTGTATCCAACCTAAGAATGAGAGAGAGAGGGACATTGTACAAAATTCTTAGGGAGGTCGGGTCTCAAGGATGGACATGTACCTGTAATGAGCAAGACAAGAATAACAAATACACACAATGCTCCCTGAAAGCTCTAGTCTTGATACCGATCTGGTACCACGAGCTCTGCTCTTGCCAGTGGCAGAGGAAAAGCAAGGGCTTCAGGGAGAAAAGGCCAGAGGACTGTCTGATTTTCCAGTCCCTGAAGAGATTTTTATCCCGGGAGGTCACATCCAGGTGTTCCAGACAGGGTTCAGCGCTCCTTTCTGCGTTCAAATCTCTACCCCGACCTGCGTTTCTGGTCTCAGGAGACGTCCCCACTGTCTACCCTGCTCGCCTGGGCCTCCAGCACAGGGGCTCTCTGCCTCCTCTCTCTCAAGCACCTGCTTCATCAGTCAATTACCAGAAGTTCCCCATTTCACCTGGAAATTCTCCTAAAATCCCTTCCTGTCTTCGCGGAGTGTAGGGGCCAGGAGAACAGCTCGGGTGCTCCTCCTGGGATCCCCGGCTCCTCGATGACCTGCTTCTCACCTCGCCTCCACCGTGCACCAGGCAGTCTCCTTAGAACTGATACTCGGCTTGACGGTCTGCCTGCAGCCTCCTGCAGGAGACGCCGCGGCGCCTTGGTGCCCAGCAACGAGGCCCCCGCGGTGACCCGCGCCGCAGACACTGGATGCACTCTCCGTCCACCGGTGTCCCTCTGCGCCCCCCTCTGTGACTCTCCCATCTCCTGCAGCGGGTTGGGGAGACGCCTCCCCTGGGGCTCACGCCCGCGCCCGCGCCCCCGCGCCCGGTGTCCTCCTTGCAGAGCGTCTGCGGCAGTGGACCAGGAGCCAAGGGGCGCGCTGACCGCCTGCCCTCCGCAGCCGCCCTCGGGTTCTCCTCACGCCCTGCAGTCCCGGATGCTGCTGGAATTCAAGCTCAGGGCGATGACCCTAACCCTCCGGTTCCTTCCCGCAGCTGAGAGGCGTCTGTGCGCAGAGGCATCCGTCCCGCTGTTCCCTCCGCCTCCTCCCGCGTCGGGGGACCTGGGCGCCTCCCCTCGCGGGGATGGGCTCCCCGCCGCGCTCCAGGTGAAGGGCCCCCCCATCCCGCAGCCCATGGGCCCTCCAGGCGCGGGTTCCCTGAGACCCCCCCGCCGCTCTGCGTCCTCATCCCGGAGCCTCCGAGACCTCCCGCTGTCTGTCCGCGGTCAGCCTGGGGCAGGCGGCCTCGCGGGCCCTCAGACTGCCCGGGGCGGCAGTCCCCCAGCGCGGCCTCTGCCCGGGCCCAAGCCCGCCTCGGCGAGCACCCCCGGGAAGAAGGGCGGCCCCGTCCCCTCCTCCACGTCCCCGGGACCCCTCCACGGTGTCCCTCCTGCCCTGTTCGTGGCCACAGGCCTCTAGGAGGCAAAGTCCACAGGCAGCCCTCTGCGCAGAATGAGGCGGGCGGCGGGACAGCCCCGGCGGCCCTGGTTCAGCACGGAGACGCGCTCCCGCCGCCGGCCGCCTGGGCCGCTCCGGGGTCCCTCCGACGCCTCCCCCGCCTGCCGGAGTCACGCGGTTTCCTTGTCCTTTCAGCCCCCGTCTCTCCTGGAGAAGAGTCTTTTGCGTCCTTTTCCTGCCACTTGTTTCATCGAGTTTTGCTCCTCCGGCGAAACACAGAAATAACTTTATATTCGAACACAGAAAGCTGCACCCGAACCCTCGCAGGTCTGCCTGAGCAGGGGGGAGGCGGCCCCTCTCCTTTCTGGGCTGAAACTGCAGCAGCGTCTGATTTCTGTCATGGAAGCTGCTAGCGCCTTCTCTCCGGGCGGGGTTCCCAAAGCCTCGCTCTCGCCACCCCACCTCTTCCTCTGGGCCCCCAACAGGTTTGACTGGTCGCACCTGACGCCCTGCCAGCTGAAGAACCGCTCGCGGGGGATTCAGACTGAGGAGCGAGCCGGGCGGAACCCCTACTTCACGCTGGAGGGCCACGAGTTCCTCATCCTCGGGGGCTCCGTCCACTACTTCCGAGTGCCCCGGGCCTCCTGGAGAGACCGGCTGCTCAAGCTGCGGGCCTGTGGCTTCAACACCGTCACCACGTGAGTGCGACGCGGGGCCGAGCCTCCGGTGCGCGTCCTGCGCGTGCTGTTCACTGCGGCGCGGCTCCGCCGTCCTGCTCAGGTTGCCGTGGCCCGTCCGCTCCCGGGGAGCGGGAAAGCGGCCAGGCCTCACCCAGGAGCCTTCCCGGTGGGAGGCCCCAGGCCCTTCAGGAGAGCCGCTTTAGGACGGATGCTCAGAGCAGACTTCTAGGTCACGGCCTGCGCGGCTCCGCCGTCCTGCTCAGGTTGCCGTGGCCCGTCCGCTCCCAGGGAGCGGGAAAGCGGCCAGGCCTCACCCAGGAGCCTTCCCGGTGGGAGGCCCCAGGCCCTTCAGGAGAGCCGCTTTAGGACGGATGCTCAGAGCAGACTTCCAGGTAAAGGCTTGTTTGCTTGTGCGTGCTCAGTGGCTCACTCGTGTCCGACTCTTGCGACCCACGGACTGTAGCCCATCGGGCTTCTCTGTCCATGGGATTCTCCAGGCAAGACTCCTGGAGTGGGTTGCCATTTCCTTCTCCAGGGGATCTTCCCGACCCAGGGAAGTTTGCCTCTTACGATTGCCTATGAGAGAAAGGTCTATCATAGTGCCGGCGCGTATATGTCCCCAGTGGTGGTGTTATAAAGAAATGCAAGCGCGGCTTAGTCAGCGTGATGTTTAACCTGATTGTGTGTCGAGAGGTGACATGGTTAAGGTGTACTGACAACGATGGGATTTCTATGCATCTTTGTGGCCTTACGTGGTCCTGACAACTGTCGGTGTACAGTCCCTACCCTGAGGGTTCTGCCAGCCGGCTTCCAGGGTCAGTTTTGCCCAGAGACCTGCCACATCCCACATTGGAGCAAGGCTGCCTCCGAAGTGGTGGAGCAGGGATTCCTGCCTGCAGGCACCTGACTGGTGGAGAAAAAACCACGTCCCAAGTAAAAGCCATATTTGAAAGAGGAACAGTGGTGGTCCCTTCATAAGGGACCATTTCCAAAAATGTCTTGAAGCTGATAAAAGCAGGAGCTGATGATGGTGGGGTGACGGTGAGTCCAGAGCGAAAGTCCAGAATGGCTGTGCCGGAGCTCTGGGAACAGGTGCCAAGCGAGGGTCGCTGGCAGGGAGGCCTTCCCGTGGAGCGACCCTGCCCAGAGCCCAGAGCCCCCTCCCCCAGGACATGGGTGCCGTGTTCCCCGCCCTGGGAAGAGGGGCCCAGGGAGGGGAGCATCGTCGGTGGCCGTGGAGGGCCTGCTGGAGGGTCAAGCAGGCCCCAGGCCCCACGGCCCTGTGGCCCCTCAGGACTGGAACCGGCTTGGGCAGCGGGGTTACCTGCCTGGAGCTTCGCATCCCTTCCTGTGAGGTTTTGTTACCAAGTCCAAGTGCGCTTGGCAGGGTATTTCATCATTTTATGATGCAGAGTGTAGTTTTCTGGTTTTCTTATCTCTTCAAAATGACAGTAACCTAAATTTATTTCCTATATTATCTTCTTAAACATCATTACCCTCCAGCTAAAA
This sequence comes from Odocoileus virginianus, assembly GCF_023699985.2. Classification (NCBI taxonomy): domain Eukaryota; kingdom Metazoa; phylum Chordata; class Mammalia; order Artiodactyla; family Cervidae; genus Odocoileus; species Odocoileus virginianus. The sequence goes on from NC_069683.1 coordinate 1,060,512, forward strand.
TCTTCTAATTGTTGGAACAGGGACTAACCGAATGAATTATTGTAGGTTATTTAGGTCAGCGATCCATAGCTATTCAACTTTATTTCTACTTGTTTAATTAAAAACATCTGTTCTTGGCCGTGCTTTGTGGCGTGTGGGATCTTACTGCCCAGCCAGACCTGACCCTGTGTCCCCTGCATCGGGAGCCCAGAGTCTTAACCAGTGGACCCCCAGTGTTAAACTTTATTTTTCTATTTCTTGATGATACGTATGTCACCAGCAATTTGAAAAGTCTGTTGTTTTCATGGTCAGGCTGTGGGGTTTTGTTTGGTAACGTCAAGAAAAAGTGAGGGCAGTCCCGAGAATCTAGGACTTACCATATGTAGAAGGAAGGAGCGGAAACATGGTAGTGGATACCCTGGGGCACATAACTCAAGGTCTACATCGGTGACTGTATTCGTCACGTGCATTCCAAAAGATTTCCACCTGCTTGCCCGCCCTGGTTAAGCCTCCACTGGTCGTTCCGGATGATACTTACACTGCATGGAAGTTTGGGTGGAGCAGGGACCTCAGCATGTCCCCATGCCACTGACCGGTCCCAGCTGGACCCAGAGCAGAGGCCCTTTGCACCCGAGTGTCCCCGCCGCCCCCTTGTGGCAGAGCTAAGCATCGCACTCACTGAGGGGCCAGGGCTGCTCCGCACCAACCTGACCTGCAGGGTGGGCTGGAGGCTGGGGGCAGTAAACTGATAACTGGCTCACCTCATCTGCAGATACTTCAATCACAAAGTATTGCTGAGTTCTGCTGAGGTCTTTCTGCATCTACTGAACGGATGATACAGTTTTTATTCACTCTTCTGTTAGACCAATAGTGTTAGTCGCTCAGTCATGTCCCACTCTATGCAACCCCACGGACTGTAGCCCGCCCCAGGCTCCTCTGTCCATGGGCTTCTCCAGGCAAGAATACTGGAGTGGGTAGCCATTCACTTCTCCAGGGATTTTCCCGACCCAGGGATCAAACAGGTCTCCTGCAATGCAGCCAGATTCTTTAGCATCTGAGCCACCAGGGGAGTGCGTTAAAGCAGTAAATTATATTGAAGTTTCCTGATATTTAGCCCATCCATGGCTCTGGGATGAATTCTACTTGGTTATGAGACATGTAGCTGTGGGCATCCAATTCAGATTGCTGAATTGGATTTGCTAGTGTTTTATTTCAGCGATGTACCTTTATGATGATAACTAAATGACTTAAAATTTTATTTGAGTGTCTTGCTCAGTTTCTAAATCAATCTCATAATACACTTGTGAGCTGACTTTCTCTTCTTTTTCTATTCACTGAAAATATTTTGCAAAAGAAGTATTTTTACCTTGAATGTTTCTTAAAAGTCACTTGTAAAACTCTGTGACTACTATCTTTTGTGGCTGTGTGGTAAAGGTTTTAGGGACAGTATAACTCTCTTGAATAGTTATTTAATTCATGCTTCTAAAGGGCTTTCCTCATAGCTGAGCTGGTAAAGAATCCACCTGCAATGCAGGAGACCCTGGTTCAATTCCTGGGTCGGGAACATCCCCTGGAGAAGGGATGGGCTACCCACTCCAGTATTCTTGGGCTTCCCTTGTGGCTCAGCTGGTAAAGAATCTGCAATGTGGGAGACCTGGGTTCAATCCCTGGGTTGGGAAGATCCCATGGAGAAGGGAACAGCTATCCACTCCTATATTCTGGCCTGGAGAAGTCTATGGATGGTACAGTCCATGGGGTGACAAAGAGTTGGCCGGGACTGAGCGACTTTCACTTTTCTATTCTAAAATGTTCCCTGTTTTATTTTACACTCTTTTTTCCTTTCCTTTCTTCTTTCAGATTGACTGGGACTTAAAAAATTCTTTCTTGGAAGTTATACATCATCCAGAGTTTGGGGGACTTTTTTCCCCCCGAATCTTGTGTAAACTTTAAGTCTTTTCAAAGAACTAACTTGTCAATTTATTAATCCTCTCTCTATAAATCTCTAATTGAGCTGCATTTGGCTTGTGATCACAGACTAAGAGATGTCGGTTTTGGAGTTTGTTGAGATTTGCTTTGTGTTTTACAGCCGCACCTTGTGTTTGTGGTTCTAGGTGCGTGTTCCACACAGTCAGCTACCGCGCGCTGTGTTTGAGATTCAGTCTTTCAACTGTGCTGTGCAAGTCTGTATTCTTACCATTTTAATTTTTTTTTCTTTGCTGTTGTTGTCTTCATCTTATAGAGAAGTATTTTAACTCTTTCCACTGAGGCTGTGGATGGACCCTTTCCCCCTCTGGTTCAGTAACCTCCCTGAGGCTGTGTATTCAGAGCACGCAATGCCGTGATCATCACATCTTCTTGAGGCTTCATTCCTTTTATTACTACTTGATGCTTTTCTACATCTATTTGTGAGGGGTTTTTCTTTGCCTTAAAATCCATTTTACCTGCTATTTAAGAGTGATAGACTAATTCTTCCTCATGTATATCTTTTCCCATATTTCTGTTTCAACTTGTTTTTAGAAGTTTTCTTTAAAGTAAATCACTTGTAAGCATCGTTTAGCAAAACTTTTTCATTCTATTCTCTCAATGTCTAGGTATAAACTTTTCCAGGCATATTTAGTCTTGAGAAAACCAATTTTTCATTCCTTCTCACAACAGGAGATCTTTAAATACAGTCGGTTCTGCCATCTCTTCAGTTCAGTCCTTGGAGGACCTTCTCCGTGGAGGATCCTCTCTTTTGCCATTAGCCCCACCCGCCGTAGAGCCGCCGAGCAGACTACTCACAAACTGCAGAACAATTGTGCATGTGAAAGTCACTCAGTCTCTCCAACTCTTCGTGACCCCATGGACTGTACAGTCCATGGAATGCTCCAGGCCAGAATACTGGAGTGGGTAGCCGTTCCCTTCTCCAGGGCACCTTCCCAGTCCAGGGATGGAACCCAGGTCTCCTGCATTGCAGGCGGATTCTTCACCAGCTGAGCCAGCAGGGGAGCCCAATTACACCAAAGAAATTCAGTTATACAGAACAATTACACCAAAGAAATTCAGTTATACAGAACAATTACACCAAAGAAATTCAGTTATATAGAACAATTACACCAAAGAAATTCAGTTATACAGAACAATTACACCAAAGAAATTCAGTTATACAGAACAATTACACCAAAGAAATTCAGTTATACAGAACAATTACACCAAAAAAATTGTTATACAGAACAATTACACCAAAAAAATTCAGTTATACAGAACAATTACATCAAAGACGTTCTCACACTGTTAAGAAAGTTCTAGGGCCCACAGCAGATTTCCCAACCTGGGGAATCTGGTGAAGGGAGTGAGACTCCCCAGGGAATTTGACTTTGGAGGCCAGTGGGATTTGATTACAGAATTTCCACAGGACAGGCAAACAGACTCTCAAGGGCATGAACAAAACCTTGTGCCCACCAGGACCCAGGAGAAAGGAGCAGTGACCCCACTGGAGATGGAGCCAGACTTGCCTGTGAGTGTCCAGGAGGCTCCGGCCTCAGGCCAAACAACAGGGAAGGAACACAGCCTCACCCATCAACAGAAGATTGGGCTAAAAATTTACTGAGCATGGCCCCGACCATCAGAACAAGACCGTTTCCCCCTCAGTCAGTCTCTCCCATCAGGAAGCTTCCATAAGCTTCTTATTCTTACCCATCAGAGGGAAAACAGAAAGAAAACCACAATCACAGAAGACTAACCAAACTGCTCACATGGACCACAGCCTTGTCTAACTCAATGAAACTATGATTCATGCCATGTAGGGCCACCCAAGTCAGCCGGGTAATGATGGAGCTCAGTTCAGTCACTCAGTCGTGTCCGACTTTTTGTGACCCCATGAATCACAGCACTCTAGGCCTCCCTGTCCATCACCAATTCCCGGAGTTTACACAAACCCATGTCCATCGAGTCGGTGATGCCATCCAGCCATCTCATCCTCTGTCGTCCCCTTCTCCTCCCACCTTCAATCTTTCCCAGCATCAGGGTCTTTTCCAATGAGTCAGCTCCTCACATCAGGTGGCCAAAGTATTGGAGTTTCAGCTTCAGCATCAGTCCTTCCCATGAATATTCAGGACTGATCTCCTTTAGGATGGACTGGTTGGATCTCCTTGCAGTCCAAGGGACTCTCAAGAGTCTTCTCCAACACCACAGTTCAAAAGCATCAATTCTTTGGCGCTCAGCTTTCTTTATAGTACAACTCTCACATCCATACATGACTACTGGAAAAACCATAGCCTTGACTAGATGGACCTTTGTTGGCAAAGTGATGTCTCTGCTTTTTAATATGCTGTCTAGGTTGGTCATACTTTTCTTCCCAGGAGCAAGAATCTTTTAATTTCATGGCTGCAGTCACCATCTGCACTGATTTTGGAGCTCCCCAAAATAAAGTCTGTCACTGTTTCCATTGTTTCCCCATCTATTTGCCAGGAGGTGATGGGACCAGATGCCATGATCTTAGTTTTCTGAATGTTGAATTTTAAGCCAAATTTTTCACTCTCCTCTTTCATCAAGAGGCTTGTTAGTTCTTCCTCACTTTCGGCCGTAAGGGTGGTATCATCTGCATATCTGAGGTTATTGATCTTTCTCCAAGCAATCTTGATTCCAGCTTGTGCTTCTTCCAGCCCAGCATTTCTCATGATGTACTCTGCATATCAGTTAAATAAGCAGGGTGACAACATACAGCCTTGATGTACTCCTTTTCCTATTTGGAACCAGTCTGTTCCATGTCCAGTTCTAACTGTTGCTTCCTGACCTGCATACAGATTTCTCAGGAGGCAGGTCAGGTGGTCTGGTATTTCCATCTCTCTAAGGATTTTCCACAATTTGTTGTGATCCACACAATCAAAGACTTTGGCATAATCAATAAAGCAGAAGTAGATGTTTTTCTGGAACTCTCTTGCTTTTTCAATGATCCAACGCATGTTGGCAATTTGATCTCTGGTTCCTCTGCCTTTTCTTAATCCAGCTTGAACATCTGGAAGTTCACAGTTCACCTAACATTGAAGCCTCACTTGGAGAATTTTGAGCATTACTTTGCTTGTGTGTGAGATGAATGCAATTGTGTGGTAGTTTGAGATTCTTTGGCATTGCCTTTCTTTGGGATTGGAATGAAAACTGACCTTCTCCAATCCCATGGCCTCTGCTGAGTTTTCCAAATTTGTTGGCATATTGAGTGCAGCACTTTTAAAGCATCATCTTTTAGGATTTGGAAAAACTCAGCTGGAAATCCATCACCTCCACTAGCTTTGTTCATAGTGATGATTCCTAAGGCTCATTTGACTTTGCATTCCAGGATGTCTGGCTCTAGATGAGTGATCACACCGTCGTGGTTATCTGTGTCATGAAGGTCTTCTTTGTATAGTTCTTCTATGTATTCTTGCCACCTCTTCTTAATATCTTCTGCTTCGGTTAGGTCCATACCATTTCTGTCCTTTATTGTGCCCATCTTTGCATGAAATGTTCCCTTGGTACCTCTGATTTTCTTGAAGAGATCTCTAGTCTTTCCCATTTTATTGTTTTCCTCTATTTCTTTACATTGATCACTGAGAAAGGCTCTCTTATCTCTCCTTGCTATACTTTCAAACTCTGCATTCAAATGGGTATATCCTTCCTTTTCTCCTTTGCCTTTTGCTTCTCTTCTTTTCATAGCTACTTGTAAGGCCTCCTCAGAGAACCGTTTTTCCTTTTTGCATTTCTTTTTCTTGGGAATGGTCTTGATCACTGCCTTCTGTACAATGTCACGAACCTCCATCCATAGTTCTTCAGGGACTCTGTCTATTAGATCTAACCCCTTGAGTCTATTTGTCATTTCCACTCTATAATTGTAAAGGATTTGATTTAGGTCATACCTGAATGGTCTAGTGGTTTTCCCTACTTTCTTCAATTTAAGTCTGAATTTGGCAATAAAGAATTCATGATCTGAGCCATAGTCAGCTCCCAGTCTTGTATTTGCTGGCTGTATATAGCTTCTCCATCTTTGACTGCAAAGAATATAGTCAATCTGATTTCGGTATTGACCATCTGGTGATGTCCATGTGTAGAGTCTTCTCTTGTGTTGTTGGAAGAGGGTGTTTGCTATGACAAGTGTGTTCTCTTGGCAAAACTCTGTTAGGTTTTGACCTTTGTTTTGTACTCCAAGGCCAAATTTGCCTATTATTCTGGGTGTTTCCTGACATCCCACTTTGCATTCCAGTCCCCTATAATGAAAGGGATATCTTTTTTGGGTGTTAGTTCTAGAGGGTCTTGTAGGTCTTCATAGAACCGTTCAACTTCAGCTTCTTCAGCATTACCGGTCCGGGCATAGACTTGGATTACCGTGATATTGAATGGCTTGCCTTGGAAATGAACAAGATCATTTTGTCGTTTTTGAGATTGCATCCAAGTACTGCATTTCAAACTCCTTGTTGACTATGATGGCTACTCCATTTCTTCTGAAGGATTCTTGCCCACAGGAGTATATATAATGGTCATCTGAGTTAAATTCACCCATTCCAGTCGATCTTAGTTCACTGATTCCTAAAATGTTGATGTTCATTCTTGCCATCTCATGTTTGATCACTTTCAAATTGCTTTGATCATGGACCTAAAATTCCAGGTTCCTATGCAATATTGCTCTTTACCTTATCAGACTTCACTTCCATCACCAGTCATATCCACAACTGGGTGTTGTTTTTGCTTTGGCTCTCTCTCTCTTCATTCTTTCTGGAGATATTTCTCCACTGATCTCCAGTAGCATATTGGGCACCTACCCACCTGGGCAGTTCATCTTTCAGTGTCCTATCTTTTTGCCTTTTCATACTATTCATGGTGTTCTCAAGGCAAGAATACGGAAGTGGTTTGCCATTCCCTTCTCCAGTGGACCATGTTTTGTCAGAACTCTCCACCATGACCCATCTGTCTTGGGTGGCCCTACATGGCATGGCTCACGGTTTCATTGAGTTAGACAAGGCTGTGGTCCATGTGATCAGTTTGGTTAGTTTTCTGTGATTGTGGTTTTCATTCTGTCTGCCCTCTGATGGAGGAGGATAAGAGGCTCATGGAAGCTTCTTGATGGGGGAGACTGACTGAGGGGGAACTGGGTCTTGTTCTGATGGGCGGGGCCATGCTCAGCAAATCTTAAATCCAATTTTCTGTTGATGGCTGGGGCTGTTTCCCTCCCTGTTATTTACCTGAGGCCAAACTATGGTGGAGGTAATGAGGATAATGGCGACCTCCTTCAAAAGGTTCCACACATACACTGCTGTACTTAGTGCCCCCAACCCTGCAGCAGGCCACCGCCAACCCACACCTCCACTGGAGACTCCTGGACACTCACGGGCAAGTGTGGGTCAGTCTCTTGTGGGGTCACTGCTCCTTTCTCCTGGGTCCTGGTGCACAAGGTTCTGTCTGTGCCCTCCCAGAGTCTGTTTCCCAGTCCTGTGTGAGTTCTGGCGGCTCTGTGGTGGGGTTAATGGCGACTCCTCCAGTCCTGTGTGAGCTCTGGCGGCTCTGTGGTGGGGTTAATGGCGACCTCCTCCAGTCTTGTGTGAGCTCCGGCGGCTCTGTGGTGGGTTAACGGCGACCTCCTCCAGTCTTGTGTGAGCTCTGGCGGCTCTGTGGTGGGGTTAACGGCGACCTCCTCCAGTCCTGTGTGAGCTCTGGCGGCTCTGTGGAGGGGTTAATGGCGACCTCCTCCGGTCCTGTGTGAGCTCCGGCGGCTCTGTGGTGGGGTTAACGGCGACCTCCTCCAGTCCTGTGTGAGCTCTGGCGGCTCTGTGGTGGGGTTAACGGCGACCTCCTCCAGTCCTGTGTGAGCTCCGGCGGCTCTGTGGCGGGGTTAACGGCGACCTCCTCCAGTCCTGTGTGAGTTCTGGCGGCTCTGTGGTGGGGTTAACGGCGACCTCCTCCAGTCCTGTGTGAGCTCCGGCGGCTCTGTGGCGGGGTTAATGGCGACCTCCTCCAGTCCTCTGTGAGCTCCGGCGACTCTGTGGTGGGGTTAACGGCGACCTCCTCCAGTCCTGTGTGAGCTCCGGCGGCTCTGTGGTGGGGTTAACGGCGACCTCCTCCAGTCCTGTGTGAGCTCCGGCGGCTCTGTGGTGGGGTTAACGGCGACCTCCTCCAGTCCTGTGTGAGCTCCGGCGGCTCTGTGGAGGGGTTAACGGCGACCTCCTCCAGTCCTGTGTGAGCTCCGGCGGCTCTGTGGTGGGGTTAATGGCGACCTCCTCCAGTCCTGTGTGAGCTCCGGCGGCTCTGTGGAGGGGTTAATGGCGACCTCCTCCAGTCCTGTGTGAGCTCCGGCGGCTCTGTGGTGGGGTTAATGGCGACCTCCTCCAGTCCTGTGTGAGCTCCGGCGGCTCTGTGGTGGGTTAATGGCGACCTCCTCCAGTCCTGTGTGAGCTCCGGCGGCTCTGTGGTGGGGTTAATGGCGACCTCCTCCAGTCCTGTGTGAGCTCCGGCGGCTCTGTGGTGGGGTTAACGGCGACCTCCTCCAGTCCTGTGTGAGCTCCGGCGGCTCTGTGGCGGGGTTAATGGCGACCTCCTCCAGTCCTCTGTGAGCTCCGGCGACTCTGTGGTGGGGTTAACGGCGACCTCCTCCAGTCCTGTGTGAGCTCCGGCGGCTCTGTGGTGGGGTTAACGGCGACCTCCTCCGGTCCTGTGTGAGTTCTGGCGGCTCTGTGGTGGGGTTAGGCGACCTCCTCCAGTCCTGCGTGAGCTCCGGCGGCTCTGTGGTGGGGTTAACGGCGACCTCCTCCGGTCCTGTGTGAGCTCCGGCGGCTCTGTGGAGGGGTTAACGGCGACCTCCTCCAGTCCTGTGTGAGCTCCGGCGGCTCTGTGGTGGGGTTAATGGCGACTTCCTCCAGTCCTGTGTGAGCTCCGGCGGCTCTGTGGTGGGGTTAATGGCGACCTCCTCCAGTCCTGTGTGAGCTCCGGCGGCTCTGTGGCGGGGTTAATGGCGACCTCCTCCAGTCCTCTGTGAGCTCCGGCGACTCTGTGGTGGGGTTAACGGCGACCTCCTCCAGTCCTGTGTGAGCTCCGGCGGCTCTGTGGTGGGGTTAACGGCGACCTCCTCCGGTCCTGTGTGAGTTCTGGCGGCTCTGTGGTGGGGTTAGGCGACCTCCTCCAGTCCTGCGTGAGCTCCGGTGGCTCTGTGGCGGGGTTAACGGCGACCTCCTCCGGTCCTGTGTGAGCTCCGGCGGCTCTGTGGTGGGGTTAACGGCGACCTCCTCCGGTCCTGTGTGAGTTCTGGCGGCTCTGTGGTGGGGTTAGGCGACCTCCTCCAGTCCTGTGTGAGCTCCGGTGGCTCTGTGGCGGGGTTAACGGCGACCTCCTCCGGTCCTGTGTGAGCTCCGGCGGCTCTGTGGTGGGGTTAATGGCGACCTCCTCCAGTCCTGTGTGAGCTCCGGCGGCTCTGTGGTGGGGTTAATGGCGACCTCCTCCAGTCCTGTGTGAGCTCCGGCGGCTCTGTGGTGGGGTTAACGGCGACCTCCTCCGGTCCTGTGTGAGCTCCGGCGGCTCTGTGGTGGGGTTAATGGCGACCTCCTCCAGTCCTGTGTGAGCTCCGGCGGCTCTGTGGTGGGTTAATGGCGACCTCCTCCAGTCCTGTGTGAGCTCCGGCGGCTCTGTGGTGGGTTAATGGCGACCTCCTCCAGTCCTGTGTGAGCTCTGGCGGCTCTGTGGTGGGGTTAATGGCGACCTCCTCCAGTCCTGTGTGAGCTCCGGCGGCTCTGTGGTGGGTTAATGGCGACCTCCTCCAGTCCTGTGTGAGCTCCGGCGGCTCTGTGGTGGGGTTAACGGCGACCTCCTCCACGAGGGCTCATGGCACACCCAGGTCTGCTGCACCCAGTGCCCCTGCCCCTGCAGCAGGCCGCTGCTGACCCGGAGCTCCGCAGGAGATGCTCAAACACAGTTCTGGCTCCGTCTCTGTGGGGTCTCTGGGTCCTGGTGCACACAAGGTTTGATTGAGCCTTCCGAGGATCTCTGGCGGGATGGGGTTTGATTCTAAATGCACATTTGCCCCTCCTACCGTCTTGCTGGGGCTTCTCCTTTGCCCTTGGAAGTGGGGTATCTTTTTTTGGTGGGATCCAGCCTTCTCCTGTGGACGGTTGTGCGGCAGCGAGCTGTAATTTTGGAGTTCTCGCAGGAGACGATGAGCGCACGTCCTTCTGCTCCGCCATCTTGGGGAAGGAAGATGGCGAGTTCTGAGAAAGCACTGGAGAAGGGAGAGGCGCCCACTCCAGCATTCGTGCCTTGAGAACCCGAGGAACAGCATGAAAGGCCGTAACACAGCGGTGCTGTTGTTTTAGTTGCTGGTTGTGTCCGATTCCCGTGTCCATCTCTCCATGTGGACTGAGGCCCGCCAGGCTCCTCTGTCCATGGGCTTCTCCAGGCAAGAACACTGGCGTGGGTGCCATTCCCTTCCCCGGGGGAGCTTCCCGGCCGAGACTGAGCCTGCATTTCCTGTACTTGAGGGCCACGCTTGACCGCCGAGCCTCTCGGGAAGCCCTGAAGCAACACGCGCACTGCTGAAAGCCGGCACTCTGCAGCCCCGCGGAGCGGGAGCCGTCGGGCTCGGGAGAGACTTGAGCGAGGGCAGAGCTAGGACCTGCGCTGCTGACACACGGAGCACCATCCCCGATGCACACAGCCTGTAACAAACATGTTACGTGCTTCTCGGCCCTTCAGCCGCAGCCCCAGGGGAAGGTCCCGACAGGGTGCTTCCTGCAAAGGCTAAACATGGTGCCTTCTTTTATCTCTGTTAGCCTCATAGAAACCCCGCCTCTGTCGTTACTTGGATTAATGTTTAGCAATACTTGGTAGGTATATATAGACATTTATGGTTTTTACCTTTTTTTGAATTTTCTAATGGATATGACAAAGGATAGGGTGGTGAGTGGGATAATTTATGGATAATTCAAGGACTTTAGAATCAGGATTTTCGCAGCTTAGAACACAAGTGGATAACAGATAAAGGACCTACTGAAAATAACCACTGTGTGTGTGTGTGTCACAAGGTTTACGTACCAGTGGGAACTTCAGCTTTTTCCACAATAGAGCTCCCTCAGGGCTTGGGACTGACCTGGCAGTTTGGAGGAAAGAAATAGAAGCATGCTCTTTGTACTTCCCTCTTCCCTGCCACAGCTACGTCCCGTGGAACCTCCATGAGCCGCAGAGAGGCACATTCGACTTCTCCAGGAACTTGGACCTGGAGTAGGTTCTGGCACTCGGCCGGGCGGGGCCGGGGGCCTGAGGGGCGGGGACCCACGGGGCATCCTGAGCAGAGGGGTCCGCGGGGGGAGCCTGTGCCGGGCCCCACGCCCTCCGTCGTGACCCCGCCACCCCCCGGCCGGGCCTGCCCCCCTTAGCCTGGCCCGAGGCCCCTCCCCAGGTGCCCGGCTCTGCAGGGTGGTCCCCGCTGGGCTGGAGGCCTCGGGTCAGGCCCTCGGTCGGACTCCATGCCCCGGGCGAGGCTCTTTCTTCTCCTCGTGCCCCAGAGAGGCCGCGCTGATGTCCCAGGCTGGGGGCTCGGTGGTGACTCTGGGGGGGGGGTGTCCTGCCCTCAGCGTCCCCAGCCCCCTGGGGAGGGCCGGGCCAGTGAGGGGAGGGGACGCTGAGCTCTGAGCCCTGAGAGTGGGTGACCCCGACCCCCAGGGCCTTCATCCTACTGGCGGAGGAGGTGGGGCTGTGGGTGATCCTGCGTCCAGGCCCCTACATCTGCAGCGAGATGGACCTCGGGGGCCTGCCCAGGTGAGCGGGGCCGGCCTGGAGCTGTGGCCTTAGTGGAGCTCTGCTGACCCTTTGGTCCAGTCCGAGGACAATGGCGCCTGTTTTGGGTCTCATTGTCGTCACAGCAACGCGGGTGGTGATGCTGTTTTGTTATACCTGGAGCTGGCGGGATCCTCGTGGGTCCACGCTTCCCCTGGTGGACAGTCTGCCTCCTGGTCAGTGGAAGCTTTGCCCTCTGGGACAGGTGGGTCTGCAGTCTGGCTCAGGAGTGGGACCCACGCCCTGCAGGTGACCTGGGACCACTTCGTTCCTGCTGTCGGCTCCTCTCTGTCAGACTCCTCAGCCTCAGAGGAGAGCTCGCTCTGTCCCTAAGCCTGTGTTCTGCTCACAGCACAGGCTATTCATGAATTGACAAAGAAGGCAGGAGAGTGTTCACAGATGCTCACAACGCCTGTCCTTAGGACATGGGTGTGTGGCCCCTCCTGAATGGGCCCTGGACGTGAGGGTGGACCTGGGACCCCCTCCTGCCTGCTGAGCCTGCCCCCCCACACCCCAGCTGGTTACTGCAGGACCCCACGTCGCAGCTGAGGACCACCGACCGCAGCTTTGTGAACGCCGTGAACAAGTACTTCGACCATCTGATCCCCAGGGTGGCTCCGCTCCAGGTGAAGGCAGATGGCTGCGTCCTGTGATCTGCTGCAGGACCACGGCTGTCCTGGCTAGTGTCCGCAGAGAAGGGAGCTGACAACCCGCAGTGGGAACTCCAGACTCCCGCCCCGCCGTGCCCTTTCTAGGGCTTCGGGGGGGTGGAGGTGGCGTGCCAGTGTCCCGCCTTGTGTTCACAGAACTGCCCACGAGGGCAGGAACTCCAGACCCCCGCCCCGCAGCGCCTTTTCTAGGGCTTCTAGGCAGGGGAGGAGGGGGGGGCGAGCCAGCGTCCCGGCTCCAGCTCAGGAGTTGAGCACATGCCCCTCATAGGCCACCCGGCAGAGTTGCAGGGCTGGAGCGGGGCGGCCACCACTCTGCCCGCGGTGGGCTGGGCTTCAGGGAGCAGAGGCTCAGAGTGGACGGCGGTGAGATCACCTTCAACCTTGAAGATGGTGTGCTCGCATGTCCGGGTCCCGTCGATGGCTCAGCAGCCGACTGGGAGCTCTGAGGAGTGGGTGCAAGGGAGAAACAGACTGCCGAGAGGGCGGCAGGGCCGCTCAGGGGCTGGGGCCCCTGGCCTGGGGGAGCGGGGCTTGCGGGTGGAGCCAGTGCCCCCTCCGGCTCTCTCTGGGTGGTTTCCATGGTGATGGGAGTCAGAGGGTCTGGCGGGGGAGGATGGGGCGCAGGAGGGGAGGGGCCAGCGCGGAGCCCCGCCTCCCGAGCAGGTGGACCACGGAGGCGACCCCCGAGACAGGGGACGCCAGCGGGCCGCGGTTTGGGGCCGGTGACTGAGTGGCTCCCAGACCGGGCTCGGGGGGCTCACCAGCCGGCCTGCCGTCCCGTCCTAGTACCACAGGGGAGGCCCCATCATCGCGGTGCAGGTGGAGAACGAGTACGGCTCCTTCTACAAGGACACGGCCTACATGCCCTACCTGCTGCAGGTGAGCCGTCTGCCGTCCTCCGGTCCGGGCGACCACCGTCCGGGCCCCAGGGCCGCGGTCCAGCGTCTGTGTGAGTCCGCACGTGTGTGACTGCACGCGGTCAGGGAGGCCGGGGAGGCCGGGGCGGCACTGGCGTGGGGTGAATGTGCGGCTCCTTGCCCGCCTTCTCTGGCTCACGGTTCCCGCCGGAGCCGGGGGCGGGGGGGCGGGGGGAGCGTTGGGGGGCACCCTGTCTTTCGCCGTCTTTGCCGTCTAGGGGGCATCTCAGGTCGGGGGTCACCCGCGGTCCTGGTGCTCTTCCCCGGGGTGAGGCCCCGGGCCCCCAGCCTGCAGGAAGCAACCAGGGCGTGAGTGGAAGGCAGGGTTCCCACGTGTCTTGCCCACCTCAGGCATGCGCAGTGGGGGAGCCCCTGCAGCCGATGTCACCCCCGGCCCCCCACTTCCGTCTCATTCAGTGAGATTCTGATTCCTGGATCTGTAGACTGTGCTGGTCGACTCGCTGTGGGCCCCAGGCTGGCTCAGTGAGCCCAGGACGCACAGACGGGGTCCTCGGCTGGGGTGTCTGTCTGCTCCGTGTTCCCTGAGTGCGCGTGGTTTCCAGATGGGACCCCCCCACCCCACCTCCCCGGGTGGGCGTCCCTCAGTCCAGACAGGACCTGGGTTTGCGACTCTCACCTCTCTCGGGCCCCACGGCCCCGCCCTTCCCAAGGCTCCCCTGTCCCTCTGTCAGTCTACCTGGGTCTGCACGTCTAGTGATCGCTCACTTCCTGTCTGCCCCTCCCACTGTCAGCCACCTGTCCATCATCTGTCTGTGTGTCTGTCGTCTTTCTACCTGTATGTCAGTTATCTATAAATCTATCACTTACCTCTTATCTATCTACCTGTATATCATCTGTCTATACATCTATCATTTATCTATTATCTATCAGTCCATCTATGTATCTCTCATCCATGTATCTATCTCTCCACATCTCTCTGATTCTCCCCAGATGTAGGAACCCCCATTCCCTGGTGGACTCAGCTCTGACCTCTTCATTTGAGCCACAGCTACAGGGTAGCGGGGCTCACCCCCTTCATGTGCCCACCCCTGGGAAGACCGCAGACTGGCCAGAGCACCCAGGCCCCAGCTGGCGGGGACGTCCTGGGCAGAATGTTGACGCGGGTCTTCCTGTCTAGCACCCATGCTGTTGTCTGAGCCCTGGCATATTTGTCTCCTACTTTCCTTGTATTTCCCTCTTTCAAGGAAAACAAGGGGGTGATTTCATCCTGTCCAACTCTCTCCACAGGCCCTGCTGCAGAGGGGCATTGGAGGGCTGCTCCTGACCGCAGACAGCACAGAGGAAGTGACGAGAGGACACACAAAGGGAGGTAGGAACTCAGACTTAATGTTTTAGGGGAGAGGGTAGGCTGCGGCAGGACCTCTGACTCCTGGAGGAGCCTCAGCAGGGCCAAGTGCACACCACACCTGACCCCAAGGGCCCGGACGTCGGGCCGCGGGTGATGTCCCCTGGTAAGGACTCGGGGTCAGGGGTGGACCCAGACGTGATGTCCCCTGGTGAGGACTCGGGGTCAGGGGTGGACCCGGGTGTGATGTCGCCCTGGAGAGGACTCAGGGTCAGGGGTGGACCCGGGTGTGATGTCATCTGGAGAGGACTCAGGGTCAGGGCTGGACCCGGGCGTGATGTCCCCTAGTGAGGACTCAGGGTCAGGGGTGGACCCGGGCGTGATGTCCCCTGGTGAGGACTCGGGGTCAGGGGTGGACCTGGGTGTGATGTCGCCCTGGAGAGGACTCAGGGTCAGGGGTGGACCCGGGTGTGATGTCATCTGGAGAGGACTCAGGGTCAGGGCTGGACCCGGGCGTGATGTCCCCTGGTGAGGACTCGGGGTCAGGGGTGGACCCAGGCGTGATGTCCCCTGGTGAGGACTCGGGGTCAGGCGTGGACCCGGGCGTGATGTCCCCTGGTGAGGACTCGGGGTCAGGGGTGGACCCGGGTGTGATGTCACCCTGGAGAGGACTCAGGGTCAGGGGTGGACCCGGGTGTGATGTCACCCTGGAGAGGACTCAGGGTCAGGGGTGGACCTGGGTGTGATGTCATCTGGAGAGGACTCAGGGTCAGGGCTGGACCCGGGCATGATGTCCCCTGGTGAGGACTCAGGGTCAGACGTGGACTCAGGCGTGATGTCATCTGGTGAGGACTCGGGGTCAGGGCTGGACCCAGGCGTGATGTCACCCTGGTGAGGACTCGGGTTCGGGGGTGGCGTGCCCACGGGCAGGCTCTTGGGTCCTCACTCCTGACATCTCCCCGGAGCCTCCTCCTCACACCTTACCCTCTTTCCCAGTTTTTCTGTGGTTTAGAGTCTGGGCTGGAGCTGGCCAGAGTCAAGCTTCCCCGGGCCTGGGAGCTGTGTGGCGGCAGGAGGCAGTGCTGAGTGGGGCCCGGCCTCCAGAGCCAGCTGGGACCCCGGCTGCAGTCACTGCGGGCACTGCATATGCCCCTGGGCAGCAGGTGGCGGCGGGATGTCACCCAGCAGTGGAGGACAGAACTGAAAGGCCCCGGCCGCGGGGGCAGTGACCAGGGCAGCAGGTGTCCAGGGAACACCTGTCACGTCATCTGCCCCTTCTTGGTGGCATGTCGCTCTGTTACTGCTGACTGTGGACCCTGTGCTGACCGTGGGCCCTATGCTGACCATGGACGCTGTGCTGACCGTGGATGCTGTGCTGACTGTGGAGTGTGCTGACTGTGGACCCTGTGCTGACCATGGATGCTGTGCTGACCGTGGACGCTGTGCTGACCGTGGAGTGTGCTGACCATGGATGCTGTGCTGACTGTGGAGTGTGCTGACCGTGGACGCTGTGCTGACTGTGGAGTGTGCTGACCGTGGACACTGTGCTGACTGTGGAGTGTGCTGACCCTGGAGTGTGCTGACCGTGGAGTGTGCTGACCGTGGACCCTGTGCTGACCGTGGAGTGTGCTGACTGGACGCTGTGCTGACCATGGAGTGTGCTGATTGTGGACCCTGTGCTGACCGTGGACCCTGTGCTGACCGTGGATGCTGTGCTGACCGTGGACGCTGTGCTGACCATGGACCCTGTGCTGACCGTGGAGTGTGCTGACCGTGGACGCTGTGCTGACCGTGGAGTGTGCTGACTGTGGATGCTGTGCTGACCGTGGAGTGTCCTGACCATGGACGCTGTGCTGACTGTGGACCCTGTGCTGACCATGGACCCTGTGCTGACCATGGACCCTGTGCTGACCGTGGAGTGTGCTGACCATGGACGCTGTGCTGACCGTGGAGTGTGCTGACCGTGGACGCTGTGCTGACCGTGGAGTGTGCTGACCCTGGAGTGTGCTGACCGTGGACCCTGTGCTGACCGTGGAGTGTGCTGACCATGGACTCTGTGCTGACCGTGGAGTGTGCTGACTGTGGATGCTGTGCTGACCGTGGAGTGTGCTGACTGTGGACCCTGTGCTGACCGTGGAGTGTGCTGACCATGGACGCTGTGCTGACCGTGGAGTGTGCTGACTGTGGATGCTGTGCTGACCGTGGAGTGTCCTGACCATGGACGCTGTGCTGACTGTGGAGTGTGCTGACCCTGGAGTGTGCTGACCGTGGAGTGTGCTGACCGTGGACCTTGTGCTGACCGTGGAGTGTGCTGACTGTGGACGCTGTGCTGACCATGGAGTGTGCTGATTGTGGACCCTGTGCTGACCGTGGACCCTGTGCTGACCATGGATGCTGTGCTGACCGTGGAGTGTGCTGACCGTGGACGCTGTGCTGACTGTGGAGTGTGCTGACCCTGGAGTGTGCTGACCCTGGAGTGTGCTGACTGTGGAGTGTGCTGACCGTGGACCCTGTGCTGACCGTGGACGCTGTGCTGACTGTGGACGCTGTGCTGACCATGGAGTGTGCTGACCGTGGACCCTGTGCTGACTGTGGAGTGTGCTGACCATGGATGCTGTGCTGACCGTGGACTCTGTGCTGACCGTGGAGTGTGCTGACCGTGGACCCTGTGCTGACCGTGGAGTGTGCTGACCGTGGAGTGTGCTGACCGTGGACACTGTGCTGACTGTGGAGTGTGCTGACCATGGACCCTGTGCTGACTGTGGAGTGTGCTGACCATGGATGCTGTGCTGACCGTGGACTCTGTGCTGACCGTGGAGTGTGCTGACCGTGGACCCTGTGCTGACCGTGGAGTGTGCTGACCGTGGACCCTGTGCTGACCGTGGAGTGTGCTGACCGTGGAGTGTGCTGACCGTGGACACTGTGCTGACCGTGGAGTGTGCTGACCATGGACCCTGTGCTGACTGTGGAGTGTGCTGACCGTGGACCCTGTGCTGACCGTGGACCCTGTGCTGACCATGGATGCTGTGCTGACCGTGGAGTGTGCTGACCGTGGACGCTGTGCTGACCGTGGAGTGTGCTGACCGTGGACGCTGTGCTGACCGTGGACCCTGTGCTGACCGTGGACCCTGTGCTGACCGTGGACCCTGTGCTGACCGTGGACCCTGTGCTGACCGTGGACCCTGTGCTGACCATGGATGCTGTGCTGACTGTGGAGTGTGCTGACCGTGGACGCTGTGCTGACCGTGGACCCTGTGCTGACCGTGGACCCTGTGCTGACCGTGGACCCTGTGCTGAACGTGGATCCTGTGCTGACCGTGGACCCTGTGCTGACCATGGATGCTGTGCTGACTGTGGAGTGTGCTGACCGTGGACGCTGTGCTGACCGTGGACGCTGTGCTGACCGTGGACCCTGTGCTGACCGTGGACCCTGTGCTGACCGTGGACCCTGTGCTGACCGTGGACACTGTGCTCACCAGGGTCCGGGGGTCCCATGTCCACATGAGTCACGCGACCTTGGTCTAATCCACTTCTCTGCACACAGCAGGGATGCTTTGAACCGCCCTTCTTCCCTGACATTGTCCCTGCAGTGCCGGGAACGTGAGGGCGTGAGTGGGGGCCCTTCCCACCAGCAGAGGGAGGAGCCACTGCTGCCCCTTCCTCCGAGGGCGCCCTCCACCCCCGTCAGGGGTGGCGAGCCCCAGCAGTGCCCCTGTCCTGTCTGTCTCTGCAGTGCTGGCCACCATCAACATGAAGGGGTTCAAGGTGGACTCGTTCAAGCATCTGTACAAGCTGCAGGTAGGTGTCGGCCGCGGGCCTGGGCAGAGCTGCTCCAGGACAGGCCTTGGGCCCAGCTTCGGGACCGCTGCCACTTGTATCGGGCAGTGCGGGCAGCGCCTCCCAGGAGGCCGGGAGGGACAGCGGTGAACATGGATGCTGGGTGCGGGGCCGTGGCCGAGAGCTCTCCCCAGAGATGCACTGGGCAGCTCTCCTCCTTGGCCCCGTGAGCCACGACGAGGACGGACGTGGGTGCCAGCCGGCGCCCTCTCTCCTGGCTCAGCGGGGCCGGGTGCTCAGGATCAGCTCTGCTTCGCAAGAACTCTGCAGTCTCCCTGTGGCTCCAGGCCCACGCTGCCCGTGCCCCCTTCCAGGTGCAAACGCCCCTTCCCCTCGGCCTCCTCCACAGTCTTTTCTTTTTTTTTTTTTTAAGATTTTTTTTTTTAATATCTTAAGATGTTAAGATGTCTTTTTTTTTTTTAAGATCTTTTTTTTAAGATGTTTTGATGTGGACCGTTTCTAAAGGCTTTATTGAATTTGTCAAAACATTGCTTCTGTTCTCTGTTTCAGTTTTTTGGCCAGAGACATGTGGCCCCTAGTTCCCTGACCAGGGATCCAACCTACACCCTGTGCGTCAGGAAGCCGAGCGTTGACCCCTGGCTCGCCAGGGGAGTCCCCTCAGTTTCAGTCCCCTGTGATCACTGGTTTCTGCGAGTTTCCGGCCTTGTTGGAAGCAGGGAGCCGTGCCAGGAGCAGTGTCGCAGCTGCGTCTCCCTTTGCGTCTCCCTTGCTGTTGTTTTCTTCTCTTTCCCCTAAAAGCAGTTTTATTGAAGAACATTTAAACACCATTGAATCCACCCATTGAAAATGTGCGATTAGCAGGTCTCTTTGCAACCGTCATCTGTCTAGAAGGCCTCCTGCTGCAGTTAGCTCCCCTCCCTGCTCCCATCCCAGGGAGCTGTGAATTAACCTTTTCTGAATGGCAATCCACTCCAGTATTCTTGCCTGGAGAATCCCATGGAGGGAGGAACCTGGGAGGCTACAGTCCACGGGGCCGCGAAGAGTCGGACACGACTGAGCTAGTTCACTTCACTTCATCAAAATGGGGCCTTCAGTGTCCATTCTGTCGTGCTGCCTGGCGACTCTGAGGCCCACGTGTTGCGCCTCGATCGGCGCCGTGTCCCTCCTGATAGCGGAGCTCAGGGCCCGGCTCCCCGCCTCGTCGGCGCTGACACAGGTCGCTTGCACTTTGAATGCTGACCGACATTTGCATTCTCCGGCTGAATGCCTCTTGGTTGTGGAGTAGTCCTATTTTATATACCGCTGTCTTCAACTCGTTCAGATTTTGTTGAGGACTTTGCTTCTGTGTTCGTGAGGGGTGCTGATGCTTGGGTTTCTTTTCTTGAAATGCCTTTATTTGATTTTGGAACTAGGGTCATGCTGACCTCATAAAATGCCCTCCTTTTCTATCTTCTGGAAGAGATTGTGTAGAAATGTTAGTATGTCTTACTCACCGTTTGGTAAAATTCACCATTGAGAGCATCTGGACTTGAAATTTTCTTTTTTAGAAGATTTTTTATTAGAAATTTAATTTTTCTAATGGATACAGCATAGTTCAGGTTACTGCTTCTTAAGTGAGTTTTGGTAGCTTGTGTCTTTCAAGGATTCATTCTATCCTTTTTCACCTATGCTTTGAATTCATGACCGTAGAGTGTTTGTAATGATCCATTAATATCCTTTGAATGTCTTTGTTGTAAGTAATGATGACCTTTCTTTCACTCCTGTTATTGACAATTTCATGTATTCTTTTTAAAAAAATCTTGGTCAGTATGACTTGAAGCTTATCACTTTTGTTGATATTTTCAGAGAACTAGATTTTGGCTTTTTTCTCTATTGTGTTTTTGTTTTCTATGTATTTCTAGTGTAATCTCTAACATTTTCTACCTTATGCTTCCTTATGCATAGAATTTGCTCTACTTTTACTAGTTTTTTTTTTTCTGGTTGAAGCTTAGGTTACTGACTTGAGACTTCGTGTTTTTCTAATACAAGCATTTAGTGCTATGAATTTTCCTGTGTACACTGGTTTTGCTCCATCCCACCAATTTTGGAATGCTGTATTTTTTTTCACTTTTGCTGTATTTTGCTGTATTTTTTAAAATTTTCAAGTGATGTTTTTAAAATGTTCAAAGCATTAAATTTTCATTGAATTTAATTATTAAATTTTCATTTCTATATTCCATGTATCAGTTGGAAGCATGTTGTTTAATTTCTCAGTGTTTGGGGATTTTCTAGATATCATTCTGTTAGTGATTTCTGTTTTAATAGTGTGAAAATCCAAGAACTTACCTGTTGTGATCTCTGTTCTTTTATATCTGCTACAGTTTGTTTTATGGCTTATGATGCAGTTGTTCTTGGTGCGTGGTCTGTGAGCACTGTGCAAGAGTGGTGCTCTGGGTTTGTTTGTGCGTCTCCATTAGGTCGGGCTGGCGGGTGTTACTCTCAGGTGTCTCTGTCGCTGCTGATGATCAGAGCTCAGCCCACCGATGAAGAGAAGGGTGCTGATGTCTCTGAACTCATTTGTGTTCTGTGCTGCTCTCAGCCTGTCCACAGCCAGTCCACAGGTCCCCGCGGTCCTTACTGTGAGCGCAGGATGCCCTCGGCAATAGCCATCAGGTTATTATTCCCTTTGTTTTACTCTTTGGTTTATTTTTCTGATTTCTTGAGATGGATAATTAGCCCCCACGCTCGGTTTTATGTTTCTCTTTGTCCCTTTGTCTTAATACACGTGGGACGTGTTTTTGGGCCTGTGGGGAACAGGAGCACCTGCTGTGGGTGGTCGCAGAGGTGCGCTGGGTGAGGGGCACGGAACGTCCGCGCCCAGCAGGGACGAGTGGAGAGAGGGAGGTCCTCAAATGCTGACTTGTCATCTTCAGGTCTTCTGATCTCCCTTCTTCCTGGCGTCAGACTCAGCATTTGATTTGGTTTGTTCCTAGAGCCACAAGCCCATTTTGATCATGGAATTCTGGGTCGGCTGGTTTGATACGTGGGGAAGCGATCACAAGGTGATGGGTGTGAATGGTGAGTCTGCCGCGGTGTCTGCCCCGTGAGCGTCGCTCACCCTGCCCTGCTCCTCGGCCAGCGGTCCGACCCGCACCCCCTGTGGAGGGGCCGCGGCCACGCCCGAGGGTGGGGGGCCTGAGCCACTGGCTCTGCGCCCTGGAGGCTCGCCGCTCCGTGGACGGACAGGTGGTCGGGTAAGCACTCAGTGAAGAGTCCCCGACCCCTGACCAAGCCGCTGCGGGGACAGAAGAGGCAGGGCCGGCTGCTGGGGGCTCCCACAGTCTCTGAGGGCGGGATGCCTCTCCTGAACGTCACAGTGGCTTCTGCAGCTGAGGGGCCGGGAGGTGAGAGTGACTGGAGATCCCGGAGCCAAAGCAGTAAGGATCTCAGGCCCGGTTCTGTGGCCGCAGTGAGGTGGCCCCCGTAACCGCCTCTCCCCAGGGCGCTGTTGTCAGCATGAAGTGTGGCGATCGGGTAAACCGCCCAGAGCAGTGCCTGGAGGTGGTTGTTAAGAGAAGTGTTTTTCTACTAACGATATTTACAAAAGCAAGCTCACTTGTACTGGAAATAAAGACAACAATTGAAAGATAGTGGGTAGCTGAGAAAAACCTGCTTTGAACTGCAAAATAGGGAGCAAACAAAAATAACTTCAGACTGCCACCAGTGAACAACAGGTTTCTGACCATGTGTCTGTCAGGCGCTGTGCGTGTTCCTTCCCTATCAGTTAATTCTCATCCGTGTGTGATGTGGGAGGGAGGAGGACCTTTGTTCAACAGACAGGGGAGCAGAGGCTCTGAGAGGGCAAGTGGGCTGAGCGCGGTCAGATGGAGGGTGAGGGGTCAGCCAGCGCTGAGCCCGCGCCTGTGAGCCTTCCTGCCCTGCAGGGCCAGCGTGGCCTCGGGGCACAAAGGAGAAGGCAGTGGTCACTGGCCCCAGAGATACTACCCGAGCAGGCAGTTCACAAGAACAGACGAATTATTTGTATAATTTCAAAAAATTTATTGAGCACGAGATCCTGAAGTGATGCAGAGGCTCTCAGGCTGCTATTTAATAGATGTAGCTCAGAGTGAAATTCTCTGGGAGAAGTAACTTTTGAAAAGGCTCTTAGTATTGGAGAAGGGAGTGGCAAGCCACTCCAGTTTTCTTGCCTGGATCATTGCATGGACAGGGGAGACTGGGGGGCTACAGTCCATGGGATTGCAGAGAGTCGGACACAATGAGCGACTAACACTTGCTTAGTTTGGCCAAGCTTAGTTTTCTAGGGTGGCTGTGGTCGATTCCACCTGCTGTCTGGTTAGATGCTCTGTGGACGCTGAGGGCCCATGGGGCAGCGCCGGAAAGGAGCGGCTTTCCCAGAGACCTCTGTCTTCTCTGAAGTTTTAGCCTTCACTATTTCTCATCTTCCTCTGCAGAGGTTGAAAAGAGTATGTCTGAATTTATCCGATTTGGGATCTCCTTCAATGTGTACATGTTCCACGGGGGGACCAACTTTGGTTTCATGAACGGGGCCACGAGTTTTGAGAAGCACAGAGGTGTTACCACGAGCTACGGCAAGTGTTCTTGACCGGGGAGGCCCCTCAAGCATCATGGGGTTCTTGGCCCCTAATCTATGTTGAGCACCGAGAATTCCCTCATCTCTGTGTCTCCTTCCCTCTGACATGCTCACAGTGCAGAGAGCAGGCTGACCTCACCGCATAGGGGCCGCTGTGACCTCTCACTCTACCCTGCCCATCCTGATCGTGGGCCCCTGACCTGGGCTCCCCAGTAGAACCTGGGGTGGTGCCTTGTGGGCCCTGGAGACCTCCTGGGTGGCTAGGCTGGGGGCAGATGAGTGTCCTCTGTGAAAGGAAGCAGGACAGGCCAGGTGGCCGTGGCCTCGGACATGGGCATGGCTGTGGGGATGGCCAGAGAGGTCTGGGCCGGGGAGTCGGTTCCCACACTCTTTGGGGGCCCTGCCCGGAGAAGGCGGCCGGCGGGGAGCCTGTCCGGAGAAGGCGGCTGGTGTCTTGCAGACTACGACGCGGTGCTGACAGAGGCTGGGGACTACACCACCAAGTACTTCGCGCTCCGGAACCTCTTTGAATCCATCCTGGGTACTCAGCTGCCGTTTTGTTGGGGGGCTGGGCCTCCTCGGGAAGGTGTGGGAGGGGGTAGGAGAGGGAAGGGCTCCCCATGGGCAGAAACTTAAAAGGCAGTGAGGGCAGGGGCCGCCTTAGTTCAAACCCTGGTTTTCCCACCTGAGAACCACGTTGTTTTTAAGCCCTCTGAGCGACAACATGTTCTCTAAATGTGAAGAGAGTGGTGCTTGCCTGCTGGAAGTTGGAGTGACTGTTGACAAAGCTCTCTGCATGGAGACGCCCTCACACGCTCCTGAGAGTCACCCTGTGAACTGTATCTGCATGGAGACGCCCTCACGCGCTCCTGAGAGTCACCCTGTGAACTGTATCTGCGGAGATTACGTTAGGGAAGCGCCTCCCACATGCCAGGGAGCCAGGCAGCAGCAGGGCAGGCAGAGACCTCCCGCCCTGAGCTCCCCGGGGGTCTGGTCCTCCAGCATCTCACGGCTGGAGGAACGCCACTAGGCTGGGACCCCATCTCCTGCGGCCCCGGGAGGGCGGGGCGGCGTGGGGGAGGAGGGGACACTTCCTGCTGCCCGTTTCCTTTGCAGTCAGGCCCCTGCCCCCTCTTCCGAGTCCCACTCCCAAGACGGTGTACCCCTCCTTGAAGCTATCTCACTACCTGCCGCTGTGGGAGGCCCTGCCTTACCTGCAGAGGGTGAGCACCCCCTGGGCTCCGGGGACCTGGGGTGGCTGCTGGGGACACGGGGGCCGAGGCCACCCTGAGGGAGGCCCTCGGGGCTTTCTGTGGAAGCGGGGGCGTGCTCCTATGTTTTGTCCATGTTTGGGACCAGCAGGCGGAGCCGGGGTGCCTCCTGGGAGGACTGTGAACGGGTGTGAGCTGAAGAGTGGGGGGCCTGGGGGGGAATGGGGCCGCAGAGACGCCTGCTCACAGGCCCCGTCCTGAGCGTGGCCGAGCAGCCCGTGCAGCTGGGCTCCGCGTCCTCTCCGGCACCGCCTCATCCGATGGCGGGGCCCCCCTGCTCCCCCCGATACTAGGGTCCGTGTCCCCGCAGAAGAGAAGGCAAGCCTTGCTTGGAAGATGTCAGCTCTGCTTTTATTCACATTTGTTTTTGCTCATTTCTTTGGCCATGTCGGGTCTTACTTGCGGCAGTCTTTGTTTTACTTGCCGCATGGGGGATCTTTAGCTGTGGCATGCGGGAGCTAGTTCCCTGACCAGGGACTGAACCCAGGCCCCCCACATGAGGAGCACAGCGTCTCAGCCCCTGGAGCCCAGGGACGTCCCTGGGAGACGTTCCCTCTTGAGCTCACGGGGTTTCGCCTGCGCTGAGCCTCCTTCCACTAGTGAGCCGTGCCGCGCACGCTGCAGATGCAAACGCACGCTTGCTCGATGCATCGCTTTGCTCTCTGGCAAAGTCTCGACTGAGCTGGGACACAGTCGTTGACGCTGCTGGTTCTCAAGATTAGAGAGGGGGCCCCTCTGCCCGCCCCCAGGCTCCTGGTTGGTGGAGACTAGGGTACAGGCGTCGACACACAGCGTCTCATCAAAGGGCTCTTGGGGACCGTTGGGAGACACAGCCAAGCTTGCCCAGGGTCTTAGGGAGAAGGGCCTGGTCCTCACCCCAGCTCCCTGCCCACCTCTCAGCCGGTCACCTCTAATGTTCCACTCAACATGGAGAACCTGCCCATCAACAACGGCAATGGCCAGTCCTTCGGGTTCGCGCTTTATGAGATGACCGTCTGCTCCGGGGGCCGGCTCTATGCCAACGCGCAGGATGAGGCTCAGGTGGGCTGGCGTCTGGCTGCAGGAGGACATCAGCCCAGCTCCGCCGTGGGGCAGGGCCAGTCGCTGGGCCCCTTCGCTGTTTGATATGCTTTTAAGCACCTCTGTGTGTGAGGCTTGATTGGGGTGGAAAAGGCCCATTTTACCTGTCGCACTGTAAGTCTACTGGGGTCTCTGGCCGGGCCGGCTTCTGGCCGCCCACGGACAGCAGGCTGGCGGCTCCCTTCCTGGAGACTGCCCCAACCTCCATCTCCCTGCCCCTTCCTCTGGGTGGGCCTCTCCGTCCGATGCCGGCCCTTCTTTTGCAGGTATTTTTGAATGAGACAAGTTTAGGGATTCTGACTGATGTTTATCGGGACATAGACATTCCTCCAATCACGGTATGTAACTCGGACGTCAAGCTGCTGCCCTAGACCCAGGCCTCCAGCGCAAATGCACTGTTCCTGAGGCAGACCCTCCAGTCTCCCCCTCTGCCGGGGGCGATGGGCCCCTCAGGGTCTTGGCAGAAGGGCTGGGGCTGTGAGTCTGCGTGCGTGCCCTGGGCCCTGATGTGTCCTGGGCTTCAGCTTCTGCACTGGGGTGAGGGTGGACGTTTCCTGCCAAACCCCTAGCTGGCTCTGTCTGAGTGCCACTGAGCCCCGGGCCTCTGCGAGGGTAGACCAGGCAGGACCCTTTGGAGCAGGAGCACTCAGGGTCCTTGGGGCGCCCTCGGCTCCCCCTCGCTTGTCTTCCATCTGGGACTCTGACAAGACTGGGCTCCAGAGGACAAGCCTTCCATGCTGTGTCCCCACGAACTGGTCTGTCCCAAGCAGGAATGTCAGCTTCTAAGGATCCTGGTGGAGAATCAAGGACGAGTCAGTTTTTCATGGAAAATTCAAAATCAGCGGAAAGGTGGGCTCTGGTAACAGCCATGCCCTCCCTGCCTTGTGACTTGGACCCGAAGGTTGAGGGTGGGATTGGAGAAAAGACTGTCCCCCAGGAGAGGCAGACCCTGGGTCTGGGGACCAGCAGCGCCTGTGCCCCCGCCCCCCACTCCCCCCACTGACCCCCCGGTCCTGTTGACTCCCACTGCTGGGCCAGGCATCCTGGCTGTCTGCTGTGGGACCCAGACCCTCTGGGGAATACCAGGGGAAGTTCAGGGCCTGGGTGGGAAGCTTTCCTGGTGGTTTGGAGACCCTCAGAAACACAGGTCAGACCAATCCTTGCCCCCAGGCCAAGCCCCGGTCACAGATGACTCCGGGCTGTGAGTCTGTGCTTGGACACCAGAGAATGTCCCAGCCATCTTACCTCTGCTCCCTCCCTCTGCAGGATTGATTGGACCTGTTACTCTGGATAAAATTCCCCTGAGCAGGTTCACCATCTATTCTCTGGAGCTGAAAATGACATTCTTCAAGAAGTATGTTCCTTCTAACACTAAACCTGACTGTGACCCTGACACTGACCCTACATCTGACTCTGACAGTAACTCTGACCCTGACCCTTACTTTAACCCTGACTCTAAACCTAACCCTAACCCTAACCCTGATCCTGACCCTGGCCCTGACCCTGACTCTCACCCTAACCCTAACCCTGACCCCGACCCTAACCCTAACCCTAACCCTAAACCTGACCCTGGCCTGGCCCTGACCCTGACTCTAATCCTAACCCTAACCCTGACCCTGACCCTGGCCCTGATGCTGACTCTCACCATAACCCTGACCCTGACCCTGACCCTGATCCTGACCCTGACCCTGGCCCTGACTCTAATCCTAACCCTAACCCTGACCCTGGCCGTGACTCTAACCCTAACCCTGACCCTGGCCTGGCCCTGGCCCTGACACTGATTTTACCCTAACACCGACCCTGACCCTGGCCGTGGCCCTGACTCTAACCCTAACCCTAACTCCAACCCTAAACCTGACCCTGGCCTGGCCCTGACCCTGACCCTAACCCTAACTTTAACCCTGACCCTGACCCAGACTCTAACCCTAAATCTGACCCTGACTCTAACCCTAACTCTAAATCTGACCCTGACCCTGACTCTAACCCTAACCCTAACCCTGACTGTAACCCTAACTCTGACCCTGACCCTGGCCCTGACACTGACCCTGATCCTGACCCTGACCCAGGCCCTGACCCTGACTCTAACCCTAACCCTGACTCTAGCCCTGACCCTGACCATGGCCCTGGCCCTGACCTTGACCCTGAACATGACCCAGGCCCTGACCCTGACCCTGGCCCTGACTCTAGCCCTGACCCTGACCCAGGCCCTGACCCTGACCCTAACCCTGACTCTAACTCTAAACCAGACCCTGACCCTGACCCTGGCCCTGGCCTAACTTTGGAGACCAGGGAGCTTGAGGTCCCCACCCCTTCCCTTTGCAGACGAGGGGCCAAGGTTCATGGCCCCAGAGTGAGGTGCTCAGGGTCATCAGGAATCCCGGTTCCAGCAGAACCCCTGACACAGGACCCCCGTCCTGCGGGGGGGGCCCGGGTCAGCCCACCCTGCGGGGGAGGCCTGGGGTCAGCATGTCCTGTGTGGGGGCCTGGGTCAGCCCATCCTGTGGGGGAGGCCTGGGGTCAGCCCATCCTGCGGGGGAGGCCTGGGGTCAGCATGTCCTGTGTGGGGGCCCGGGGTCAGCCCATCCTATGGGGGGGCCCGGGTCAGCCCATCCTGCGGGGGAGGCCCGGGTCAGCCCATGCCTGCGGGGGAGGTCCGGGTCAGCCCATCCTGCGGGGGAGGCCCGGGTCAGCCCATCCTGCGGGGGAGGCCCGGGGTCAGCATGTCCTGTGTGGGGGCCCGGGTCAGCCCGTCCTGTGTGGGGGCCCGGGGTCAGCCCATCCTATGGGGGGGCCCGGGTCAGCCCATCCTGCGGGGGAGGTCCGGGTCAGCCCATCCTGCGGGGGAGGACCGGGTCAGCCCATCCTGCGGGGGAGGCCCGGGTCAGCCCATCCTGCGGGGGAGGCCCGGGGTCAGCATGTCCTGTGTGGGGGCCCGGGTCAGCCCGTCCTGCGGGGGAGGCCCGGGTCAGCCCATCCTGTGGGGGAGGCCCGGGGTCAGCATGTCCTCTGTGGGGGCCCGGGTCAGCCCATCCTGTGGGGGAGGCCCGGGGTCAGCATGTCCTGTGTGGGGGCCCGGGTCAGCCCGTCCTGCGGGGGAGGCTCGGGTCAGCCCATCCTGTGGGGGAGGCCCGGGGTCAGCATGTCCTCTGTGGGGGCCCGGGTCAGCCCATCCTGTGGGGGAGGCCCGGGGTCAGCCCATCCTGTGGGGGGAGGTCCAGGGTCAGCTCATCCTATAGGGGAGGCCCGGGGTCAGCTCGTCCTGTGTGGGGGCCCGGGTCAGCCCATCCTATGGGGGGGCCCGGGTCAGCCCATCCTGCGGGGGAGGTCCGGGTCAGCCCATCCTGCGGGGGAGGCCCGGGTCAGCCCATCCTGCGGGGGAGGCCCGGGGTCAGCATGTCCTGTGTGGGGGCCCGGGTCAGCCCGTCCTGCGGGGGAGGCCCGGGTCAGCCCATCCTGTGGGGGAGGCCCGGGGTCAGCCCATCCTGTGGGCGGGTCCAGGGTCAGCCCATCCTGTGGGGGGGGTCCAAGGTCAGCCCATCCTGTGGGGGGGGGTCCAGGGTCAGCCCATCCTGTGG
Source organism: Odocoileus virginianus (assembly GCF_023699985.2). Taxonomy (NCBI): domain Eukaryota; kingdom Metazoa; phylum Chordata; class Mammalia; order Artiodactyla; family Cervidae; genus Odocoileus; species Odocoileus virginianus. The sequence continues at coordinate 1,089,463 of NC_069683.1, forward strand.
GGGCGTCCAGGGTCGGCCCATCCTGTGGTGGGGTCCAGGGTCAGCTCGTCCTGTGGGGGAGGCCCGGGGTCAGCTCGTCCTGTGGAGGAGATCAGGGGTCAGCCCGTCTTGTGGGGGAGGTCAGGGGTCATCCCGGGGTCAACCCATCCTGTAGAGAAGGCCCAGGGTCAGCATGTCCTGTGGGGAAGCCAGGTCAGCTCATCCTGTTGGGGGGGCCCGAGTCAGCACGTCCTGTGGGAGGCCCGGGGTCAGTCCGTCCTGTGGGGGAGGTCAGGGGTCAGCCTGTCTTGTAGGAGACCTGGGGTCAGCCCGTCCTGTGGGGAGGTCGGAGGTCAGCCTGTCTTGTGGGGAGGTCAGGGGTCAGCCTATCCTGTGGGGGTCCCAGGGTCAGCCCATCCTGTGGGGGAGGCAGGGGTCAGCCTGTCCTGTGGGGAGGTCAGGGGTCAGCCCCTCCTATGGGGGTCCCAGGGTCAGCCCCTCCTGTGGGGGCTTGGGGTCAGCGTGAGCCTTGGCACTGGGAAAGTCTTTCCTGCTCCTCATGTGTGGCCCCCCAGGCTCCGCTCTGCACCCTGGAGGCCTCTCAGGGGCCCCTCCTCGAGCCCTGCCTTCCACCTGGGCACGCTGATGGCTGGCTCTTCCCCGCAGGATACCTTCCTCCAGCTGCCCGTGAGTGAGCGCCCCTCTACGCACGCCTGTCCTCGCGGGGTCTGGAAGGGAGGCCCCCGCGTTCTTTCCCTTCCTCACTTTAACCAAGGTTTCCAACAGGTTTCAGTCCTCCTAACTTTTCATTGTTTAAGAAATAATACATCAAAGCACAGTGGAAAAGTTCAGATAATAATATGTAGACAGCAAAGGGTGTAGGTTCTCTCCCAACCCCCCCAACTCCTCTCTACTTCCCAGAATTAGGCGTGGCCAATGGTTTCATGTGTGGTTTCATGAGTAACTGTGCTTGGACACATACATGTCATATCTTTTTACACTAATGGCATTGTTCCATAAAGTGTATTCTCCAATTTGCCTCCTTTCCTCGGATATTATTTTTTACCTAGTATATCTTCTATATGTAAATACCTGCATAATATAAAGCACAAAATATGAATGTACAGATCAATAAATTATCACAATCAATAAATTATCAATAAATTATCACAATAATGAACACCATAAAATTACCATTGAGATAGAAAACGAAACATTGTCAACAGCCCTCCCAGTGCGAACCTCCCCTAACAGGTCCCAGTGCAGAGAGCAGACTAGTTAATGAGGTTCCCTGAGACCGAGCTTTCCCGGATGAAACCTGGGTGTGTGTGAGGTGTGAGAGCTCCGCTCGGCCTCTCGCCTTCCCTTCCTGGGTGAGCAGGCGCCTCTAGGGGAACACTGTTTCCATGTCTTCCCCCAGGTGTTGGTCCTTGAATTCTTACTTGGCTCACAAGCAGATTAAAACCACATAACTTTTATGGTTGTTGTCAACCATAACTTTTATGGTGTTCACCCCGAGTACCTCGTACTTGTTTCTGGAAGCAGAAGCCCTGCTGTTTGAAAAAAGACAGCACCGCCTGTCATAGGTTGGGAGCCTCGGCTGCCCCCGGGTGGCAGGGGCTCTGTGCCCCCCCGGGCTCCCCTCATCGCTCCATACCTGGGAGTCCCGGGCTGCCCCCGGGTGGCAGGGGCTCTGTGCCCCCCCGGGGCTCCCCTCATCGCTCCATACCTGGGAGTCCCGGGCTGCCCCCGGGTGGCAGAGGCTCTGTGCCCCCCCGGGCTCCCCTCATCGCTCCATACTGGGAGACCCGGGCTGCCCCCGGGTGGCAGGGGCTCTGTGCCCCCCCCAGGCTCCCCTCATCACTCCATACCTGGGAGTCCCGGGCTGCCCCCGGGTGGCAGGCGCTCTGTGCCCCCCCGGGCTCCCCTCATCGCTCCATACTGGGAGACCTGGGCTGCCCCCGGGTGGCAGGGGCTCTGTGCCCCCCCCAGGCTCCCCTCATCACTCCATACCTGGGAGTCCCGGGCTGCCCCCTGGTGGCAGGGGCTCTGTGCCCCCCCCCCCCCCCCCGGGCTCCTCTCCTCACTCCATACCTGGGAGTCCTGGGCTGCCCTCGGGTGGCAGGGGCTCTGTGCCCCCCCCGGGCTCCCCTCATCGCTCCATACCCGGGAGCCTTGGGCTGCCTCTGGGTGGCAGGGGCTCTGTGCCCCCCGGGGCTCCCCTCATCGCTCCATGCCCGGGAATCCCGGGCTGCCCCCGGGTGGCAGGGGCTCTGTGCCCCCCCCGGGCTCCTCTCCTCACTCCATACCTGGGAGTCTCGGGCTGCCCCCAGGTGGCAGGGGCTCCGTGCCCCCCCGGGCTCCTCTCCTCACTCCATACCTGGGAATCCCGGGCTGCCCCCAGGTGGCAGGGGCTCCGTGCCCCCCTGGGCTCCTCTCCTCACTCCATACCTGGGAATCCCGGGCTGCCCCCAGGTGGCAGGGGCTCCGTGCCCCCCCGGGCTCCTCTCCTCACTCCATACCTGGGAGTCCCGGGCTGCCCCCGGGTGGCAGGGGCTCTGTGCCCCCCGGGGCTCCCCTCATCGCTCCATGCCCGGGAATCCCGGGCTGCCCCCGGGTGGCAGGGGCTCTGTGCCCCCCCGGGCTCCCCTCATCGCTCCATACCCGGGAGCCTTGGGCTGCCTCTGGGTGGCAGGGGCTCTGTGCCCCCCGGGGCTCCCCTCATCGCTCCATGCCCAGGAACCCTGGGCTGCCCCCAGGTGGCAGGGGCTCTGTGCCCCCTCTGGATTCCCCTCATTGCTCCATGCCCGGGAGCCTTGGGCTGCCCCCGGATGGCAGGGGCTCTGTGCCCCCTCTGGATTCCCCTCATTGCTCCATGCCCGGGAGCCTTGGGCTGCCCCCGGATGGCAGGGGCTCTGTGCCCCCCGGGGCTCCCCTCATCGCTCCATGCCCAGGAACCCTGGGCTGCCCCCAGGTGGCAGGGGCTCTGTGCCCCCTCTGGATTCCCCTCATTGCTCCATGCCCGGGAGCCTTGGGCTGCCCCCAGGTGGCAGGGGCTCTGTGCCCCCTCTGGATTCCCCTCATTGCTCCATGCCCAGGAACCCTGGGCTGCCCCCAGGTGGCAGGGGCTCTGTGCCCCCCCCGGGCTCCCCTCATCGCTCCATACCCGGGAGCCTCACCTGTACTGTGCAGTGACTGTTCCCGGGTCTCCAGTCTGCTTCCCTTGCAGGGCTGGAAGCACGGGTGTGTGTTCATCAATGGCCATAACCTTGGGCGGTACTGGAATATTGGGCCTCAGGAAGCGCTTTATCTGCCTGGCTCCTGGCTCCAGCCTGGCACCAATGAGGTGGGTGGCCCCAGCCCCCCTTTAGGGCTCAGACCCGCCCTCACCCCAGGCCTGCTCATCCTGCGGGGCTCACCCTTTCTTCCGCCACCCTGCCTGTCCTTCCAGATTGTCCTGTTCGAGAAGGAGAAGAGCAGCTCAGATATCTACAGCACAGACATCCGCAGGTGGGTGGTACCGGGTCCAGACAGCCTTCTTCACTGACCGAGTCCATCCCCAGGTGCACTTTCAGGCCGAAGATTATATCCATAATATCACACAGCATTGCCTACAGTAGCAGGTATTGAAAATATCCTAAAAATCAACAGGGAAATCGTTATGTTTATTATAGTAAATTCATGTGATGCTGATTTCAGCCTTTAAAGAGTCTCCAAAACCTTCAGTGATAGATTTGCCAGTTAGACGCTCAACCTGCAGCATGTTTTAGTCTCTGCTCAAAAGTGCTTCTGGGGCAGATATGAGTAAAATGAACGCGCTTTATTTCTGCCTCTCCATACTCAGCTGGAAGAAATGGACCTGTCTTTGGCCGAAGAGAGGGTGAAGAGAGAGCGTACTGTATGTTCTGTCTGGAGACTCCCGCTGTGTGTGTGTGTGTGTGTGTGCGCGCGCGCGCGTGTGCATGCATTTGTGTGTGTATGTGTCTGTGTGCATTTGTGTATGTCTGTGTGTGCATGTGCATGCATTTGTGTGTGTATATGTGCGTGCATGTGTGTATCTGTGTGTGCGTGCATGTGTGTGTATCTGTGTGTGTTTGCATGTATGCATGCACTTGTGTGTGTATGGGTCTGTGTGCATTTGTGTATGTCTGTGTGTGCATGTGCATGCATTGTGTGTGTGTATGTGTGCGTGCATGTGTGTGTATCTGTTTGTGTGCATGTATGCATGCATTTGTGTGTGTGTGTGTGTGTATCTGTGTGTGTGTGTAGTTGCGGGGGTGCAAGGACAGTGAGCAATGTCTTCAGGCTTTTCCCTCCCGTCTGTGTGTCTCTGTGGTGGTCTGCTGGGTCATCCAGTCAGAGAAGGAACAACAGTGTGATTGTTGGCTGTGACACTCGTGAGACAGCAGGGCCTGGCATGGAGCATCTGTCATGACTCCTGAGCCGTCTGTGTGTAGTCAAAGCTCTTACTGGTCGAGGACAGATACTGGTGAGAGAAGCCCCGCGATGGTGAATACTGCAACCAGCTCTCTCAAAAGGCAGCACTGGGAGGCAGTCCCTTACAGCCCTCTCTCTGTGTCTGAGGGGACTGATTCCAGGATCCCCAACGGTGCCCAAGTCCCTTACAAGACACAGTGAGCAGACCATCTGCATATGATGCACACACATCCTTCCCCGTACCGCACTCTAAATCCTCTCTAGATTACCTGTAATACCTAATACAATGTAAATGCTAAGTGAATAGTTACTGGCTCGTGATAAATTTAACTTTTGCTCTTGGGAAGTTTCTGGAATTGTTTTCCCAAGTCGGTTTCGATTCTCGGTTGGCTGAGCCATGGATGTGGAGGACCAACTGTGCTTATAATCCAGATACAGCACCTGGCTTGAACTCAAAGCAGTGCACCAAAAACAGACTTATCACTTCGTTATGTTGTGTAGAGGTTTCAGGAAGTTTAGCAAGTAATCTGGTGTCCAGAGGGAAGAAGGAACCATCCTGTTTGGCAGGAGGAGAAAGTGAGACTGCCTTCTACTCCACTGTTGGGAATGGCTGGCTCGACGAAGGAGAATTCTACCATGAACCACACAACTCCTACAAAGGACCTTGTTATTGTCTGGGGCTTTAGACTCAAATCCATGGGGTCTGTGGAGAAAAGCAGAAATCAGAACCATCCGATCACAAGAAAGTATTAAACCTCAGATATGATGTATACATCTTTTCTAAACATGAGAACTATGCCCAGATGGAAAAACTAAGGCTCAAGGAGATGTGTCTTTTTTTGATGACTATTGTGTTTTGATTTACTCTTCTTTTGCTTTCCTATCTCTGCTCTAATTATTTTCTATTCTTTTAAATTGTGTATCTAAATGAGGTGATGTGGGTTTACTAAATTTACTGTGATCATCGTTTCGTGACGTATGTAAGTCAGATCATTATGGCGCACACCTTGAATGTATGCCATGCTGATGTCAATTCTGTGTCGATAAAACCAGGAGGAAGAAAAGATGCACGAGCCCATTTCCTTCCAGAACCGTGGTGGTGCTGGGATGGAGGCAGGTATGTCTCATCCACCGGTGCGTTCTCAGCCTCCAACACAGAGCACCAGCTCAGTAGGGCGTCCGGAGCAATCGGACCATGTCTGTCAGGGGTAAAGGACGTGAAGCGTTTCAGCGGAGGGTCGCAACTGAGGGTTACTCAGTCTTGGTATATTCTGAGAGTTGCAAATAACCTGTCACACCCGGGTCTCCCTCATTGCAGGCAGATGCTTTTACCCTCTGAGCCATAGTCCAGGAGGGTGAAAGTGTATGAAAGTTCTTAATAACTGTTTTCGTAGATGATATTGATAGTTTTCGTAGGAATCTTTAACCATTGCTTTATTTTACTTCAACTTAATGCAGTTTTAATGTTTCACTTTGTGGCGTCTCCCACACGCACGCCTATATCTGAAAGCAAATGTTCAGATACTCAGGACAGACTCAGAGGGCGCAGCTGGTGCTCACCGCCGACAGCTCACACGGCTTGTATCTGCAATCGCTCTGCCACCAGGCAGGCATGCTGCTATGCGTGGCCCCGCCTGCTCACCCCGGAGCCCGCCTTCCCCAGCCCTGGCCCACCCACAACACCCCCTCAGGACGTGGCTGCAGAGATGCACCACATCCGTTCTGCTTCGGTGCTTTCCGTCTCTTTGATCACAATTGCATATCTGTGTCCAGTGCTGCGATTTCCTTCTCCCACCCGAAGTGGAGATGAAAACTGGGCTGTATCCTTGATTCAAGGTCACAAGCCACAGCTGCTTCCCCATTTCTCTGTTCCTCTTGCAGCAGATATCCTTGAAGGAGGCTTGTCTGCTTCCACCCGAGGCCCCTCGTCCTCCCTAGCCCGTTCCGCTGCCCCAGCCTCTCCACACCTCCCTGCATCACAGTTGCCAGAGTCCTCGGTGGACCAAACCCTCCGCCGGCCAAGCAGCTGGCCCGAGCTGGGCTTCTGGGCCTCTGGACAGGCCGACCCTCCCAGTCTCCTCCATCCCAGGGATGGCAACCCTGCTTCCTCCTCTTTCTCAGGCCCAGCATGACGGAGTCATTCTCGAATCCTCCTTATTTTTTCTCCCCACAAACGATCCAGGCATCAAAGACTCCTCCCCACGCCAGGCTGCCGCTGTCTCACCACATGGACGTCTGCAGTAGCCCCTGGTCGGTCCCCTTTCTTGTACTGCTGCCCACTCCTGGCATCCAGATGACCTTTGGAAACACAGTGGACGCCATGCCCAGAGCCTGCCCTGGCTCCCTGATTCCCTGAGTCAGAGCTCTGCAATGGAAGGCCTGCCTAAGGGGTCTTGGTTCCCCTGGCCTCCTCCCTGCAGGCCTGGACCCCCGGGCATTGCCCCCCGGGACCCTCTCTGCTTGGCCGCCGCCCCCTCAGCCCCACACACAGGTGATGACTCAGGGCTTTGCTCAGCGAAGCCCTCTCGGTGAGGCCTCCCCTGTACACGGCACCCCCGACACCCCCTTCTCTCGTCTGCTTCCTTTATGCTGTGGAATTCACGGCCTTGGAGACAGGCTGGGACACAGTCCTTTTGTGGAGTTTGTACCTGGACCAACCTCTGGAGCGACAGATACAAAGGCGCTGCGGGTACAGCACGAAAGATGACTGCGAGGGGTTGGAGCAGATCATCCACGAGACACAGGAAGGCCACAATGCAGCTGCCGCTTCTGGGGTGCGGGGCGCGAGAGCGGGGTCCCTGCACACAGCACCCCTGGGGGGGGCGCGCCTGCTCCCCAGGCCCAGCCCCACCCTGGACCGGCCCCCCAGGGAGGAGCCCCCCACTGCTCTGGCTCCCTGAGCTGCAGCAGGGGCCCCAGTGGGCTCACTTGAGCCCTCCTCTGGCCTCTGGCCCACCCACAGGCTAAAAAGCCCAGGGTCGGTGTCGCCTTGAACACACGGGACTGATCAGTTTGTGCATTTTTGCTGTTCCGCTTCCTCAGCCGGGGCAGACGTCTTCGAGAGAGGGGCCACTGAACCCTCCCCAGCACCCGAACAGTGCTCTGCACACAGTGAACCCAAATGCTGTTGATCCTGCCTGGATGAGTGAACGCTGTTGAGTCAGATCTTGCTTTTCAGTCGCCCAGAGGCTGAGCTGCAAAGTGGCCTTTGGGAACGGCCCAGGCCAGCGCTGGAGCCGGTGCACCCCCGGCAAACACACAGGCCCCCAACACCCCAGATGTGCCTTTCTGGGGAAGCCTTGACTGACCGTCCCAACTCGGACCCATTTTCCTTTCTTGTTTCCCGAGGACAAGGATTTTTTTCTTTTTTTAAAAAAAATTTTAATTGAAGGCTTATTGCTTTACAGAATTGTGCTGGTTTCTGCCAAAAAGCAACATGAATCAGCCGCCGGTGTATACATGACCCCTCGCGGACAGCGGTTTTCCGCGTTCTTTTCATCCAGGGCTGAGATGATGCTCACTTACTCCCAGGCGGTCCCCCTGTGCTCCCACTGGCTCACAGCTTCTTGGCTCCAGACTCTGGCAGCTTGACATGGAAACTGGGCTCCTGGTCCTCTCTCGCCTCTCGTCCACCCTGGTCTCCACGGCAGGCAGCGGGAGAGACCTGGGAGGGGAGGAGGTCAGCAGGACTCGTTCTTTAAGGACCCTTGTTTCGTTCTGTTTCTGTTCTGTTTTCTGCACACCGGCATGGGGGAGTAGGACCACTTGTTTGTTCTGTTTTCTGCACACCGGCATGGGGGAGTTGGCCTGTGCAGGTTACCCTTGCGGGTATTAGGTATGATCTGCACACACACCACTGTTTACAGCCTCATTGGCCGGGTCACTGAACTGTAGCCTCCCTGCCCAGTGATGTGAGAATTCCATGCTCTGCTCAGGGTCACGAGCAATCAAGCATTCTGCAAAGGAGTATCTTGAAGGCACCTCGTGCTACTCTTTTAAGAACCCGAAGTCTTGGCTCCTCAGCAAACACGTCTGGAGTAGCAGCACCTGTGCAGCATGGCCCTGGTGTCACTACATCCTGATGGAGTAAATGCGTTCTTAACCCAGGAGTGGGGCATGTCTACAGGTCTGCAGCTCTCAGCAGGTTAAGGGGTAAGGATTTCTTCTGTAGCACTGAGTTATTCACAATTTCCCCCATAAATAAAAACAAAGGACACAGGGCTGGGCTAATGATTTTGTGGTTTTTACAGCCCATGTCAACAAGTTTAATATCTGAAAAAAAAAAAAAAAAGGAGAATCTGATACTGTTTAAATAGTTTAAGGATACCCTGGTGTTTAGTGGACTGTGCTATTTATTCATTTATTACTTTTGCAATAATTTGTGTGAATCCTAGCTCACTTAAAAAATACATTTGTTTATTTGACCCTGCCAGATTTTAGCTGCTGCTTGTGGGATCTAGCTCCCCGACCAGGGATCAGACCTGGGCCCCTTTTATGGAGAGTGTGGATTTCTCGACATTGGACCAGCAGGGGGGCCCTGGGACTGTGCTGTTTGCTGCTCAGCAGCGCCCCCAGGAGCCAGGACAGGTGTGTCTGGGACGCAGGTGGGAAGGGCCTCACCTGCGACCCCTTCCCCGTGCGTCTCCTGGGGCGTCTCTCACTCCAGCTACACCAACACACCTTTATCACAGTCTTAACACCTACCAGGCAATTTTATGTCTTAAAAAAAAGTGGAAAAAGTGGATAGAAGATGCTGGCTTTGGGGCGTGCGCTCAGGGGGAGAGTCTGAGCCCTGGAGCCTTGAGGGCGGCTCCGGCCTGGGTCAGCCCCAGCCACCCCCCACCCCCTGCCACTGCACCACGGCTTCCGCCTGCCTGTTTGTTCCTTTCTTTCTGTCTCTCCTGGGTTTAACTTTCTCTAGCTGACAAATATCTGCTTAATGCTGGAAAAAAAACTCTTCAAAGTAAATGCAGTTTCTCTTTGTTCCAAAAGTAAAACCTCACTGTGTTCCTAGCAGCTTTTCAAGTCCAGAGCTATGTGCAAGCGCAGCATACAGTTTTAAAACATGCAGTGGTGTGTGTGTGCCTGCACGTGTATTTTCTAGAAACTCTGATGCTGTGAAAAACATCAGCCTCCCTAGACATGTTTCATATTTTCTTTCAGTAAACTCTGAATTTTGTTCTTGGGATGAGTTGGGCTTGTGATTGCTAGAAAGCATAAATTTGCCCAAATATCATACAACTTCCTTTGTGACATAATTCTGTGCCAAAATAAGACTTTTATTCATCTTTTCCTAAAATGTGAGGTTTATCTGGACTTTTTTTAAATTAAAAAATTTAAAGTGGTAGGAGTGAGGACCAGAACAAGACTTGTGGACCCAAAGGCAGAGAATATTTCAGTTGGCCCCTTGCACCCATGCTATTCAAATGTGTGCCAGACACATTTGTCTAAAGAAAATCTATAATGTTTTGGCTTTTCACATGATCAGTTCAGTTGCTCAGCTGTGTCCAACCCCATGGACTGCAGCACGCCAGGCCTCCCTGTCCATCACCAACTCCCAGAGTTTACTCAAACTCACGTCCATCGAATCGGTGATGCCATCCAACCATCTCATCCTCTGTCGTCCCCTTCTCTTCCCACCTTCAATCTTTCCCAGCATCAGGGTCTTTTCCAATGAGTCAGCTCCTTGCATCAGGTGGCCAAAGTATTGGAGTTTCAGCTTCAGCATCAGTCCTTCCAATGAATATTCAGGACTGATTTCCTTTAGGATGAACGGGTTGGATCTCCTTGCATGCAGTTCTAGGGACTCTCAAGAGTCTTCTCCAATACCACAGTTCAAAGCATCAGTTCTTCAGCGCTCAGCCTTCTTTATAGTGCAACTTTCACATCCATACATGACTACTGGAAAAACCATAGCTTTGACTAGACAGACTTTTGTTAGCAAAGTAATGTCTCTGCTTTTTAATATGCTGTCTAGGTTTCTTCCAAGGAGCAGCTTTATTCTTTTAATTTCTTTTTCTTTTATTTAAGTTATTTAATTTTAATTTATTTAAATGTCTTTTAATTTCATGGCTGCAGTCAGTATTTGCAGTGATTTTGGAGCCCTCCAAAATAAAGTCTCTCACTGTTTCCATTTCTTCCCCATCTGTTTGTCATGAAGAGATGGGACCAGATGCCATGATCTTTGTTTTCTGAATGTTGAGTTTTAAGCCAACTTTTTCACTCTCCTCTTTCACTTTCAAGAGGCTCTTTATTTATTTATTTTTTTTTTTCATTTATTTTTATTAGTTGGAGGCTAATTACTTTACAATATTGTAGTGGTTTTTGTCATACATTGACATGAATCAGCCATGGATTTACATGTATTCCCCTCAAGAGGCTCTTTAGTTCTTTGTTTTCTGCCTTAAGGTTGGTGTCATCTGCATATCTGAGGTTATTGATATTTCTCTCTGCAATCTTGATTCCAGCTTGTGCTTCATCCAGCCCAGCATTTTGCATGATGTACTCTGCATAAGAGTTAAATAAGCAGGGTGACAATATACAGCCTTGAGGTACTCCTTTCCCGATTTGGGCTTCCCTGGTGACTGAGCTGGTGAAGAAGCCGCCTGCAATGCAGGAGACCTGGGTTCGATCCCTGGGCTGGGAAGGTCCCCTGGAGAAGGGAGCAGCTACTCACTCCAGTATTCTTTCCTGGAGAATTCCATGGACTGTATAGTCCACTCGGTCACAAAGAGTCGGACACGACTGGCCGACTTTCACTTTCACATGATAAGTCACTATTTAAAAAACGTTTCTCTTCAGCATTTGAACTGCTTTAAAACACTGCGTTGGCTTTGGAAGCACCTTTCGCACCTATCACCAATTCAGGGCGCCGGGGGTGACTTTACCCGCGTATTCAAGTGCGCAAGGGCTGCGCAGCGCGCGCCCAGGAGGTCAGCTTCTGTTTGCACATCTCCAGCTGCAGTGTCTCTGCCACTCAGAGAGACTCTCAGGGCCAGGCCGCCGGGAGGGTATCTGGCGCGCGGTGACGGGGCTGAGGACCGGAAACCACCGGGGGCCCCCGCCACTCTCCGCGAGGCCCCGCCCCGCCCCGCGACCCCGCCCCGCCCCGCCGCGCGGCCTCGGGGCGGGCCCTCGGTCTGCGGCCAATGAGCACCGGCGGGCCAGGAGCGCGGCGGCTTGTTGCCTCGGCGACCGGCGCGCGGCCCCGCCCCCGCCGAGTCTGGTTCTGACTCCAGTGCCAGTGGGTCCGGTGCAGTGGACGCACGATGCCCAAGTGGGGCGCGCGGCGGAGGCCCGGCCTCCTGCTCGGCGCGCTTCTGCTGATCGTGTGCCTCCCGGTGCTCCGCAGGTGAGCTGACGCCGCGTCCCGCACACCTGCGCCCGCGCCCGGAGCCGGCCCGGAGCCCCCGAGGGCAGTCCCCACGGGGTGAACCCCCCGGCCCCGTCCGACCGGAGCGCCGGCGCCCGGTCGCTCTGCGCCCCCGGCGCCCAGGCACTGCACGCCCGGCCCCGACGTCTGCGCCCAGCCGGGGCTCCCCACCCTACTGCGCAGGGGGTCCGCATAGAACTGGCCATCAGACAGGGGCCCAGCGTGCGCGCCCCGAGTCCTCCTGCCGAGCCCCAGGCCCACTGCTTTTCTCCGAGGTCCCCACATTTCCTGCCAAGCCTGCTGCGAGGTTTCTCTGTTCGGCTGAGGTCAGAGCTCCAGCTCCGTAGGGTCCACTTGCCCGGCCCAGCGCAGTCCCCAGGCCTCTGTCCCGCGGGTCCTCCAAGCTCCTTAGTCTGGGTGTGGTTGCCCCGTTCTCAGGATGCGTCTTCCCCTCGCCCACCACCAGCCCAACAGCTCACCCCTTCCCACTCCCCATTCCCTTATAACATGTTATCTGGGGGTACGTTTGAGGATAGAATGCTTTACCCACCACCTATGCGTGTGCCTGAGCCTAGACTTTTCCTACCGACTCTGTTTATAGGATTTTACAGCTGTGACCCTATCTCTCAGGTCAACGCCTGGAACTTTCCATATTCAAAATGTCCAGTGTTTCGGGAAGGCAGGCAGGGACGCTAGTGTTGAAGCTGAAGGCTGAGCCAGTGGACCTGCTGCAGGCACGCTGCCCTCAGCTTTATCTGTTGCTTCTTTCTGTGTCCTTGTCACTCCTCTGGAAGACGGCGATGTTTGGGAGGGAGCGAACTCTTTCCCTTTGCACCTTTCCAAGTCTGAGGTGTCACCTTTGTTTCGGAGGTGACGAGGGTGTCAGCATTGTTTGGGAGAAGGAAATGCTTTTCTGGGGCTCGGAAAACTTCAGGGTGTCCTGTTTCCCCAGCTGCTCCCAAGACTTTCCCATCCTGTCTGTGATCTCTCCCTTTCCTCTTTGAGGACTGGTCCTAGCCCTTGGAGGCACAGGGCTGACGCAAACCCCAGAGTGATCCCTCCAGGCAGAGGTGGCAGGAGCCTCTGGCATACACCCATGTATCCAGGAGACCACACCCCAGGGAGAAAGGCCCGCTGGCAGGAGGGGCACGTGCTTGGATGCTGGAGGTCAGAGAGGCAGCAGCCCTTGCGGGGAACCCAGACAGGTCGTGGGGAGGGAGGTGGTGGCTGCAAGGGGCTCAGGATGGGCCAGGCAGGTACCCTGACAGTCTCCAGGAGGAGGCGCGAGAAGGGGGCGGGTGCTTGTTGGGGTCTGGAGGGAGAGGGGGTAAAGAAACGGCTCTCGCAGGCCAGGGAACAGTGTGTTCATCTGCCGGCAGGAAGAGCTGGGTCCGTGGAGCAGCCTAGACGAAGGGCAGCAGCTCCTGCCCTGGCAGCGGTGTGGCACGTTCAGTGTTTAGGAAGGACACGGCGTTCCTGCTGCGCCTTCTTTCTCGGCAAGCGAGCCAGAGGCCGGAGAAGCTCGGGCTGGGTCAGGGCTGCCTCTGAAGTCCTCCGGAATACTTGTCTCCTTGCGTCTTTCGGGCTGCGTCTCACAGGTGCCTTCCGCCCAGGTCCCTCTGCCCCACTTGGGCTGGACACCGAGACCTGAGTCTGGAGGCCAGAGCCAGCTCCCTCCCCTGCCTGACGCCTCTGGCCAGGTCATCCACCGACTGGGGCCTCTCCCAGCTGTTGGGAACGTGGACGCGGTCCCCAAAGTAGAGGTCACGCAGGGATGGGCCGCAGAGCCGGGAGCTCCAGGTCAGGGGCGGGTGTGTGGGTGGGGGAGGCTGCTTGGCTGCAGCCTTTTTTTTTTTTCGTGACCTTTTACCTGGATTGGTTTGTGGTCAATCACTGCTGTTTGGTGACATCATATCCAAGAGAAGACTTTTGAGGAAGATTTCAGCCTTTGGTTTTTTAGCTTGAACATTGGTCTTAAAAAAATCACCTTGATGGCGGTATAATCGTCGTGTAATCAGTCGCACGTGTAGCAGGTGTGTCTGCTGGGTTCTGACACATGCACCATCCGTGGAGCGACCACCGCAGCTGCGACCGAGTGGGTGTCCACCAGCCCCGGAAGCTCACTGGTGCCCCTGGGTCCCATGCTCGCCTCTCCCCAAGAACACTCATATGCTGCGTTTGGCCTCAGACACTACCTGGCATCCTCTCAAGCCTACAGAGGTGTAGCCCTCTGCCTTGGCTGACTGTCTTCACTTGGCGTGTTTCTTGGGGTCCAGGGTGTGTGTGCTGGGCGAACCTCGGCTCCGAACCTCCCCTTCTCCACAAGCACAAGAATGCCTGCCTGCTGTGACAAGGGCGTGGTTCCCGTTCAGGACCTTCCCTCAGTATCCGCGCCTCACTGAGCAACCCCCAGGGAGCTCTGCGTCTCTGTAAGCTAGAGGTCAGCTGCAGAGTCGGCAGGGCCAGAGCCGAGGTGGGCTGCCTGCATTGCCTCCCGAGGGAGGTCCTCTTTGCTGCTCCCACCCTGCCAGGGTCTGGGTTCCAGAAGGTCGCTCCTCCCCTGGGGGGGAGAGGAGAAGGACCTCTCAGGCGCCCCGGGGACGTGGGTCACAGCCTCGGGACCAGGTCGCTCTCTTTGGTCCCCTCCTCTGAGGGCGTTGAGTGCCGGGCCATGTCCTTCCAGGCATCTGTGAGGTCACAGGTTTTATGGGCTTCGGCTGTTCCGGACGCTGCTCTCCGTGGGGCCCAAGTCATCGCTGCTGGAACGCTCCAGCTCTCACGTTCTGGCAGCAAAGCTCTCAGCCCATGGGAGTGTCACCCCTGACACACCTGGGGAGGGGGGGCAGATGTCTGGGACCCTGTGCCAGAGGAGAGGGTGGGTGCTGAGGGTCTGTGATTGGGGGACCGGGATCTCAGCAAGTGCGTGGATGCTGAGGGTCTGTGATCAGGGGACCAGGGTCTCAGCAAGTGCGTGGACAATGAGGATCTGTGATCAGGGGACCAGGGTCTCAGCAAGTGCGTGGATGCTGAGGGTCTGTGATTGGAAGACCGGGTTCTCAGCAAGTGCGTGGACAATGAGGATCTGTGATCAGGGGACCAGGGTCTCAGAAAGTGCGTGGACAATGAGGATCTGTGATCAGGGGACCGGGGTCTCAGGAAGTGCGTGGACAATGAGGATCTGTGATCAGGGGACCGGGGTCTCAGCAAGTGCGTGGACAATGAGGATCTGTGATCAGGGGACCGGGGTCTCAGCAAGTGCGTGGATGCTGAGGGTCTGTGATCAGGTGACCGGGGTCTCAGCAAGTGCGTGGATGCTGAGGGTCTGTGATCAGGTGACCAGGGTGCCCCGGAGACCAGCCCTGAGGCCTCCGGAGCCTCGGCCCCCCAAATATCAGGACTCTGGCCAAGGAGTCCTCTCCTCTTGGAAGGAGCCGGGGAAATAAACATGCTTCATTTCCATGATGCGACTCCAGTCCTCTCGTGTCACCTGGAATGCTCTTCTGGTGAAGCGGCAGGAGACGCCAGGGCTCAGAGACCCTCTCAGGACGTGTGGGGTCTGAGGGCACCAGGCCCCTGTCCAGCACCCAGCAGCAGGGGCTTGCTGCCTGCTCGCCATTTACTTTTATGTTTGCTTAAATCGATTGGTCTGGCTGTCAGAGGCTGTGTTGAGAGTCCCCCTCGTGTGGTGCCTCTCCTGGACGAAAGGGCAGTGGATTCTTAGAGGCTCATGGTAAGAAAGCGGGTGCGTCTCAGTGGGGGTGCTCAGGAGACCCTTGGTTACTGCCCCTGCTCCCGCCCCCGCCTCCCACGATGGATGGCGGGGCTGTTCCTTTCAAGAGCACCTTTGCGTTGTTCTTACAAAGGTTATTTTGTGACTAGGTCATCTAGGAAGAAGGATGAAGCCTTCAATTAAAGTAAAGGGGAAAAGGAGGTCCCTGGGTTCCCATCTCCCTGCCCGGAGGGGGCCCCCACCATGGAGATGCTCAGGGGTGTCCCGTGCGTAGGAAGATGGCTGTAGGCGGCACTCTGCCCAGTTACGAAGGCGGCTGTAGGCGGCACTCTATCTGCCCAGTTACGAAGACGGCTGTAGGCGGCACTCTGTCTGCCCAGTTACGAAGACGGCTGTAGGCGGCACTCTGTCTGCCCAGTTACGAAGACGGCTGTAGGCGGCACTCTGTCTGCCCAGTTACGAAGACGGCTGTAGGCGGCACTCTACCTGCCCAGTTATTCAAACTGCTCCCTCCTGAAAGACATCCATGGCTGCAAACCAGGCTGCAGTGAATGTCTGTGGGCGATATTTCTGAACTAGAATTTCTGACTGTATGAGGCGCTCATTTTAAGTCTTGATCGACATTTACATTAAGTAAGTAAACAGTAGATTCTCTTTCTGTTGGGTCAGCCTGAGCTCTGTGGTCTGAGGGTGAGATCTGTGTGTCCAGTCTGTGTCCTCTAAGAGCTAACCCAGCTCTCGTCTGTCTCAGGAGGTAAGTCCCATGGGGTGGACTTTGAAAGCAATTTATTTGGGCTGCACTTGTTCGGTCCAGTCCTTTTCTTCTGATTCCTCGAGTCTCCGAGATCAGAGTCTTGTCACGGGGGCGCCCGGAGGTTTGCTCACAGAGCAAACAGTGCCCTTCTGGGCACTTCCTCTGTCGCTGCTGCCAGTGGGGACGTTCCCCAAAGTGAGGGCATGGGGCCCCCTGACGTCCGGTCACTCTGTGCTGTTCACGTGTGGTGGAATCCGAATGAGAGGTGTCACCGCACAACGGGGTCTTGGGGTCTCCTCGAGTAGATATTGTTCACACATGAACTCCTATGGGCTTTAGACAGGGCTGCCGGCCTGGCCTGCGGGGCCAGAACTCCCCCGCTCACCAGGTCCTTCCCACGGGGATGGGCAGGGATGCCAGGAGCGGTGGGCACGGGCCTGCGGATGCTGCCCGATGGATGGAAGGCCAGCCCTCTGGAAACAGTTAACACCTCTCCCAGCAAAGCAGGAGCCGTGGCCTGGTGCACACGGCCAAGGAGTGTGGCCACGAAGCCGGGCAGACCCGGGCAGAGCTGCAGCTCTCGGGGCTCATGGGCTGATGCAAGAGGCACTCTTCTGGGGCGGGGGCGGTGTCAGAGGCGCTGGCCAGGAATGGGGAGGGGGTGGATCCTTCCTCAGGCCCCCAGCCACCGCTGACTGAGGGCGGCATGCACACACCTGAAGGCTGGTGAGACCCCAAGCCCCGAGGTGGGCAGTTCCGGAGACGGGGTGGCTGATGAAGCTGGGCCTCAGGAGCGTGTGGCCACGTCCGTCTTCAGAGTGATGAGGAGAAGCGTGTATTTCAGTCCCAAGTGTGAGGGTGTCTTCATCGTGTCCTCCTGGGTGACAGCCTCAGGCACAGCCACATGGATGGGCGGTGTGTTTTCACGGTCAGCATCTTTAGAGCGAAGCCCTGGACGCAGACTCAGCAGAACCTCACCGAGTGGGCAGCAGTGTGCGTTATGTGCAGAGACAGAGAGGCATCCGGAATTCAGAAGAGAGTGTAGATGGGAGCTCCTGCTGGAAGGAAGGCAGCGGCCCTGGTCTCCGCAGAAAGTGTCGTCAGGGCACGTCCCTGGTGGTCTGGTGGCTGAGACTGTGCCCTTGTGCAGGGGGCCCAGCTTCTAGCCCTGGTCAGGGAACTGGATCCCACATGTGGCAACTGAATGTTCTGCGTGCCACGTTGAAAACTGAAGATCCCATGTGCCACTGCTAAGCCCCAGAGCAGCCAAATAAATAAATGTTTTTTGTTTTCTTTTTAGTTTCATCAGGAATGAACTGCTCGCGGGAAAGCAGCAGTAAGCAGGGCTTCCCTGGGGTTGGTGGGCTCCGAGCGCACAGACCTCCATCAGAAGAGAGGCCCCTGCCTGAGCTCGCCACAGGCCCTGGTGCCTTTCTCAACCGTGGCTTGTCAGCTGCTCGGGAAGCCGGAGGTGGTCATTAGTGTAACGAGCAGCAGCACTGATGATCACCGTCTGTATTAATAACTGTTTACGTTGTTGTTTATGGGGCTCTGACATGTATCACCTCATTCTCTCACAGTGTTCCTTGGAGAAACCCAGCATTTATTATCCTGGTTTTCCCGGTGAAGCCATCCCTATTATTAGTGTATTGAGGACTTGTTAGTTACCTACCAGAAAGTGCTCCTTGGAGAAACCCAGCGTTTATCACCCTGGTTTTCCTGGTGAAGCCATCCCTATTATTAGTGTATTGTGGACTTGTTAGTTACCTACCAGAAAGTCCTCCTTGGAGAAACCCAGCGTTTATCATCCTGGTTTTCCTGGTGAAGCCATTCCTATTATTAGTGTATTGAGGACTTGTTAGTTACCTACCAGAAAGTCCTCAAAGCTGCTGGTTCTCCAGTGTTTGGCCTTCGATAGCAGCTCCAGCTTTGCTGTTTTCAGTGTTAATTTTACCCCTCTTAACACCGAGAGGAAGATTTTTTTAATCTAGAAAATCTTAGGATCTAGAGAGATGGGTAAGGAGAAGCCACACCCTGGAGGAGGCTCTGCAGACGTGTTTCAGAGGACAAGCTGCAGGCTGCTGATCTCAGGTCTACCCCGGGGAACGGCCGCAGTGCAGACTCGGACTCAGTAGGTCCCAGTAGGGCCTGCGTGTCTGCGTTTCTGATGAGCTCCAGGCGTGGCATCTGCAGGGGAAGGGCACACCTGGAGACACAGTGCCCCATGACTTGTCATCCACGGGGGCAAGGGGTCACAGAGAGCCATCTCCCACCCCACCTGCACCCATGCACCTGCCAGGTGGGGGAGGCCCTCACAGCTTTTGGGGAAATGGGGCTGTGAACAGACGTT
This sequence comes from Odocoileus virginianus, assembly GCF_023699985.2. NCBI lineage: Eukaryota > Metazoa > Chordata > Mammalia > Artiodactyla > Cervidae > Odocoileus > Odocoileus virginianus. The sequence continues at coordinate 1,108,085 of NC_069683.1, forward strand.
ATGTCAGTGACTTGGGGAACTCCCAGGAGCTTTTCTGTTGAAGTTCTGGCTAGTGATCAGGTACTGCTTCCTGGTAGAATGATTGCTCAGTGGGGTGTGTGTGTCTGTGTCTTTGTATATGTATTTGTGCATTCACCGCTGGACAGTCAGTGATCAGTGTGCGTGTGTGTCTGTGTGTGCGCCCGTGTGTGTGTGTGTGTGTACACTGCTGGATGGTCAGTGATCAGTGTGCGTGTGTGTGTGTGCACTGCTGGATGGTCAGTGATCAGTGTGTGTGTGTGTGTGTGCACTGCTGGATGCTCAGTGATCAGTGTGTGTGAGTGTGTGTGCACTGCTGGATGGTCAGTGACCAGTGTGCCCGTGTGTGTGTGTGTGCACTACTGGGATGGTCAGTGATCAGTGTGCCCCTCTTTGTGTGTCTGTGTGTGTGTGTGTGTGCACTGCTGGATGGTCAGTGATCAGTGTGCCCGTGTGTGTGTGTGTGTGCACTCTTGATGGTCAGTGATCAGTGTGCCCCTCTTTGTGTGTGTGTGTGTGTGTGTGTGTGTGTGTGTGCACTGCTGGATGGTCAGTGATCAGTGTGTGTGTGTGTGTGTGTGTGTGTGCACTGCTGGATGCTCAGTGATCAGTGTGTGTGAGTGTGTGTGCACTGCTGGATGGTCAGTGACCAGTGTGCCCGTGTGTGTGTGTGTGCACTACTGGGATGGTCAGTGATCAGTGTGCCCCTCTTTGTGTGTCTCTGTGTGTGTGTGTGTGCACTGCTGGATGGTCAGTGATCAGTGTGCCCGTGTGTGTGTGTGTGTGTGTGCACTCTTGATGGTCAGTGATCAGTGTGCCCCTCTTTGTGTGTGTGTGTGTGTGTGTGTGTGTGTGCACTGCTGGATGGTCAGTGATCAGTGTGTGTGTGTGTGTGTGTGTGTGCACTGCTGGATGCTCAGTGATCAGTGTGTGTGAGTGTGTGTGCACTGCTGGATGGTCAGTGACCAGTGTGCCCGTGTGTGTGTGTGTGCACTACTGGGATGGTCAGTGATCAGTGTGCCCCTCTTTGTGTGTCTGTGTGTGAGTGTGTGTGCACTGCTGGATGGTCAGTGACCAGTGTGCCTGTGTGTGTGTGTGCACTCTTGATGGTCAGTGACCAGTGTGTGTGTGTGTGTGCACTCTTGATGGTCAGTGACCAGTGTGCCCGTGTGTGTGTGTGTGTGCACTCTTGATGGTCAGTGATCAGTGTGCCCCTCTTTGTGTGTGTGTGTGTGTGTATGCACTGCTGGATGCTCAGTGATCAGTGTGTGTGTGTGTATGTGTGTGCACTGCTGGATGGTCAGTGACCAGTGTGCCCGTGCGTGTGTGTGTGTGCACTCTTGATGGTCAGTGATCAGTGTGCCCCTCTTTGTGTGTGTGTGTGTGTGTGTGCACTGCTGGACCGTCAGTGATCAGTGTGTGTGTGCCCATGTGTGTGTATGTGTGTGCACTGCTGGATGGTCAGTGATCAGTGTGCCCGTGTGTGTGTGTGTGTGTGTGTGCACTCTTGATGGTCAGTGATCAGTGTGCCCCTCTTTGTGTGTGTCTGTGTGTGTGTGTGCACTGCTGGATGGTCAGTGATCAGTGTGTGCATGTGTGTGTGTGTGTGTGTGTGCACTGCTGGGATGGTCAGTGATCAGTGTGTGTGTGTGTGTGCACACGCACTGCTGGATGGTCAGTGACCAGTGTGCCCGTGTGTGTGTGTGCACTCTTGATGGTCAGTGATCAGTGTGCCCGTGTGTGTGTGTGTGCACTCTTGATGGTCAGTGATCAGTGTGTGTGTGCCCGTGTGCCCATGTGTATGTGTGCACTCTTGATGGTCAGTGATCAGTGTGTGTGTGCCCGTGTGCCCGTGTGTGTGTGTGTGCACTCTTGATGGTCAGTGATCAGTGTGTGTGTGCCTGTGTGCCCGTGTGTGTGTGTGTGTGCACTCTTGATGGTCAGTGATCAGTGTGTGTGTGCCCGTGTGCCCGTGTGTGTGTGTGTGTGCACTCTTGATGGTCAGTGATCAGTGTGCCCCTCTTTGTGTGTATGTGTGTGCGTGTGCACTGCTGGACTGTCAGTGATCAGTGTGCCTGTTGTGAAGCAGAGAATCTGCATGCAGCTCTGCCCGTCCTCGCCTGGGTGAGCGCGGGGAGGTTAGGTGAGGCTGAAGGCCTCGGAAGCCCGTGCAACACGATGCGTGAAGGAAGGCAGAGTGTGCTCTTTGGGGAAGATGTGCTCAGAGAGCAGGGAGACCGTGCTCAGCTGTGGGTGAGCTGGAGGCCTCCCACGAGCAGGAGCTGGTGCAGAGCCAGGGGCGGCCCGGGAGCCAGGCGCGGGCAGGAGGCGGCCGGGTGGTGGCCACGGAGCTCACAGGCCTCCTTGTGCCATGCCAGGGCTCACGCTCCAGGGTGGGCGGGCAGGGTCCTGCAAGGCCCAGGGGGTGAGTGTGTCCAGGTTTGAGGACCCTGCTGTCTGCCGTCACGTCACTGAGCCCGAGCAGCACAGACTGTGTAGACGGGTGGCAGGTTATCAGTAAAATTATGGATGTTGAAATGTCAAGTTCAATACAATTGTTTTATGTCCCTAAGTATTCTTCTTTTGATTTTTTCCAACCATTTACAAATGTGAAAACTGTTCTCAGCTGGCAGACTGCACGCAGGCACAGGGTGCAGGGGCGGGGGGCGCGGTGTGGAGTCTGGCGTCTGCAGACCCTTGGCTTCGGACAGCAGCCCAGTGGACATGCTGGGCATGCTTTCACCATGAAATTGACAATTGAAATAAGATGGCTTGGCACAATGACCAGCACGTTAAATATAGTGAAATGCTGAATTAAACGGAGAAGGCAATGGCACCCCACTCCAGTACTCTTGCCTGGAAAATCCCATGGACGGAGGAGTCTGGTAGGCTGTAGTCCACGGGGTCGCTAAGAGCTGGATACAACTAAGCGACTTCACTTTCACTTTTCACTTTCCTGCATTGGAGAAGGAAATGGCAACCCACTCCAGTGTTTTTGCCTGCAGAATCCCAGGGACAGGGGAGCCTGGTAGGCTGCCATCTATGGGGTCTCACAGAATTGGACACGACTGAAGCGATTTAGTAGCAGCAGCTGAATTAAATGGGAAAGAATGGAAAGATTGGGATTGTTCATATCAGGGACACAAAAAACCCACTGAAGCTATTCTATTTGCAAAGCATGTTGAATTAATTTCAAACAGTGAGAAGATGCTTTTGTCGCTTGTAAAACACATCTTTAACAGCAAGCCTCGTTAAGCCCTTCCCTGTGTGTCTCGTGGGCAGCACGCCTCGTGGCTCGTGAGGGCTGCCTTGTCACAGGCTCTTTTGTCGTACTTCCCTGGTGTCCGACCCTCATGCAGCCCTTGTGAGCACTTCGGACAGGTGATGGCCGCAGCTGCTGGGGCACGGCCATGCCAGGGAGCCAGGGTCTGCAGCCCTCAGTGATGGCACTACCAAGGGGAGGGCCAGGGCTCACGTCCAGACTCTCCTCTCAAAGATACTGCTTTTGTTTCCACATCGCTGTGCAGGTGGTCATTTGGAAGAACTGTATTTTTAAATTTCATTTTAAGTCACTTGGAACATGGAACTTTTTGAAGAAGGAAGCCACTGATAGGTTTACAGTTATCCACAGATGACCATTTCACGGTCTCCAAGTGTATTCCTCCCCCATCCACTGGTGACCATAACTTTGTGTTTGTTCTGTTATTTATTTATTTTTTAGTTCTGCCACTCTATTGCTACCAACCCATCTCCCTCCACCCTCGTGCACACACGCTCAGTCATGTAATCCCATGGACTGCAGCCCGCCAGGCTCCTCTGTCCATGGATTTTTCCAGGCAAGAATACTGGAGTGGGTTGCCAGTGTTTGTTCTTCTACATTCGTGATTTTAGTTCTATTTTGTAAGTCCATTTGTACCACTCTTTTTAGGGTCTGCATTATAAGCAATATCATATATTTGCCTTTGATTTGCTTTACTCAGTATGAACTCTCTAGGTCCATCTGTGTTGCTGCAAGTGGCGTTATTTTCTTTTTGTGGCTGAGTAATATTCCTTTGTACCACATCTTTATCCATTCATCTGTCGACGGATGTCTAGGTGGCTTCCATGTCCTGGCTATTGTAAATAGTGCTGCAATGAACGCTGGGGTGCATGTGTCTTTCTGAATTATAGGGCTTCCCTGGTAGCTCAGCTGGTAAAGAATGTGCCTCAGTGCAGGAGACCCCGGTTCGATCCCTGGGTTGGGAAGATGCCCTGGAAAGGGAAAGGCTACGCACTCCAGTGTTCTTGGGCTTCCCTGTGGCTCAGCTGGTGAGGAATTATGGTACTACAGCTATACGCCCAGGAGTGGGATTGCCAGATCATATGGTAGTTCTGTTTTTAGATTTCGAAGGACTCTCCAGACTGTTCTCCACAGTGGCTGTCCCTGTCGCTGCCTCATGTCTCGCTTCAGCAGACATGCAGTTACTGTCATTGCGGGGGAGACATCTCCGTTTCTGTCCCAGTCTCAGCGAGGACCAGGTGTGGGACCAGCCGGGCCTGCACAGCTGAGGAGCACAGGCTGGGGCAGTCCGTCCACACTGCCTGTCCCGTGGCCGGTCAGGCCCGAGCCCGTGGCGTGGAGGGGGGAGAGATGGCCTCCACACACGCCCATGGCCGGTGAGGCTTGGGCGGGCAAGACTGTGTCTCAGCCAGGGCTGGTTCTTACGAGCCTCTTTCAACCCCTGTTTGAGTTTAGCTTCTGTTTGAAGATAAATGGAAACACCAGAGAGGCGTAGGGCCTTTTCAAAGCAGGGCCAAGGCAGCAGTGACCACTCCTGTCCTCCTGTCTCCAGCTCTCCTCAGCGTCCAGCTTGTCTCACTGCTTCCTCCGGGAGACGGGCTGGCAGGGTGATGGGGTGGGGGTTGTGTGTCGCGTGAGGGCTCCCTCCCCGCCCAGCCAGTCCTCCGACTCCAGGGCGCACATTCTGTGGACTCACCTTGCTGGCAGCCCCCTGGTGGGCGCTCCCCGTCCAGACGCCTCTCGGCCACACCCGGTCCTCAGGAACGTGAACCTTGGACGCAGGGGCCCTGAGCGGACGCTGCTCCTAACTGGTCCCTCTCTCCAGGTATCTGCACCGCCAGCCTGGAGGCTGTGACCTTGAGCTGACCCCGAGGTACCATGTCAAGTAGCTGCGCTTTGATGTGTGTCCTGTGGCCGCTTAGGCAGCCACGTCCGCCCCGAGTCCTCTCGGTCCCAGCACCGGAAGGCAGCTTCTCCGCCCTTAGGCCTCTGCCCGCGTGCACCCCGACCTCCCTTCCGAGCGTAGCCCCGTGTTGAAAGCGTCTGTTCCTCGCTGGCTGGGTGTGAGCGCCGCTGACGCGCGTGTGCTGCGTGGCGGCCTCGAGTCTGGCGTCGGGCGCCGTCTGGGGGCTGGAGGCGGAGGCAGGGACCCGGCTGCCCACAGCCCCCGCGCCCGGCGGGCCAGCTCTGAGGCCCTGTCTCCCGTAGGCTGAACTGGAGCGGCCTCGGCGCCTCGTTGTTGTGGCGCCGGCACCTAGGGCTGCGGGCCGATGGCCAGAACTTCAAGCTGGAGAACTCGGCCTTCTGGATCTTCGGGGGCTCCATCCACTACTTCCGGGTGCCCCGGGCCTACTGGAGGGACCGGCTCCTGAAGCTGCGGGCCTGCGGCCTCAACACGCTGACCACGTGAGCGCCGCCCCGCGCCCCGCGCCCCGCGCCCCGCGCCCCTCACCTGGCCCGCCCCCCCCATGGGTGTAAGGGGGAGCAGCCCGGCCCCGCGTGGGTGTAAGGGGGAGCAGCCCGGCCCCGCGTGGGTCTAAGGAAGGAGCACCCCCCCCTTGCCGAGGTGTGTGTGAACTTTCCCAGCACACCTGTCTCCATATCGCTTTCTGGAATCATCTTCAGAAGCTGCGGCTTCCCTCCTGGAACAAGCGTAGGGTCAGCCGGTGGTGGCCACCCGCCTCTGTGCTGATCTGGGAATCAGTTACCACATGGGCTCAGTTGGGAAAAAAAATCTTGATCATTTTGTGGATGTCTTTTTCAGCATTTCCAACAGATGTTTAGATCCAAGTCTATGAAATCAAGTGCGTGATCAGGCTGGGTTATTAAAACTTCAGGCAAAAATGTGTGATTACAAGTCAAGGAGGTGGGTTTTCTTGGTAGTTTATGAACCGATTTTGAAGACAGTTCTAAGAACAGTTACGGGGTGTTCTGAGCCGTGACAGCATCAGTTGGACAAAGCATGTGATTTTCCAGGAAGGTTACCTGGTGGGGTCCACTTACTTCTGGTCCTGGGGGCACATGCTTGTGTTACAGGGCTCCTGACAAGGGCTGAGCATTTTGCCTTATAAGATCAGGAGAATCTGTATGAGCTCTTGAGTCTGAAGTGGAAACAGGAAGCCACCTGTTCACCTTTGCAATCGGAGACCTTCCCCTAGAGGCTGGTGTGGGTGGCGTCCAGGAGAGGGGCATGCGGGACTCAGAGGCAGCCACTTAAGGAACTTACATTTCCTGATCTCTTTAGGGTAAGAACCTCAGTCCTGTGACAGGGTTTGGGATTCCGAGTATTGCGTTAAGAGCAGTGCTGATGAGCAGAGCTCCTTTTTACCCTACTTTTGTTGCCGACCAGGGTTCTAGGACTCTGATCAACAGGCACTGACCAGAGGCCAGAGGAGGGTCTGCCAGAGGCAGGAGAGGGTGTACCCGAGGGGAGCAAGAGCAGTAACTGGGGCTCCTCCCAGGGGTGGGGGCGGGTCTGGAGGGGCTGGCGTGGGGATTAGGTGGTCCCCCCACTTGGTGGTGCTGCGTGGAGGGGTCCTGCATGGACCCTGCTTTCGCCCCCGGCACCTCGGAAATGGCAGCTGGGTTCTGGGTCTTTCTGTGTCTTGGCTGTCGTTTGCCCTGCGTGCATGCGGTTGTATTTAGTCTCATAGCTTCTCTGTATTTTGTTGCTGGAGGTGTTTGTCCAGGTGCAGGCAATGCAGCAAGGGTTCCAGGTCCTAGCCTGCCTCACTTTTAACTGCTTTGCCCATAAAGTTACTTCTTTCTCTTGTGAAGAGAGAGGATGATGGAGAAGGGGGAGGGAGGGATGCCCCCAGATCTTTTGGCCCCCTGCCCTTCTCCCGGCAGGTGGGGGGGAGGGGCTTGCCCTGCTTCTGTGAGCTCATCGGTCTCTCCAGTTTTTCTCCATTCCAGCCCTGCATGTGAGAAACCGTCTTCAGCCTCATGAGGGTTTTAGGGACAGAGATGCTGGTCTGGGAGACAAAGTGGAGAACCACTGGAGGCCTCACACCTGTCACCCTCTTCCCTGCCACAGCTACGTTCCGTGGAACCTCCACGAGCCGCAGAGAGGCACATTCGACTTCTCCGGGAACCTGGACCTGGAGTAGGTTCTATGACCCGGCCGGGCGGGGCGGGGGCCTGAGGGGTGGGGACCCACGGGGCATCCTGGGCAGAGAGGACCGCAGGGGGAACCTGTGCCGGGCCCCACGCCCTCTGTCGTGACCCCGCCACCCCCGGGCCGGGCCTGCCCCACCCCCGCCCCAGCCCAGCCCGAGGCCCCTCCCCAGGTGCCCGGCTCTGCAGGGTGGACCCGCTGGGCTGAGGGCCTCAGGTCAGGCCCTCAGTCAGGACTCCATGTCCCGGGCGAGGCTCTTTCTTCTCCTCGTGCCCCAGAGTGGCCGCGCTGATGTCCCAGGCTGGGGGCTCGGCGGTGACCCGGGGGGGGGGGGGTGGTGTCCTGCCCTCAGCGTCCCCAGCCCCCTGGGGAGGGCCGGGTGGGCGAGGGGAGGGGGCGCTGGGCTCCAAGCCCTGAGAATCGGTGACCCTGACCCCCAGGGCCTTCATCCTGCTGGCGGCGGAGGTGGGGCTGTGGGTGATCCTGCGTCCAGGCCCCTACATCTGCAGTGAGATGGACCTCGGGGGCCTGCCCAGGTGAGCGGGGCTGTGCCTCGGCGGTGGCTGGGGGTGCCCTGTGCGCTTCTGTGAGCGCTGAGCACCCCATGGGCCTGATGCTGCCTACGTGTACGTTTCACCCTGTGCAGAGGTTCTTTTTCAGAATAAGTGGCCCCCAAAGGGCAGCCTTGTCAGCGACGTCACAGTTACTGTCCCCGTCAGAGCCCATGTGGCTCCACGCCGCAGGGCCGGGAGGCTGGTCTCAGGCGCCGGGCCCTGCTGCAGGGCTCGGCCTCGGTCCGGTCCTGCCCGCTCCAGACGGGCCTTGCTTTCTGAAAAACGGGAGAAGTCAAACCCACTCTCCTGTTCCTTAGATGTGCTACAAAGCATTTTTTTTTAGGGGCGAGCATTTTGATAGAGGAGAAACACGCTGTTTTAGTTTTATCTTTTGCCTTCAGATCTCAGGCCCCGATGAGCTATCTTGGGATGGGGTCTCCACAGGAGTCAGAACCCTGCCTGTGGTTGGCTCAGGAGTCGGGCAGGATTACCTAGCGCCAGGGCCAGCCCTGGTCCCAGGTGTTATTACCACTAGTAGTATTCCAGCAGAAGGGTTTCCTGTTGACCGGGTCCCACGCTCCCGGTTCTAGCTGCTAGCTCCCCCCCCCCGATCTGCGGGGGGGCAGGCTGGTCCTGTGTGCCGCCTTCTGCTCTGTGAAGGCCTCACTCTCATCCTCGGGCGATGGGGCCTGCCCCACTGCCCAGACCCTCTGTCGCTGGCCTTCAGCTCGGCGAGGGGCCTTGAGGCTCACACAGCCAGGGCAGCCTCGCCCCTCCTCCCTGCGGGTCAGAAACCCTGCGTCAGCAGCGCCTTGATTAAGTCTGAGCTCTGAAGCCCTCAGGCCTCCCTGCACCCTCGGCCCAGGTCCTGGGTGGGCATTCCTGGGAGGCGGAGCTGGGCGTGCTGCAAGCGGAGTCCCAGTGGGGGCCAGAGACTAGAGCTTTCCCGGCGAAGGACTCAGGCGTCTGGCCCCAGGGGGCTGTCTCTCCACGGTCACCCAGTGACCTGACCTACAGTCATGGCTTTCTCAGCCTGCACTTCTTCTGGACCAGGATGTGAGGAGCACTGGGGCCTTTTGCAGGAAAACATGAATGTTCCTCAGAATCTGTATAAGGAAAACACCTTGGCTGTAGTTCTGAAAGTGGTGCTCCGTGCTTACCGGCTGGGTGAACACCACAGGCAGGCCAGGGCAGGGTTAACCTTCTTTGTCTCCAGCTCCCCCTCCCTCTCCCCTCCCCCACTCTCCCACACCCTCCTCTCCCTTTCCCCCTTGCCCACCCCTCCCCCTGCAGGCCAGCACAGGGTTAACCTTCTTTGTCTCCAGCTCCCCCTCCCTCTCCCCTCCCCCACTCTCCCACACCCTCCTCTCCCTTTCCCCCCTCGCCCACCCCTCCCCCTCGCCCACCCCTCCCCCTGCAGGCCAGCACAGGGTTAACCTTCTTTGTCTCCAGCTCCCCCTCCCTCCCCCCCTCCCCCTCCCCCCACACCCCAGGCCGAGCTCTGGATGCTGAGGACCGCGTGCAGATGGGGACCAGCCGGATTAGAAAGGGGAGGCCAGACTCCTTCTCTCGGTCCCCAGGCTGCCTTTTCTGCTGACAGCAGAAGGCGATGCCTTGTCCTCCAGTCTCAGGGATCCCCGACCCCTTTGTCTTCGCCCCTCTCTGATAAGATGTTGTGTAAAGTCTTGAGACATGGGCCTTGGCTTCAATGAAAAGCTTTGGTCCCTCTGACCGGCAGCCAGACCGCTGGCCCTGACTCAGAACTAGAATGGCCCGCGGTGCTGGGTCCTCGGGGGAAAGCAGGTTCTGGCCTGTGCCAGCGTCTGCCCTGCGTCCTGACTGGCCTCCAGGATCACCCCTGGGCTCCCTTAAGCTGCTCCTTTTCAGCCATCATCCTGCTCAGAGCAAACCCCCAGACGGTGAAACTAATCACCCTCCCCTTTTCATTCAAGCTGGTTACTCCGAGACCCTGACATGAGGCTGAGAACAACTTACAAGGGCTTCACGGAAGCAGTGGACCTTTATTTTGACCACCTGATGCTCAGGGTGGTGCCGCTCCAGGTAAAAGAGCAGATTGGGCCTGCCCTCCGCGCCCCCAACTGGTTCCGCAGCTGGGTCAGGCTCTTAGCCCGGCGGGGCTCACGGCGCTTCCCGTGGCCGCCGCCCTCCTCCGCTGAAGCCTGCCTGGTGCCGCGCTGCCTTGCGGGGGAAGCTCCAACGGCCGGCGGTGTGCAGGCGGGCGCAGGGATGCGGGCCGGGCGCTGGGTGGCGGCTCGCTGGGCCTGTCGGTCCGGACTCGCAGCGCAGGGCCCAGTTGTGCTGGAGAGACGCCCCTGGGACAGCCCCTCGCCTGTGAGGAGGGGGCCTTCTCCTTATAGAGTCTCCACTGATGACGTCCTGAGTCCATCCTCTGGCTCCCAAAAGGGTGCAAGTTTATCGTTCAAAACATACGTCTTCAAATGAAGCTGGGGGAGAAAGTGTCTTAAGTGGCATCTAATAATTGGAAGCAATGAAAAAGCAGGAATGCAAATAAACTCAGTTGCTTCTGTAAGAGAACTGCGACACTGAGAAATTAGTACAGTTAAAAAAATTAGTTCATTGATAAAAGCGGCTGAGAGTCAGTGGTTTGGGATATTCACAGCACACAGATCAAAGGAACTGTTGGTTCTTTGTAGGGTGGGCAAATAACACACAGGATACCCCCATTACATGTGAACTTCAGATAAACAAGGAATACATTTCTTAAGTATACACATGTCCTAAATATTGCTTGGGACAGTTACATTAAAAAATTCATTGCTTATTTAAAAATTATTTGTTGTAAATTCAAGCAGTATAACTGGATGTCTTGTATTTTTACTTACTAAATCTGGCAGCCTCAGTCATGAAAGAGGCAAGAAGCTAGGAAAATTCTTAGTCTAGATTTTTGCAAGGAAGATGGGCTTGCCAAGACGATTCAGTAAGCTGTCCTAGGCTGGGCAGCGGAGGTGGGGTGGGGCTGAGGGCCCAGGGGGTGGCTGTGCTAGGGATGTGACCCAGAATCCTTAGGCACAGGAAGGTCACACCTAATCCAGGACAGCTTTTTCTGGGTGTGGTGCTCAGGCACTCAGTCGTGTCGGACTCCATGCAGCACCAAGGACAGTGGCCGCCAGGCTCCTCTGTCCCTGGGGTTCTCTAGGCAAGAGTGCTGGAGTGGGTTGCCATGCCCTCCTCCAGGGGGTCACAGATAGCTGTCTCAGTCCACTTTCACTTCTGTTGGATATATACCCAGAAAAGTGGTATTGCTGGGTCACATGGCTTTTCTGTGTTTAAGATTTTGAGGAAAAGTTAAGTGTTCCACAACACACTGTTTTACATTCTCATGAACAATACACAGAATTCCAATTTCTTGAACCCTGGCCCACAGTTGCTGTTTTCTGTCTGTTTCATAAAAGCCATCCTAGTGGATGTAAAGTGGTATCTCACTGTGGTTTTGATTTGAATTACTTAATAATTAATGATGTGGAGTATTTTTTCATGTCCTTACTGGCCATTTATATATCTTCCTTGGAGAAATATTTATTCCAATTCTTTGCCCATTTTTTAATTGGTCTGTGTGTTTTTGTGGTTGTAGGAGTTCTTTCTTCAGTATCTATCAGTATCTTATCAAATGTATGACTTGTAAATATCTTCTCTCGCTCTGAGGGTGTTTACTGGTAAGTCCAGTGCATCTTGTTTTCTCCTTTGGTGCCCGTGCTTTAGGTCAATCATTGCCAAATCCAGTTTCATGACATTTCTCCCCTGTGTCATCTTCTGAGAGTTTCATAATGTTGCTCTTACATTCTGGTTTATGATCTCCTTTGAGTTACGTTTTTCAGATGGTATGTATAACGTAAGGGTACAGCTTTGTTTTGTGCATGTGCATATCCAGTTTTCTTGCCATCATTTGCTAAAAAAAATGAGTGACCTTTCCCCATTGAATGGTTTTGCCTCCCTTGGAGAAAATCCTTTTGACCATATGTGTGAGTTTATTTCTGGGCTCTCTATTCTATTCCATCGGTCTATATATTTGTCTTGAGGCCAGGACTGCACTATTTTGATTACCGTAGCTGTGTGGTAAGTTTCGAAGTCAGAAAGTGTGAGACCTCTAACTTTGTTCTTTTTTTCCAGCATTGTTTTGGATATTCAGAGTCTCTTGAGATTCCATGTGGATTTTACGATGCCTTTTTCTGCTTGTTTAAAAACACTGGTGTTTTGACAAGGAATACATTGACTTTGTAGATTGCTTTGAGTAGTAATGACATCTTAATAATATTAAATCTTTCAGTCTGTGAACACAGGATACCTTTCCATTTATTGGTGTCTTCTTTCTTCTGGCAACATTTTGTAGGTTTCAATGTATAAGTATTTTGCCTCCTTGATTAAATTTCTTCCTAAATATTTAAATCTTTATGATGCTATTGTATGTAGAATTTGTCACTGATCGTGCATAGAAACCATTGAATTCTTTGTACATTGGTTTTTGTATCCTGCGGATTTGCTGTGTTTGTTTATTAGAACTAACAGGTTTGCTTGTGTATATAATCTTCACGGTTTTCTACTCATAAGATCATATTGTCTGCAAACAAGAGATAATTTTGCATCTTCCTTTCCAACTTGGATGACTTATTTCATTCTTTTTTTCCTAATTACTCTAGCTAACACTCTATACCTTGTTGAATAGAAGTGGTAAAAGCAGGAATCTTGTCTCAGTCTTAATCTCAAAGGAAAAGCTTTCAGTGAGTATGAGGCTGGCTGTGGGCTATTCACATATAGCCTTTTTAAAGGTGAGATAGTTTTCTTACATTAGTAATTTGTTGAGTATTTTTATTATGAAATCATGCTGAATTTTTGAATGCTTTTTTACAACATCATTTGAGATAATCATGTTTTTTTAACCTTCATTTCATTAATGTGGTGTATAACATTGATTTTATTGAACCATCCTTATATTCAAGAATAAACCCCACATTTTCATGGTGTATAATCTTTTTAGTATGCTGCTGAATTTGTTTTTTTTAGTATTACGCTTAAGATTTTTTGCATCAATATTCATGAGGGATATTGGTCTGTAGTTCTCTTTACCTGTTAACTCTTTTTCTGGCTTTGGTAATACTGGCCTCATAGAGTAAATTTGGAAGTGTTCCCTTTTTTCAAAATGTTTAGAATTTGAGAAAGATTGGTGTCACTTTCCTCACTAGTTATAAATCTGTCCAGATGTTTCTTTTTTCACAATTCAGTCTTGGCATGTTGTGTGTTTCTAGTTGAGTCTTTTGTTACTCTAACTAGCGGTTTGTCAGTTTTGTTAATCTTTTCAGAGAATCAAGAAAAGATTGGTTGATTTTTCCCTATTGTTTTTCTAATCTTCTATTTCCCCTGCTTTCATATTTCTTATTTCCTTCCCTCTGTTACCTTTGACTTTAGTTTCTTCTTTTCCAGTTGCTTAAGGTGAAAAGGTAGGTTGTTGACTTGAGATCTTTCTTCTTTTTTTAAGTGTTTATAGTGCTTTCATTGTATCCCACAAGTTTGTATGTTGTGTTTTTATTTTGTCTCAAGATATTCTCTAGGTTTCCTGAGATTTCTTCAAGTCACCGATTTCTTCAGTCTTGTGAATTTTCCAGTTTCTTTTTTGTTGTTGGGTTCTACTTTCATCTTTTCTGTAATTGGAAATGATACTTTATATGATTTCAACCTTCAATTTTATTAAAACTTGCTTTATGGCCTAACATATGGTTTATCCTGGAGAGTGATCCATGTGCATTTGAGAAAAATGTGTGTTGTGCTGTTGTTGGGTGGAGTGTTCTGGATACACTTGTCAGGTCTAACTTGTCTGTAGTGTTCAAGTCTTCTGTGTCCTTCCTGGTCTTCTGTCTGGTTATCCTATTGAAAATGGAGTACTGAAGTCTTCTACTGTTTTTATAGAGTTGCATTTCTCCCTTTAATTCTGCCAGTATTCACTTTGGCGCTCTGGTGTTTGGTGCACATATGTTTATGTTGTATCTTCTAAACTGGCCCTTTTATTGTTGTGCAAATATGAATATCTATACACCTGTGTACATTAAATAATGTCTTTCTTTTCCCTTCTAACAATTTATGACTTAAAGTCCAGTTTGTTTGTTACTATAGTCACACCCTGGTCTCTTTTGGTTACTATTCACACAGAATATCTTTTTCCATACTTTTGTCTTTCAACCCATGTAGGTCCATAGATCTAACATGAGAGTCTTGTAGACAGCCTGTAGTTAGGTATTGCTTTTTTATGCATTCTGAAAATCTGTCTTTTGGTTGGGGAGTTTAATCCATTTATATTTAAATATAGGGATGCACTTACTTTTGTTTTTTTATTATTTGTTTACTGTATGTCTTATAGCTTTCTGCTCCCTTATTTCCTTCATTACAGCCTTCCTTTGTATTTAGTTGATTTTTTTTTTTTGCAGCAGATTTTACTAGTTGAATTTTTTAAGTGACAAGTTTTGATTCTTTTTATTTCCTTTTGTGTATATTCTACAGATATTTTGGTTACCATGGAGATTACATACACTGTCCTAAAGTTATGACATTCTATTTTATATTAATACCATCTTAACTTCAATCACATACAAAAACTCCTACTTTTTTACAGCTCCATCCCCTTTATATTATTGCTATCACAAATTGTATTTTTATATATTGTGTACCAATTAATATAGACCCATAATTATTTTTATATACTTGTCTTTTAAATCCTGTAAAGAATAAGAAATGGAGTTACAAACTAAAATTATAATAATACTGTTTTTTACATTTTTTCACATATTTACCTTTCCCAGGGAAGTTTTTTTTTTTCCCCAGGGAGGTTTATATTCTCAGCTGGCTTTGAGTTTTCATCTAGCATCCTTTCATTTCAACTTGAGGGACTCTGTGTAGCATTTCCTATAAGACAAGTCTAGTGGTAATATATTCTTTCAGCTTTTATTTGTCTGACAGTGTCTTAATTTCTCCATTATTTTTGAAGGACAGTTTTGCCAGATGGAAAAATCTCACTTGCTAGTTTTTTTCCTTCAGTACTTTGAATATAGTATCCTACTGCCTCTGTCCTGCAAAATTTCTGATGAGATATCCACTGGTAATCTCACTGGGGATGGTGAGCAGACATTCAGCCCACACTAAAAGGTCTTGGATGTTTGGTCTTATCCAAGCTATTTAGTGTGGGGCAAATAGGCTCATGGACATTTTGGGTAAAACTAGATTTCAAGGACCTTTGGGCATGAACTGAATGTCATATGAACCAAATGTCTTATGGACTGAATGCCTTGTGGATGCTTTGGACCAAATGTTCTGCAAGGTTGGGAATCCTTTGTACATGTCAAGTTGTGTTTCTTTTGATCCTTTCAAGAATCTCTGTCTTCTGACAGTTTGATAATATGTATTGGTGTGGGTCTCTGGTTTAATGTTACTTGGATTTCACTGAAGCTTGGATCTCTGCCCCTTTCTTCTCCTTTTGGACTTCCTATAGTGAGTGTATTTGTCTGTTTACTGATTTGCATAAAGTCTCTTAGGATCTGTTCACTTGTCTTTATTCTTTTTTCTTTTTGCTTCTCAGACTCAATAATTCAAAATGACCTGTCATCAAGTTTGCACACTCTTTCTTCTGCCTGTTTGAATATGCGGTTGAACTCCTATGGTGAATTTTTCTGTTTAGATAATGTACTTTTCAGCTCCAGAATTTCTGCTTGGTTCTTTTTGAAATCATTTCTGTCTCTTTATTAGTATTCTCACTTTGTCCATATGTCCTTTCCTTGATTTCTGTCCATGTTTTTCTTTAGCTCTTTGATCATATTTATGACAGTTGTTTTAAAATTCTTTGTCTTCTAAGTTCAGTGTGTGTGTTTCTTTAGAGGTCATTTCTAGTTCCTTTAGACACTGTTTCTAGAGATTTATTTTGTTCTTTGAATGAGTTACATTTTCCTGTTTCTTTATATGCCTTATTTTGGAGGGTTAAAGTTAGGCATTTATAAAGACAGTCCCCTCTCTCAGTGTTTGCAGTCTTCTGGAAAGACCTTTAGTATTTAGTGGGCTCCTGAGCCTTGAGATCAGCCTGGGATGCAGGTCTGAGATCTTCTCAGGTATTTTCTTGGTATGTATCCTGTCTGGTTTGTGTGTGTGCTTTTTAAAAAAAAAAAAAAAAATTCCCCTAGCTGCTTTTACATGTTGATTTCTCCAAGAGTCTCACCCGGGATTCTTCTTATGGTCTTAGATATTCTATCATATTCCTCTGCCTGCAATCCCTTGCTCCCGGGCATCCATGGGTCTGTAGTCCCCCTGAGATGTTTACAGGCTGTGACCCATTGCTGCCTTTTGCAGCTTCCAGCATGAGGTCCAAACCATACCAACATTTTTTGTCTGATCTCCAAGTCAGATGAGACAGAAACTAGTTCTCTGGGGAGCCCACAAATAGCCCTTCTGTCCTGAAGGAGGGGCTGGAACTCAGGCTGTGTCCTTCTGACTGCACCTTGCTACTCCAGGGAGTGGGTGGGACACAGGTGAGCAAAATCATGGAATGTGCCACCGTTTTGAATGTCTTTTTCTTGATTGGATGTTCCCTTGTTTGCTTAAACATTTGGCTTGTTTCCAGAGATCCTATAAAGTTACTTTAGTCAGTGGTACAGTTGTTTTCCTGTTGTTTCCCTAGGGGGACAAAGGCCTGGAGCTTCCTTCTCCCTGTCTCACTGATGTCACTCAACTGTGTATCAGACCTTTTGAGACTTGAACTTCTGAAGGGATGTTCTGCTGTCACTGGTGCTAAGCGTGGTGACATTAGCTGGCACGGTTCCCGCTACAGCCTCAGCTTCTGATTGCTCTCTTGTTTTCTCAGTACAAGCATGGAGGACCCATCATCGCTGTGCAGGTGGAGAATGAGTATGGGTCCTACAACAAAGACCCCGCCTACATGCCTTACATCAAGAAGGTAAGAGTCAGCTCAGCTCACCTCTGCGCCTTCCCTCTGTGGGCTCTGCTGCGATGGATGGGCCTGTCACCCAGCACTGTTTACTAAGCGGTAAATCCTTTCTCAGACCTTGATTGCAACAAGGTCTTCACTTGTGCCCTCCATTGACTGAGTTTAACAGGGATTTCAGTACATATGGTGCTGCGGGGGTTGAGAGTAACAGAACTGCCTTGACTGAGGGCATGGCTGGAGGCCTTCCTGGTGGCGGCGGCTGCTGATCTGACTCCAGCACTCAAAGCAGCGGCCCCTCCTCTGGCCGCATGTTGGCTCCCTCTGGGGATTGTTTAAACTCACTGTGCCCAGGCCATATGCCATCCGTTAACCAAGGGCCTCTGGGGTGGAGCTCAGACATCCGATTCCAGCGAGCAGGTGGCTGGAGCCCCTGGCCAAGTGTGTGGCAGAGCAGGCAGGGGCAGGGCCAGAGCGACACTGAAAAGAACAGGTGTGCTGCAGTCCATGGGGTTGCAAAGCCTCGGCTGCAACAAGTGACTGAACAACAGCTGCTCAGAACTGGCTCCTCCCACTCGGCAGCTGAGACCTGGAGCAGATGCACCCATTTTTCTAAGCCCCTACTCTCTCTTCTGTGAATTGGGATTGATGAGAGGCTTTGCCTGTCCGAACTGTATGTGTAGTCAAGTCGCAGGCTCAGTGTTGCTCTAGCATCCAGTGAACAGTCAGCACACAGAACACTGATGACATCACTGGCACCAGCGCTTTGTACTTGGGAGGGTCGGCCCCCGTGTGCGTCGAGAAAGCCTCAGTGCCTCCAACTGATCTGATGAGAGCTGCTCCGGCCCCTGGTGTCCTGGGCGACACCCCTGCTGTCACAGGCAGAGTCGTGTCCATCTGGGGACTCCTCCAGTCCCTGCAGACGCTTGGAGGGTCTCACCCAGTGTCCCCTCCTCCTCCGCAGAGGGGCCAGGCTGCCTCAGGGAGGATGGTGTCCTTGAAGCCAGATGCGAGCTCAGTCCTTGTCTGGGGCAGGCTCAGGCCAGCAGGGTCTTCTGCCACAGCGCCTCCTTGAGACCCCCTGGGCCAGAGTCACGATGCCTGTTCTCCTGTGCTGGTGAGGCTGGGCCAGGCTTCCCCAGTCCTCTGGCTGCAGGGAAGGAAGCTGCCCTGCTGTCTCTCCTATCCTTTGGTGACCCTGGTGTCTGGGATGGGGTGCATAAAGGGATGCTTGCCTGGTCCTGAAGCCCAAGGGAGGCTGGGCTCCTGGGACGCTCATTTCTCTGGGCCCCAGGGCCTGCTCTAGGCGGAGATCAGAGTGTGACATGGTGGGAGGTGTGAGGAAGGACAGCCTGTTGTCTGACCCCCTCGCAGGCCCTGCAGGACCGGGGGATCGTGGAGCTGCTCCTGACCTCAGACAACCAGGACGGCCTGAAGAATGGCATTGTGGACGGAGGTACCTGCCAGGAGGCCGTGGGGAGGTCGGGGGGCGGTGTCGCCCTGACCTGAGCTCTTGTGTGCTCCGGGCTGGAGGGGCCGACTGGTGGAGCACCGGGGACACCCAGGGCCCTGTGGATGGCAGGACACGGGACAGCAAGGTGGGCGTCCAGCAGGGTCCACAGAGAGGCCAGGCAGACCACCGGCTGGTGTCCGGCAGGGACAGCTGGCTCACAGCTCGGTCCTCAGGCCCTGTGGGCACCCCCTCTCGTGGTGCTGGGTTCCCGCCAGCCGCTCCCACTGGAGCAGAGGATTTCGCCCCGTCTCCCTGCGCCGCGCCCTCCTGGGAGCCCGGCCTGTCACCTCTGGGCGGCAGTCTCTGCTGGCGCTGCGCTCCTCGCGTCCACGCTCACGGCTCCCAGCGCCTCTGCTCGCCCGAGGGCCATGGTCCTCTCTCCCCGACGCTGCCCTTTGCAAGGCCGCAGTGGCCCCTCGTGACACGTGCGGTGCCCGCAGCCTCCGACCCGGTACAGTGGGCCTCTTCTCTCACTGGCATCCGGGCGGGCGCCTCCAGGCAGCTCCTCTCGGTCCGCCCCTCCCGACGCGCCTCCCGAGGGCCCACACGGTGGCGCTGTGTCCCGTCGGGTCGGGGCAGGACCCGGGCTGTGGGCTGCGGCGTCCGGCCCTGGAGCGCGCTTCAGCCGCGGGGACCGCAGAGGAGCCTCGAGCGGTGGGTGCGGGCTCTCCGGGGCCTCTGATGGCCCCGCCCCCTCCACCGCGGGCCACGCCCCGTCCCCCGCCCCTCTACCGTGGCCCCCGCCCCTTCACCGCGGGCCCAGCCCCTCCACCACGGCCCCGTCCCTGGCCCGTCCCTGGCCCGCCCCTGCTGCCCGGAAGGATTTTTTCAGTTAGTTAAACGTGATTGGCACCCCACTCTAGTACTCTTGCCTGGAAAATACCTTGGACAGAGGAGCCTGGTAGGCTGCAGTCCATGGGGTCGCGAAGAGTCGGACTCGACTTCACTTTCACTTTTCACTTTCATGCATTGGAGAAGGAGATGGCAACCCACTCCAGTGTTCTTGCCTGGTGAATCCCAGGGACGGGGGAGCCTGGTGGGCAGACGTCTATGGGGTCACACAGAGTCGGACACGACTGAAGCGACTTAGCTGCAGCAGCGAACATGATTTAGACTTTCACCAGGTGTGAAAGAAATCTTGGAAATGCTTGTGAACTGAGAGGCTATCCTTGACGTTTATACAGAAGCGCGTGTGAATAGGCAGTGAGCGGGAACCTCCGTGCAGCACAGAGCTCTTCTGGGTGCTCGGTGATGAACTAGGGGTGGGTGGGCGGCGGCGGGAGGCCCAGAGGGTGGGGCATGTGTATACCCACAGCTGATCCACGCTGTTGTGCAGCAGACACCAGCGACATTGTGGAGCGGTTATCCCCGAACAAAAACTCAAAAACAAAACAATGAAAGAAACACGCGGTGCAGCCTCCGCGGCCCTTGCCCTGAGGTGCCCACTTTGAGCTGTTTACCTTTCCTCTTGACTCTGCCTCCGTGATTCTAAATAACCTGCACAGAGAGCCCTGCAGTGTGGATGTCAAGCCCCCTCTCCTGCCGCCCTGGCCCCGCGGCTTTCCTGGGTGCAGCTGTGCCCCCACCTCTGTCTTGACGTGCACAATGTTCCGGGCCCGAGTAAAGGTCCTCACGCCGGCCGGGCAGCCCATCGGCGTTCTGGACGGTGCTTGTGGCCAGCTCGCTTCCAATGTAACCCATTGGTTTTCCTTTTCTTTCAAATTTTTTTCTGTCCCTTCTCTTCCCTGTCTCTTGACATTGAGCAGCTTCCAAACCCCGTCAGGGTGTTTTAAGACGCCTGTGCCTGTCGGAATCTGATCCAGTCCGATGGCGCTAGCCCCTCACTGTGTCCCCATCCCGATGGTGGCCCAGGTCCCCTGGAGACCGGGTCCGGGGACTTTGAAGTGTTGTCTGTCATTTTCTCCACGTGCTGCTGTGACTTGGGCCCTGTGTCTCTGCGGAGCCCGCCCTCCTCGGCGCGCTGTCAGCTGGACAGAGCAGTCCTGGAGGCGGCTGCTCCCTGCTGTCCGGTGCCACCTCTTCTCTGGTTCCGTCCTCTGTGGGTCCAAGGCATGTGTTCACCCTCTGCGCCGTGTGGCTCTCCAGCTGTCTGTCTTCTCCTTTTCCTTCTACTTTCTGAGCAGTTTCCTCAACCACTTTCTCCTCAACCTTGTATTTCCTGCACCGCGTTTTCCTTGAATGCGTTTCTTTTCTGATGGCCTGCTTGCCAGTGGCTGTGACCAGTGCCCCTCCCTGTGGGGTGACCAGACTGAGGTGGCTGTTCCAATCAGGGGAACCAGGTATGGGTGTTGGGGTTGACTTTCACAGGATTAAGTGACTCTGGAGAGAACTCTCTGGGCCAACACGATGAGAATCTGGGGGCAGGAAGGTGCAGGAGCCATCTTCCGGGCTTCCTCTTCTGCAAGCGCCCAGACCGCTGGGGCTCGGCTTTCCTAGGGGGCCAGGTACGGGGTGGGGGGAGAGGTGGCTGGAGGGGGCCCCTGGGCCTCGGTGGGTCATCACCTCTGCTGTCACAGGCTGGTTATGACACCTCCCCCCCTCCCGCCCCGGGTCCCTTTCCAGGCTCCTTAGGTTTCCCTGAACCATGCCCTCTTCGTCCTCACCCTCCAAGCTATTCTCTGGGCTCTGGAGGGGGGTGGGGGGTGGGGATGGAGAAGGTGCAGGCTGGTTTGACCTGTGGCTCCGAGGTTTCTGGGCCGGTTCAGACTGGCCCCCTGTCGGCCTGGCTCTTCACTTTAGGTGAGGAGAGTCCAGATGTGGGGTCTTCTCCATACCAAGTGGGCCTCCCGGGGTCCCAGCTGATGTTTGCTTTTTAAAAACTTAATTAATTTTTTATTAGAGTTCAGTTGCTCTCCAGTGTTGTCAAGATCTCTGTTTTGGTTTTTGTTTACTCACCACGTGGCCCCTGGGACCTTCCTTCCCCAACCAGGGATGGAAACTGTGCCTCTGCAGGGGACACGCAGTCTTACCCACCATACCTCCAGGGAAGTCCCATGATCACGGCTCACATTCCACAGGAGACCACCCAGTGAGCATCCACCTTCCTGGGCACAGCAGAGCTCAGGCCAGGGCACGTGAGCTCCTCTGTCCAGGACAGGAAGCAGGCAAGAGCCTCGGAGCCAAATTCTGCGTCCATGCCTGTGGGCCAAACATAGCACATTTTTCTCAGGCATGCTTTTCCCTAGTGGAAAGCCACAGGGCCTATCGCTGGGGATGGATCAGAATACTAACCTTCATCCAAGGTGTAAAAGGGGAGTCTTCTTAGATGGTCACCCAGTGCTGGAGGCTGGAGATGCAAAGTGAATGTCAGACTGCAGGCTCCTGTGAAGGAGGAATTAATGGAAACGCACGCTCAGGTGGTGAAAATTATGTAAATCAAACACAGCTGCTTTGAGAGTGGATCTCTGTAAGGCCTGTGCTGAGTCGTGGAGTTTCCAGGATGAACCAGGAAAGTCTCCTGGCGACAGAGGAACTAAACTCTTGGTTGGCGATGGGAGATGGTGTCAGGATTTGTCTACCTGCTGGTGAGCTGAGACGTCAGGGGCGTTCAGTCCTCCAGGCGAGGGGATGATCTCTGTCCCCTGTCTCCTTCCTGCCCGCAGTGCTGGCCACCATCAACCTCCAGTCACAGTCGGAGCTGCGGCAGCTCACCGCCATTCTGCTGGGCGCACAGGTGCGTGCTCGCTCAGCCTGGGTCAGTGTCAGGGGCTTCAGTGGGCGGGGGACCACGGGGCTCAGCCTTCAGCTCTACCCCCTTTCCCATGTACGGCCCATCCCGCCCCGTGCTGCCTGCCCCTGGGGAGGGGAGCCGGGCGCAGGCAGGTGTGTGGAGGTGGGTTCCTGCCTCTCCACGAGAAAGGCGGCCTTTCTGAAGTCCTGGAACTTGAGGGCTCCGTGGACTCAGCGAGCCCCCAGTGTGCTCCATGTGGGGAAGATGCTTCCCTGCCTGGGTCTGGCCTTGACCCGCCGGGACTCTCAGGGCCCGGAAAGGCTGTTGTCTGTTGTCTTCAGCTGGCAGGGGGCACGGCCCGTCAGGCCGGCGCGGAGTGAGCCTCACGGGAGATAAGGCTTCAAGGCCGCCCTCGCCTGCCTTACGTGCGGGCCGGCGGGTGTCCTCTCTGAGACCCGCGCCTGGCGGGGCTGCTGGAGGGCTCGACCCCGGCCCAGAGAAGACGCCGTGGGGTGCTGGGGCACCCGTATCCCAACCGCTGCTATCGAAAGGCAGTGGTGGGGTCCAGAGGCTCAGCCGCTGGAGGCTCGGGGCAGTGGGAAGTCCCCAGGGCCGGCCCCGCCCCGCGCTTCTGTTTGGAGGGAAGGGCAGGGAGGAGGCAGGATGGGGGCGGGGGGAGGGAAGTGTGGAGGGGGGCGCGAGCCCCGCCCGCCCGCCGTCCCACAGCCTGTGCCACGCCTTCTGGCAGGGGTCTGAGGCCACAGGGCCTCTGCCCTCAGGGACACTGAGACCCACTTGGGGAGAGTCCTGGGAGGTACACAGTTGCCCTCAAGGTCGTCCAGGACAAAGACGGTTCTGTGACCCTCAGCTTCTCGTCCCTCTTCTGGGAAGCGGAGGTTGTGCTGGAACCGACTCGTAGGGCCGTTTGAGGGTCAAGTGGGTGATGTTTGGGGAGCACCCAGGACAGGCGTGCTCCCCACGGGCTCCTGTGGACTCACGCCTGGAGAAGTGGCCCGCGCCGGCCAGCCTGCCCGCCGCACCTGCCGCCAACGGCCTTTCGCGCACTGCTCAGCCACGTGTTTTCCTTCAGAAAGGGGCCGTGGACCCAGCCCGGTTCAGATTGGAGGCCCGGTCTGGTGCTCAGGGGTTTCACACGAGCCCCACCGGCCCCGGTCCCTGCCCAGTGACCGGAGGGTGGATGCAGGCATCTCCGGGCGCCTCCCAGGGCTGGGCCGTGTGTGCTGACGGCGCCAGCTGCCTCGTCTCGTATGACTGTCCCAGTAGCTGTGTGACTGGCTGCTGTTCATCTGTTCTCCAGTTCAGGACACAGATTCCAGGACAGAGGCCCCCGGCAGTCAGGTCAGGGCACGCAGGACAGTTAGTTGGTGCTAAGCCAGCCTGAGCCACGGTGACCTGGGCTGTCGGCGGACAGTCCAGCCCTGGCCCTCAGCCTGGGGCCCCTTCCCGCAGGGGAGACTGCTGACCTGTGTGACTAGCGACTCTCGTTAGTGACCCAGACTTGGTACGAATGTCCCCTCGGGAGGTGGGCAGCCCGGAGGAAACCGAGCCCGTGGCCTTTCCCGTGGCGTGGTCGGGACCTTCGCAATGGACCGTGACTCTGCGGTCCCGGATGGGACGGGGATGCTCTGTGCGCAGGGGACGCTGACCGCCAGGCCGGCAGCCGCAGGAGCGCCCCCTGCGGGAGGGAGGAAGGCGCGGGGGGCCGGGAGCTGGGGCAGCTCCCTCGAAGGCCAGCTTGTGACGGGGGAAGGGCTGGGCGGGCAGAGGCGCCAGCTAACTCCTCCCTTTGGCGCACAGGGCATTCGGCCCAAGATGGTGATGGAGTACTGGACTGGCTGGTTTGACTCGTGGGGCGGCCCCCACTACATTCTGGACTCCTCAGGTGGGTGCTCGGCGGGACCCCGTGCAGGCCTTGTCTAAGTCCTGGCCTCCGACGCAGGACTGAGCTCCAGAGGGGCTGCCGATGGTGTGAACTGGCTGCGGTGCAGCGCTCTGGGCGTCTGTGCGCACGGGCAGCTCCTGAGAGGGTCCAGAGCCCTCTGTCTCAACAGGGGAGGAGCGGTCAGACGCTCCTTTGCAGCCTTTCTAATGGCATGCCCGTCGCTGCCATCCAGCCAACAAAGGACGTGTGTAAAGAGGAGGTAAAAACCCGGAGTCCAGAGCAGACGCTTCCATGTGTAGTGCAGGCATTCTCTGTCTGCACTCTGAGTGCAGGTGGAGGTGTGAGCGGGTGTGGGCGAGTGTGGGCAGGTGGAGGTGTGGGTGGGTGTGGGCAGATGTGAGAGGCCCAGAAGCCCGGCTTCCTGCGCTGTGCGATGTGGACGCCCCCACTGCTCTTGAGGATGCAGAGACACCCCCCTCCTCCATGACCTCGCGTTTTGAAGACCTGGTGCTTCTGGGCTTCGCTGGTGGCTCAGCAGAGAACCTGCCAGGAACACAGGAGGCCCAGAGCCTGTGCTCACAGACGGAGTTGCAGCCAGCCTCCCTGCACAACAGCCGGGCGCACCTGGCATTTCCCAGGGGTGAATCCCCAGCTAGCACTGCTTTCTTCACCTGGGCGTGAGCTTCTCCAGGAAGAGGACTGTCAAAGATGTCCATTCCCCCCAGATTCATCAACGGCCACTGTTATTAATCAATATTGGTAACATTTGCTGTCTGATAGGGGCTCCCCTGTGGCTCAGTGGTAAAGAATCTGCCTGCAGTGCAGGAGACGCGAGTTCAATCGCTGTATCCAGAAAATCCCCTGGAGGGAGGAAATGGCGACCCTCTCCGGTGCTCTTGCCTGGAGAATCCCAGGGACAGAGGAGCCTGGTGGGCTGTAGTTCATGGGTCGCAAAGAGGCAGACGTGACTCAGCGACTAAACAACAGCAGCGCTTTGTTCAGCTCTTTTCCTTCAGCCAGTGCAGGGGTTTAAAACTGTATGTGATGTTCATTAACCGTGCATGTTACTCCTCCACTGATTCTGTGCGTGTGGCGGACTCGTTCTCCAGCCTGGGTGGGCCAGGGGGCAGTCAGACCATGCTTCTAATCAGGTCCCCTCAGAGAGCACCAGGTGAAGTCCCCTGGGGGGGAGTGGGGGCGGGAGGCGCGGCTCTGGCCGCAGCCTTGCCACAGGCAGACTCGTCTGGGAACTGAAAGCCGCTGAAAGCCGGGCTTTGGACTCAGGGCCTCCAGCCATGGACTGCGGCTGGGTTCAGGGAAGCCACGGGCCAGAGCGGTGAGGGGCCTCCTGGGGGCTCAGGTCTCGTGACCACTTGGCCATGAGATGCCCCTCCCCGCAGAGGTCTTGAACACAGTGTCAGCCATCGTCGAAGCCGGCTCGTCCATCAACCTGTACATGTTCCACGGGGGCACCAACTTCGGCTTCATCGGAGGAGCCATGCACTTCCAGGACTACAAGCCCGACGTCACCAGCTACGGTTCGTATCCCCGACAGGGCACCCACACCACTCCCGGGCACTTCAAGGGTGTCCCTCGGGGTCAGCGGCTGGCACCTCCCACGTGAAGGTGAGGTTTCGTCCAGACCATCATCGAAGCTTCCAGGGTGTAGGAGATCAGTTGGCTAGGGAAGGAAGTGGGGCCCAGGCCAGGAGGGGTGGCCTTTGGGGGGGTAGCCCCTCTCCCTCCTTAGGGCCTAGAGATGGGGTGACCCTGGGCCCCCGCCTGCCAAGTGGGGTCTGGACACTTTGGGGCCGTTCACGTGTTCAGTGTGTGTGGCATTCTGACTGACGGCTGGCTCACGTCAAGTGTCTTGCCTGCGGCGTTGCTGGGGCAAGGAGCCCACTGCTGAGCCCGCCTCCTCCCGGGACGTTGTCCTGGGGCCTGACACCCGTGGCCTGTCTGGTATCTTGCAGACTACGACGCGGTGCTGACAGAGGCTGGGGACTACACGGCCAAGTACACAAGGCTCCGGGAATTCTTTGGCTCCATGTCAGGTACCTGCACGCTGACCGCTGCTCTGAGACCTCAGAAAATGGGCTTCCTCCCCTTCCCCATCCTCTTACACCTCCCTCCCCTGCACCATCCTCCCCCTGTTCTCCCCCTCCCCATCATTTCCCCTCTCCTCCGTCGTCCTCCCCTCCTCCCCCTCCCTATCGTCCTCCGCTCCTACCTGTCCTCCCCCCATTGTCCTCCCCTTCTCCGTCTGTCCTCCCCCTCCTCCACCGTCCTCCCCTTCCTCCCCTGTCTTCCCCCTCTTCCCACCATCCTCCCCCTCTTCCCCCATCCTCCTCCCTCCCCCACCATCTTCCCCATCCGCCCACCTTCCTCCCACCTTCCTCCCCCTCCCCCACCTTCCTTCCTCCCCTCCTCCCACCAGCCTCTCCCTCCTCCCCGTCCTCCCCCTCTTCCCACCATCCTCCCCCTCTTCCCCCGTCCTCCTCCCTCCCCCACCATCTTCCCCATCCCCCACCTGCCTCCCCCTGCTCCCACCATCCTCCCCCACCCCACATTCCTCCACCCTCCCCATCCCCCTCCTCCCCACCCCACCTCCCTCTGCAGGAACTTCCTAGAAAGGATAGGGAAGTCAGAGCGACTGTTCTTATCCGAGTAGGGGTCTTGCCAGCTTCACCTCCTCACGGTGTCTTATTTCGAAGGGTGTGAGAAGCAAGCCCCTGTCCAACCCCCCATCTTCCTGGAGGGTTCTCTGTGTGGCAGGCAGTGGTGTGTTCTGCTGGGTGTGGGCAGGAGCTGGGGCTGACGGTGGCTGGGGGCGCAGTGACTGTCGGGGTCCTTTGGGGACGCCCCGCTGTCTGCTTGTGGTGCAGGGGCCCCTCTTCCCGTCCCGCCTGCCCTTCTTCCCAAGACGGCGTATGACCCGGTGACACCAGCTTTCTACGTGTCCCTGTGGGACGCCCTGAACCTCCTGGAGCTGGTGAGTGTGAGCCGGGCCCTGGGCTCAGGGCCTCGTCCCCCGCCATGGACTGCGGGCTGCAGCTGGGCCCACAGGCGCCCTGAGCTTCCTGGAGCTGCTGAGCTGGAGGACGAAGAGAACCAGTCTCCACGGGGCTCCACCCTGGCCTCAGCTGAGTGCAGAGGACAGGCAGACAGGGGGAGGAGGAGGATGGAGGGATGCAGGGAGCCAGAGGAGGAGCACGGAGGAGGGGGGAGGGATGCATAGAGCTAGAGGAGGAGCACGGAGGAGGGATGCAGGGAGCCAGAGGAGGAGCACGGAGGAGGGGGGAGGGATGCAGGGAGCCAGAGGAGGAGCAAGGAGGAGGGATGCAGGGAGCCAGAGGAGCACAGAGGAGGGGGGAGGGATGCAGGGAGCCAGAGGAGGAGCACGGAGGAGGGATGCAGGGAGCCAGAGGAGGAGCACGGAGGAGGGGGGAGGGATGCAGGGAGCCAGAGGAGGAGCAAGGAGGAGGGATGCAGGGAGCCAGAGGAGCACAGAGGAGGGGGGAGGGATGCAGGGAGCCAGAGGAGGAGCACGGAGGAGGGATGCAGGGAGCCAGAGGAGGAGCACGGAGGAGGGGGGAGGGATGCAGGGAGCCAGAGGAGGAGCAAGGAGGAGGGATGCAGGGAGCCAGAGGAGGAGCACAGAGGAGGGAGGAGGGATGCAGGGAGCTAGAGGAGGAGCATGGAGGAGGGAGGAGGGATGCAGGGAGCTAGAGGAGGAGCACGGAGGAGGGAGGAGGGATGCAGGGAGCTAGAGGAGGAGCATGGAGGAGGGAGGAGGGATGCAGGGAGCTAGAGGAGGAGCACGGAGGAGGGATGCAGGGAGCCAGAGGAGGAGCACGGAGGAGCGAGGAGGCCGAGGCGGGGTCCACCCCGAGCCCCAGGCCCCAGTGCTCAGATTCCTCCTGTCCCTGTCCCCTGACCCTGATGAAGAATCGGACAGGACTGTGGTGCTTGCCCACGTGAAAGCAAATAGAAAGTGATCATCCTCACCGCGCCCCGCGTGCTGACCCCATGGGGTCGCCCGAGGCGAGGTGGCCTTTGTCAGTCGGCCTCGCCCCCGTCTCTTATCCATGCAGCCAGTCACCTCGGAGCACCCAGTCAACATGGAGAACCTCCCGATCAACGGGGGCAGCGGGCAGTCCTTCGGGTACACGCTCTATGAGACCACCATCACCTCGTCCGGCGTCCTCAGCGCCGTTGTGCGTGACCGCGGACAGGTAGGGACGACCCCGCACCCAGATGCTCCCACGTGTGGAGATGTCCCAGCGCCGTGGCTCCATGTCCTCCCCGCCCCCGCGCTGGGACCCCCAGGCCCCCGCTGACGCTGTGGGCCGTGTCTGCTCCTCGGGCAGGTGTTCCTGAACACGTTCTTCCTGGGGATCCTCGACTACAAGACGTCGACGATTATCATCCCCATGGTCCAGGTTCGCCCAGGGGCGGGGCCGGAAGGGGCGGGACTGGGGGTAGGCGCAGAGCTGCCGTGGGAGTGGCTCTGTGGTCTGGGACCCAGTCCCGAGCTCAGCGTTTAGGGAAGAGCTGGGTCGCCCACGAGAAACCCCAAGGGGCGGCTGGGGCTTCCTCAGGGTGCCCCGTGCTGCCCACAGGGGTTCACGACGCTGAGGATCCTGGTGGAGAACTGCGGGAGGGTCAACTACGGGGACAGCATCGACCAGCAACGCAAAGGTGGGTCCTGGTGCCTCCGCCCAGCCCTCCCCACAGGGGCACTGCGGGCATGGCGCTGCGCCGGGGGGGCTCCCGGGTGGACGGGGTTCCTGGAGGCCCTGGAGGGGGTGAGTCCTGGGTCCCCCTGGAGGGGGTGAGTTATGGGGCCCCCCTGGAGCCCCTGGAGGGGTGAGTCCTGGGTCCCCCTGGTGGGTGACTCCTGGGAGCCCCTGAAGCGGGTGAGTCCTGGGGGCTTTCTGAAACTTCTCTCTCTTCCTTATCTATCAAACCTGGGAGGATTTCATGCAGTCTGAGATAGGAGCTGGATGAGAACCCTCCCCAGGCAGGGTCGCCTCTGTCACCTTGAGGAAGCGATGTGGTCAGACTCGGGCACCCGGGTCATAGCACGACCCTCCCCTGCCCAGAGCCCCGGGGCCTCCCTGAGGGGCTTGCAGCCGTGGCCGCCCCTGCTCCCCATCCTCCTGGGTCACTGGTCTGCTCCATCTGGGCCCCAGCACACTGACCTCAGTAGCTGCAGGCTGAGACGTCCCAGTCAAACCCGTCCTTCGGGTCTCCTTTCCTGTTGAAAGCCTCAGCCCCAAAGGGAGTGCCCCCCAGAAGGCCCAGAGGCAGACACCACCCCGGGCCCCCCTCAGAAGGCCCAGAGACAGCTGCCATCTTGGGTGCCCCCCCAGAAGGCCCAGAGGCAGACTCCACCCCGGGCGCCCCCCCCAGAAGGCCCAGAGGCTTGGGGCTGGCAGACTGCCTGCTGGCTCTCGGGGCTTTGGGATGGCAGGGGAGGAATCCGAGTATGAAGAGCCCCCTGGGGGAGCTGGCCTCTCCGGGGGTCTTTTCTGGAACTTTCTGCCAGGCCCACAGGGCCCCTGTCCACCCTCCTTGCTCACCTCCTCTTCCCACAGGTATCATTGGAAATGTCTATCTGAACGATTCTCCCTTGAAAAAATTCAAAATCTACAACCTGGAGATGGACAGGAGCTTCCTGCAGAGGTGTGTCCTGCCCTGTGCTGTCCGAGGGCAGAAGAGGCTGCTGGGCCTTGCCCCCGCCCCGCCCCGGGGTCCCTGGGACCCCCTCCCCAACCACTGTCGCGGGCCACAGGGCAGGCGGTGACTCTGGACA
This sequence comes from Odocoileus virginianus, assembly GCF_023699985.2. Classification (NCBI taxonomy): domain Eukaryota; kingdom Metazoa; phylum Chordata; class Mammalia; order Artiodactyla; family Cervidae; genus Odocoileus; species Odocoileus virginianus. The sequence goes on from NC_069683.1 coordinate 1,137,932, forward strand.
CAGGGCCCTTCCCTGTCCGTCTGCCTGCAGGTTCACTGGAGACATGTGGAAGCCTGTCACGGAACAGCCCCTGTTCCCTGCCTTCTTCCTGGGGGCACTGTATGTCTCGGACCCCCCGTACGACACCTTCATGAAGCTGGAGGTGTGTAACCCCTGCCAGGGGCGTGCACACCACGTGTGCCCACAGGCTCCCCATCATGGCCTCCCTAGTAGAGACCTCCGGGCATGCTTCTCAGGTCCAGGCTTGGGGGTCCAGTATGCGCCGGGCGCCCTGCGGGGGCAGCTGTGGGCTGGGGGCAGTGCTGGCTCGTCCCTCTGCAGTTGAGAGCTGCCGTCACTCTGAGTTCAGCGGACTGATGCGCCCCCCTGCTTCTTGTAGGGCTGGGAGAAGGGGGTCGTGTTCATCAATGGCCAGAACCTCGGCCGCTACTGGAACATCGGGCCCCAGGAGACCCTCTACCTCCCCGGCGCCTGGCTGGACACAGGCTTAAATAAGGTGGGGGCTCGTGCCCCAGGACCCCTCAACCCCGCCCTCCCTGCCCTGCGGCGTCTCCCGTGGCGGGGCGGGCGCGGGCCTGGGTGGGTGGGAGAGGACGACCTTCCGGCCCGAGACAGGCTGGCCGTCTCCCCCAGATCATGGTCTTTGAGGAGAAGAAGGCGCAACAGATAATCCAGTTCGTGGACATGCCCAGCCTGGGCCAGCACGAGTACCTGCACTGAGCCGCCCAGGCCTGCGACCCCGCTGACTGGCCTGTGCCCGCTCTGTCCACCCTCGGGAGCCCGCCCGCGGCTGCAGTCGAGCCTCGCCCTGCAGGCCGGGAGGCGCGAGGAGGGGGCGAGGGGCCCTCCCAGGAGAGCCGCCCCGCTCCCCTGGGCCAGACGGAGGCCTGGGGACTGTTCACCGTGGGGGCCGGTGGGGCCCGGCTCTGAGTACTTGCTCCTCTGCCCCCGGCCCGGCCGTGCCCTCATCCCTGTGGCCCCGGCTCTGAGCTGGGGGGTGCGTTGCTGTCCGTGGATGGTGGGGGGAGCCCGCTGTCCGTTCACGACTTGCCCAGGCCTCTCTGCCATCCTGGGAGGACGCCAGTGCGCTGCAGGGCCTGCGCCCCGTGGGGTCGCGTCTGGGAGTCTGGCTTCACCTCCCGCGTCCACGTGTCCCCTCCTCGCTCTGCGCTTTGCGCGAGGCGGCATCCGCTGAGGAGAAGCCGCTGCTCTGGGTGGCGGGGCGGGGGGTGGGGCAGGCAGCCTCCTCCCGAGTGTCCGTCCAGACTCTGGGGTGTGCCCGGGGTGAGTCCTCTGCTGGGCTCCGGCTCACTGCCCTGAGTTGCAATAAAGCCACAGAGTCGAGTCCAGGCTTGCGTGTTGGTGTCTTTCTGACCTGGTCTGTGTGTGGGGAGCTGAGACGCAGGCTTGTGGGGCTGGGCGCACAGCCAGCCCCGCTGGTGGGGGACCAGACCGTCTGGTGGGCAGGGGGCGGCTGTGCCTGTGGGCGCGCGTCCCCACGGACCCGGATTCCCCTGCTGCCAACGGAGCCTCTTCTGTAACAGCCCCAGTTCAAGGGCGGGTTCCTCCCGGGAGTGGGACATGGCTCAGGTCTGCCGGGGGCACCGGTGTGCTGCCCCTGGGCCCAAAAACCAGGTCACAGCGGGCTGGACCCCGTAGTCCTGCTGGAGGCAAACAGTGGAGCTCACTGAAGCAAACCTGTGGACCGTGGCTGGGCGGCAGGAAGGTATCCAGAGCACATCTTGATCTCGTCCAAACTCACCAGCCCTTCCTGCCCCACATTCCGTGGGAAGCTCGAAGCTGAGTGCCAGGAGCCGAGGCCCCTGGCTGGGCCCCATGAAGCCCATGGGTGCGCGTCAAACTGGGTGCGCCTGGGGTCTGCAGGTGAGCGTGCCCTGGCATTGCTCTGTGCCACCTGACATGCAGCCCTTCCTGGTTGAGGTCCCTGGGTCCACCCGTCTTCCTGACTTCCCTGCCCAGTGACCCCAGCTTGTCCGTCCAAGCACCTAGGCAGGACGTGCCCTCCTGCTCACCCAGCTTCTGAGTGCTGGGCATTTCAGGCCCTCCCAGGCTTCCTCCCCCTCTGTCCATACTTGCTGCGGAGGCCGTGCGCACGGGGCTTGTCAGCAGCCTTCATTCTTGTTCTCTGCAATGTTGCATCCCCGTCCGAACTCCAGGGGCCCCAGCTGCTGGCCGCTCACCTCCACTGTGAGTGTGCGGTAGCCACACAACCCCACACTGTCCTCGCCGTGTGGACCCCTGCAGTCTGTCCGCATTGGTGGACGCAGCTCTCCGCTCTGTCCGGCTCTCCTTGGCTCCGCTCAAACCCCGCACCTGGCCCAGCAGCTCGCCCTGCTGCATGCCCAGACCTGACCACTGCCCTCGTCTCGGGCCGCGCCTCTCCTGACCCACCATGGTCTCCGGCCGTCCGCCTGCGTCCTGTTTGTGCGGAGCACAGGAGGCAAGCGATTCTTCTAGAAGGCCAGCTGGACCAAGTCCACTCTCTGCTCCGAACCTCTGGCAGCCCCTTCTCCCACTCTCAGGCCACCGAACTCACCCTGGTCCCCAGGCCGCCTGTTCGGTGTCCCCCACTCTCGTGTCTGACCCCCGCCCCCCGTCAGCTGCCCTCAGCCTCCCACTGACAGAGCCCGCTGCCCTGGATCCCAGTCTCTGCGCGTCTGCCCGGAGGCCGTGCTGACAGCGCCCATGCCCGCCCCGCTAACCCTAACCCTCCTGGTGCAGACGGCGTCTGGAGCACCCCGGCTTTGTGCGTTCGCGTCCTCTCTGGAGGTGACCCCAAGGCTTTCTGGGCCCACGCCGCGCCTGGAGCAGGGAGCGTCCAGGGGACACCTCACAGTACAGGCTGGACGCTTAAGTAACGAGAAAGCAGGCGTGGCGGAGGAGGGTTAAGACGGTTAAAAACCATAGTTGACTTTTAATTTCGAAACAAATTAAATACAGTTAAATTAAAACAGACCGACGGTGCAGCTGTGGGGGCCACCCACACCCCTGTGTCCTCGGGGCTCCGCACCCCCCACTCCCGACGGGGGAGCAAACAAGCTGTGGTCACGGACCCAACCCTGGCTCATAACGAACTCATTCCCAACGAAGACGGAAGCTGCAGTCCACCAGGGTTATAACTGTAAATAAATACACATGCAGCTAAGAGAGGGTGTTAGGTGAAGACAACTGAACTAGTATCTGCCAAAAAGAAAAAAAAAAGAGACGATCCCGTTTTGTGGTTCATCACCAATTTCCTGAAAACCAGCCCTGTCTTTCTGGCCAAGACAGTGGCTCAGCCAGGCCAGCTGACCCAGCGTCCAGGGTTGGTCCAGGTGAGCGAGGCCGCGATGCCCGGCACAAATTCACCCACTCAGCTGGTCGCTGTTACCCCCGTGGTTCCCAGGCACCCGTGTGCCCCGCAAAGCGGCTCAGGGCTCTGGGTAGGGGGCCGTGGAATGCTCCTGTGGCCACGGTGAGGAGGTAAACCCCTTTCAGCACAGGCCGCAATAACTGTTTGGCACTCTGGGTCGCTGCGCGGAGGCCACCGCCCCCGATACCCAGGAGCAGGCTCTCCGCAGCCCTCGGACCCTTCCGGCGAGTTTCAGGGGGGTGGGGGCTGTTAGCGTTAAAAGTAATCACCTGTTCAGGGGGCGTGGGCCGTTCCTCTGCCACTCAGGGGAGGAATATTGTGCTTCCGGCGGTCAGGAGCGTGAGTGGGGGCTGGCAGAGGGCTGGCCCGCGGGGAAGGCAGGGGGACCAGCGCCTCCCTCCTGGCGGGGGGCTGCGTGGTGGGGGGGATGGGGTGGGACTGGAAGCCAGCTGACTGCGCGCCCCATTAGGGTGAAGCGAGGTTTTGTTTCCCACTCTATGTCACGATCTGCCAGCAGTCTGGGCTCGGTCTCCTGCCTTCCGGGTCCAGGTCACCTCCGGGTCCAGGTCACCTCCGTGCCCTTCTGTCGACCCCTCCACTAGGTCAAAGCCCCTCGGCCGGGGGTGGGAAGGACACCGCCCGGCCCTTCCTCTCTCTGCTCCTGGCCCACCTGCCCCTTGAGCCCCGCCGGCCGCTCTGGTGGGGGGCGTCTGCCTCCCCAGCTCCGGCCCAGGCGTGGCGGTGGGCGGGAGGCTCCTTCCGCGCTGGGCAGGGCCGGGTGTTGGGGCGAGGGCCTGGAGGGGCTCTGCTCCCTCCGCGAGGTGAGGTACGGACTGGCCTGCCGGGCGCTCAGACGGCCCCAGGCTCTGCAGGCGGGAGTGAGGAAAGCACGCTGGGGGCGGCCGGCCTCCTCTCCCGGGAGCAGCTCGGTCCGGACGCCAGGGGCTGGGGGCCGCCGTCCCGTGACCGTGGGGCCAGGGCCGCTCTGCGGGGCTCTCACCTCCGTCCCAGCCGGGCAGTCCCCTGGTTCGGGGCCCATGGTGTCGACTCCGCAGGACTGCCGGGCGGGTGGAGCCCAACAGGTCTGGGGGTTCTGTGCTTCAGGGTCTCCGTCCTTCGTCCCGGCCTCGGGCCGGGCTCTCTGAAGGCCCCACAGGGAAGGGAGGGGGGCAGCGAGTCCACAGGAGTGCGCCTCGGAGGGACACAGCGTGGGGAGAGAAGGCGGCCAGGAGCAGGTCTCAGAAGGCGCTCCTGAGGGGAGAGGGCGAGGGGGCGGCGTGAGGGGGCCGCTGGAAGCTGGGGTCCACCGAGCACCCCCACCCCCGACCCCTGAGCTGCCAGGAGCGTGCTGTCTGAGCCAGTGCGGTCTCGTCTTGGCCAGGTGATCTGCCACGCTCCGGGTCACGACCCCGCGGTCTCCTGGGGTTGGGCTATTGTCCGCGAGGCACAAAAGCTGCAGCCTGACTCGAGGCCGGAACACCAAGAGAGCCCCACTCACAGCAAGCCTCCAGCTCTGCTGAGGTCACGGGAGGCCCCCAGGGAGGGCCTGGCTGAGCTGGTCACTGGCACAACCCACTCAGCTTTCCTGAGTCTCCTTCCTGTGCCTCTAAAGCGTAGATGGAGCCTGTGAGCTGCTTCAGTGCAGGATTTCAAAGGACCAAATAAAAGCAGCAGCAGTTGGGCAGTGCCAGAGACGGTTTCTGGTGCCCCAACAACCCCTTTTGCAAATGAAGAAAATGAGGGAAATGGGAGCCTGGGAGCTGGGCCAGGCTCTGGAGTCCACGCTTCCACCTCAACTGAGGAGGAAACCATGCAGACAGCCCGAGTGAGTCCACACAGCAGGGCCTCATATAGGGACAGGCTTGTGGCCAGAATGGGCCGCCACGAGGTGGTGCTGGGAGGTGAGGGCCTCCAAGCAGCAAGGAAGGGGCCAGGTATGTGGGGACCCAGGTGTGTGGGGGCCCATGTGTGCGGGGACCCAGGTGTGTGGGGACCCAGGTGTGCGGGGGCCCAGGTGTGCAGGGACCCAGGTGTGTGGGGGCCCAGGTGTGTGGGGACCCAGCTGGGGGGCGCAGGTGTGCGGGGACCCAGGTGTGCGGGGGCCCAGGTGTGCGGGGAGCTTGCCACCTGCTGACTTCAGTCCTGCCTCCTCCACTACATGGGGCCTTTGCCGTGACTGTCATGATTAAAGACCAGGAGGAAACGCCTTGGCAGATTTACTCTGCACCCAAGCTTGGGTGGGCCACTGAACTGAACTGAACCCAGGGCGTCACTGGCTCACGTCTCCCTACCTGTGTCCGGGGCTCAGATCTCCACCGTGGGGTCAGTGAAACCTTTCTTCCCCTCATTCACCAACACAGGTTTCTCAGTCCGTGTGTGCCAGACCAGGATCTGTGTGTCCAGAGACAGGAGACCACATGGGGCCGGCCCCGACCTCGCCTGCCTACCCTTGCCCCTCCCCTCCAGCTCTTGTTCCAGCAAGACTTTCTCCATTGTTCTGTATTTCTACCTACCCCCTCATTCTTGCTCTTTGTACATAGGCTGCCTTCACAATTATCTATTGGAAACAGAAAATCTGCAGCTACAAAAAAGAGACAGAGTGGTCCCAAGTTTTCTTCTTGCTTCTCATACTTCCCTGTGCTTTTTGATGGGTCTTGAGGGAGACAGTTCTAGGGCCTCCAGCTCAGCTAAGCACCAGCCTGGTCCCCAACTGGAGAAGCCCAAACTGGAAGCAAGATGTATCTGTGCATGTGTGTTCATGCCTGTGTGTGCACGTGTACTGGGCACATGCATATGTGCACATGTGTGCACACACCTGTGCTTGTGTGTACATGCGCATGTGTGCCCATACATGCATACATGTGTGCCCGTGTCTGTACCTGTGCAGACTGGACATGTGCAAGTGTGCATGCAAACACATGTATCTGTGTGTCTGTGCATGGCGGTGCATGTGCACTGGCATATGCATGCGTGTGTATTCATGTGCACACATGTGCCCATGTGTGCATGTGTGTGCACACATGTAGGTGTGTCTGGCATGGAAGTGTGGGGCCCAGCCGATGTGTGGTGAGGGAGGGATTCACTCTAGGCTCTGCCTGCCTGGGGGCCCCCTCCTTGTCCCCCCGCCCACCTTTAGTGTGGCTGCCTGAAGGGCCGTAGACCACCCACTTGGGAGGGAGGCTGGTTGTCCACTGGCGGTGCAGGTCCCTGATTAGCAGGGGCCTCGCAGGCAAGAGCTGGCCTGCACTGCGCTGCAGGCTCAGCGGGGGCCCACCTTGGTGCAGTTGGCTGCCTTGGGCTCCAGGTCACTGAGGGTGACAAGCTCGCGCAGCAGGCTGCTCTCCTGGTAGCCGCCCTTCACGCCACGCAGCTTGAAGTAGGCCTGGCTTCGCTGCAGGATGAGCCGCAGGTTGACTGCAAATCCCGCCATGTCTATGGCAAATGGCCGGTGGGGGTCGAACACCGTCTTCCAGCCGACCACCTTCCCTGCCCCGTTGACCCTCGGGGCCTCGTATCGAAGGCCCCCAACGAAGGCGACGGGCCACACAGACACCCTCCTGGTGCTGCGCATCTAGAGGGGAGAAGAGTAAGGACACCTGGGCCGCCTAGGACGGGCATCTGCGGAGGACTGGCCAAGGCTGTGAGCAAGGCCACCCTGCAAGCAGCTGGTGCTTCCCTTGTCACGTGACCTGTGCTTTGTCCTTTGCTGCAAAAGCTCTGTCTCCCCGATTTAGAGTCTGAAATGACTCCCTCCGCTACCCCAATGTCCTGATTACCAAACTCGGGGGGTGGGGGGGACACTGAGGGTGGACGAGGAACCCGCCTCCCCTCCCCCACTGGAAGCCCTCCGCCAGACAGTGCCCTGAAGCCAGGGCTGCAGTGGGTTGGTCCGTCTGGGAGCCCCATGCAGGCCTCCACCCCTTCACCAGGTTCCCCGCCCTCCCTGGTCTGCGTGCATCTGCAGCCCGCACCTCCTCAAAGAGCTCCAAGCTGTAGGTGTTGTCGTCGTCCGCGAAGTACACGACGCCGGGCTGGCTGGAGTTGCGTGGGAAGGTCTCCCGCAGCCAGCGCAGTGCCAGGTTGCGCTGCATGGTGCCCCGAGGGATGCGCGGGTCACGCGCATCCCCCCGCAGCTTGTAGTTGCGCGGTGTCTCCACGTGCAGGTGTGTGTAGTTGAGGCCGGTGTCGCGCAGCAGGCGTGCCGTCAGCGGGGTGCGGCGCGGCGCGTCCTCCACCACCAGCCAGTGCAGGTTGGGCACGTGCAGCAGGGTGTTGGCCAAGCGCGTGAGCTCTGCCTTCTGCACCGGGCGGCTGTAGGTGGGCGTCACCACGTGGATGGTGGGCAGTGTGTCAGACCAGGGCGGGGGCCGCGTGTACACGTACTCTGTGCGCACCACCTCCACGATGTCCCGGTCGGACATGCAGTACTCCCTGGGGTCTGTGCCAGGTGGCGCCTCGTGCCGGGGGTCACCACTATCATCTGCAGATTAGAGGAGGGGGTGTGGTGCTGGGGTGTGGGGACAGTACTGGGGTACTGGGAGTACAGGTACTGGGCACAGGGGTACCAGAGTACTGGATACAGAGATGCTGGGTTCGGGGGTAGTGGGTGTATAGGTAATGGGTACAGAAGTACTGGGTACAGATACTGGGTATAAGCACTGGGTACAGGGTACTGGGTATAGGAGTGCTGGATACAGAGATATTGGGTACTGGGGTACTGGGGTTCAGGTAGTGGGTACAGATACTGGGTATAGGGGTACTGGGTAAGAGCACTGAGCACAGGAGTACTGGATACAGAGATTCTGGGTTCGGGGTGCTGGGGATACAGGTACTGGGTATAGATACTAGGTATGGGGTACTGGGTATTAACACTGGGTACAGGGTACTGGGTATAGGAGTACTGGATACAGAGATACTGGGTACTGGGGTACTGGGGGTATAGGTACTGGGTATAGGGGTACTGGGTATGAGCACTGGGTACAGGAGTACTGGATACAGAGATGCTGGGTACAGGGTTACTGGGGGTACAGGTACTGGGTAAAGATACTGGGTATAAGCACTGGGTACAGGGTACTGGGTATAGGTGCTAGATACAGAGATACTGGGTACTGGGGTACTGGGGGTACAGGTACTGGGTACAGATACCAGGAATAGGGGTACTGGGTATGAGCACTGGATACAGGGGTACTGGATACAGAGATGCTGGGTATAGGAATACTGGGGGTACAGGTACTAGGTACAGCTGTACCAGGTACAGAGGTACTGGGTACAGATACTAGGTATGGGGTACTGGATATTAACACAGGGTACAGGGGTGCTGGGTACAGGAGTACTGGGGGTACAGGTACTAGGTACAGCTGTACCAGGTACAGAGGTACTGGGTACAGATACTAGGTATGGGGTACTGGGTATTAACACTGGGTACAGGGGTACTGGGTACAGGAGTACTGGGGTACAGGCACTAGGTACAGCTGTACTGGGCACAGGTACCAGCCCGCCCGGCTCTCCCCTGCTCCTCCTGTGGGAGAGTCAGTGCACGCCTGTCCGGGGTCCTGGGGGCTGCGGCTGACGGTCAAGGCTGGCTGCCTGACATCCTCCCCTGGTCCTCCTCTTTCTGACTCCCAAATGACACAGAGATAACCTCTCCCTACGTCTGGCTTTCGACAGCTTGGAGCTGTTTAAGGGCAACTGGCCACACTCCAGCGTCGCACCCTGGGCTCCTGTCTGTGCCCGGCTTTGTATGACAAAGCGCCTGCCTTGCGGCCCACGCCCTCCACCCCTTCCAGAGCTGGCCGAGGAGCCCGGGCACCAGCGCTCGTGCCCGGGGCAGCTCTAGTGCTTCGGTGCTACGCACCCTGTGGCCCCAGAGTCCAGGAGCACCTTGCCTGAGTTCCAGATAGGCTGGGCGGGATCAGAGCCTCCCTCTCAGGCTGTCGCCTCCGTCCTCCCCTCCCCGTCCCCCTCCTGCTCCCTCGGGGGGAAGGGGCCTGCAGGGGGCTGCCCCAAAGGCGCTCTGGGGCCTGACCCAGAATCTAGCTCCTGAACCTCGCTGCAGAGTGTGGGGCTTCACCACGGCACTCTGTCCCGGGGGCAAGATGCTTCTGGATCCCGAGCCTGTCCCTTCTGACCGCCGATGTCCCGTGTTTGGGCCAGAGGGTGGGGTGAAGACCTGCCTCGGCTGCTCCCGGCCTGTGTGTCTCCTCACACACACATTCCCATCATGCGCTCTCAGCCCCTGGGGCCTTGCCTGTGCCCCCACCGAGCCGTGCACCCAGGAGGGGCGTGTGTGGAGCTGGGCAGAGGCCCGCCTCCGTGACACGCAGGCGTGGGGGCCTTTGGAGGTGCCCTGCTCCCGCCAGGGTGGCTCTGATAGTCAGGCTTTCTCCTACATCTGCGTCCCCGTGGGGAGCCAGCAGCCCCTCACGGGGGGGTAGCCCGCAACCCCTCCCGTTCTGAAAGTGCCCCCCTGCCCCCGAGGCCTGTCCGGCCACGTGAAGGACTTGGGCGCTCGTTGCTCCTGGGCCATCTCAGCGGGAGGCGGGACGGTCGGAGGCCAGACCTCAGGGTCCAAGCTCCGAGGCTCAGATTCTGGCTGGCTCTGCACTAACCGCAAGACCCTGAGCTGGGCGCCTGGCCTCTGGTCACTGCTGGCAGCTGCTAAGGAGAGCTGATAACTGCGTCTCCTTTATCCAGGTTCCGTGGCTTGGGTTCAGGGGCTTGGAACACAGCCCGGGCTCACAACATCTCCCCTGTGCAGAGGGGGACGGTAAGATGCTCTGTTCTCATGGCTTCTTGCAACTATGAAAAGGGCGGTGGGAGCAATCCCCTGTGGGGAGTGAAGAGAGCCCCGGGAGACCAGGCTTCCTACAGCTCTCGTTAGCATGCGGGTGTGGGTGCAGGCGCTGGCGTGGGGCTGGGCACGGGGCTCCAGAGTGACAGATGCGTCCCTGGCTCTGAGAGAGTTCCCACGGGCTAATAACCCCCACTGGGGAGACACAGCCCAGGTGGGAGCCTGCCCCCGGGCTCTGGGTGCAGGCTGGGGAGACTGGAACAGGCAACCAAGGGGACTTTCTGCAGGAGTTTTGGGTCAAACTGGGAAAAGAAAGCTAGCTTGTAGAGAGCAGCTGCAGACCAGGACATAAATAAGGATTAGTGTATCCTGCTGTGAGCAGAGCTTTGGAAACCGAGGCTCAGGGAGGACATTGAGCGTCACTGACCCCCGTCCTCCCCTGTCTGCCCTTCAGTCACGCCCCCGCAGGCGGCTCTGAGCCCTGGAGCATCTGCGAGCCCGCGACGGGCTGGGTCAGGGCTGCCGCCGCCTCCGAGTCCTCAGCGCCCCCATCGCCCTCAGCTGCTGCCTCTGTCCAGCATCACGGCTGCCCTGTCCTGTCTCTAGGCATGACCGGCTGTGCTGAGCACAGCAGCCTGGGGCCTCTCAGCCCGAAGCGCTGCGGAGACCGGAAGCACGTGGTGTTGGGTCCCACGTGACAAACCTCCCGAGGTGCTGTGGTGACAACCCTAAAGGACGAGCAGCGGCCCTGGGGTCCAGGCTGAGGACTCGGGGCTCACACTGCCGTGGCCTGGGTTCCATCCCTGCTCAGGGAACTGAGACCCCATGAGCCACTCAGCTCAGCCAGCAAGGAGTGAGGGGGAGGAAACGCTGGGAGAGCTCCGGCGCCTGACGGGCGGTGGGCACTGAGCTGTGCTCGGCCCGGCCCTCCCGGAGGAAGCTTCAGGCCCCCGCAGGGATGAGCAGCCTGATGCGTCACGGTGCGGGCCGCCCACCCCAGACTGGGGCTCTCGGCCCTGCCTGCTCTGGGGACTGGGGGCTGCGTCAGGGCTTCCTGACCAGGGAAAGAAGACTCTCGCCCTGAAAGGCTTTCAGTGACACAGGCTGGGAATCCCGCCCCCCAACCCTGAGTCCTTCATGGTGCACCCCCCAAGTCCTCCTGTGGGGCATGCCCGACCCCCCAAGCCCTCCCATGGTGCACCCTCCGGAGTCCTCCTGTGGGGCATGCCCGACCCTCCGAGTCCTTCATGGTGCATCCCCCAGCCCTCCTGTGGGGCACGCCCCCCACCCCCACGCCCTCCTGTGCTGCATGTCCTGGGCGTGGGTGCAGAGGAGAGCCTGTAATGCTCTGAGCCTGTGTGCATGGCACCATCCAAGCCCCAGGTCAGCCCCCAAGGGTGCGGTCATCAGCCAGGTCGTCCCCAGTTCCCCTCTGGCTGAGCAGGGGAGACTCAGGCCTCCAGGCTGCAGCCACTCCATCAGGGGAGACTCAGGCCTGCAGGCTGCGGTCACCCGTCAGGGGAGACTCAGACCTCCAGGCTGGGGTCACCCCATCAGGAGACTCAGGCCTGCAGGCTGCGGTCACCCGTCAGGGGAGGCTCAGACCTCCAGGCTGGGGTCACCCGTCTGGGGAGACTCAGGCCTGCAGGCTGGGGTCACCCCATCAGGAGACTCAGGCCTGCAGGCTGCGGCCACCCCGTCAGGGGAGACTCAGGCCTGCAGGCTGGGGCCACCCCATCAGGGGAGACTCAGGCCTGCAGGCTGCGGCCACCCCGTCAGGGGAGACTCAGGCCTGCAGGCTGGGGTCACCCCATCAGGGGAGACTCAGGCCTCCAGGCTGCGGCCACCCCATCAGGGGAGACTCAGGCCTGCAGGCTGGGGTCACCCCGTCAGGGGAGACTCAGGCCTCCAGGCTGGGGTCACCCCATCAGGAGACTCAGGCCTGCAGGCTGCGGTCACCCGTCAGGGGAGGCTCAGACCTCCAGGCTGGGGTCACCCGTCTGGGGAGACTCAGGCCTCCAGGCTGGGGTCACCCCGTCAGGAGACTCAGGCCTGCAGGCTGGGGTCACCCGTCAGGGGAGGCTCAGGCCTCCAGGCTGGGGTCACCCGTCTGGGGAGACTCAGGCCTCCAGGCTGGGGTCACCCCATCAGGAGACTCAGGCCTGCAGGCTGCGGTCACCCGTCAGGGGAGACTCAGGCCTGCAGGCTGGGGTCACCCCGTCAGGAGACTCAGGCCTGCAGGCTGGGGTCACCCGTCAGGGGAGACTCAGGCCTGCAGGCTGGGGTCACCCGTCAGGGGAGACTCAGGCCTCCAGGCTGGGGTCACCCCGTCAGGAGACTCAGGCCTGCAGGCTGGGGTCACCCGTCAGGGGAGACTCAGGCCTCCAGGCTGGGGTCACCCCATCAGGAGACTCAGGCCTGCAGGCTGGGGTCACCCCGTCAGGGGAGACTCAGGCCTCCAGGCTGCGGCCACCCCATCAGGGGAGACTCAGGCCTGCAGGCTGGGGTCACCCCATCAGGAGACTCAGGCCTGCAGGCTGCGGTCACCCGTCAGGGGAGACTCAGGCCTCCAGGCTGCGGCCACCCCATCAGGGGAGACTCAGGCCTGCAGGCTGGGGTCACCCCATCAGGAGACTCAGGCCTCCAGGCTGGGGTCACCCCATCAGGAGACTCAGGCCTGCAGGCTGGGGTCACCCCATCAGGAGACTCAGGCCTGCAGGCTGCGGTCACCCCATCAGGAGACTCAGACCTCCAGGCTGGGGTCACCCCGTCAGGAGACTCAGGCCTGCAGGCTGCGGTCGCCCCGTCCGCGAAGCCCGGCAGGGCGGGACTCACCCTTGCGCGCGGTGAGCAGGGGTGCGATGGTGCTCTGGTGCCACACGGTGACCAGCAGCGTCCAGGGAAGCACGATGAGCACGATGGCGAGGACGTCCCGTCGCTTCGGCATCTCCAAGGCTGGCTGGGCCCACAGCTCCTCGTGAGCTGGGCAGTGGCCGTGGGGGGGAGGAAAGCACATGAGTGGGCCGGGCAGGCCGGGCACAGGGCCGCGGGGAGCCGCACGCCAGCCCGCGGGCCTGACCGCTCAACCCACCCATTGCCGACGCAGCTCTGCGGAGTCCGGCCCGACCGGAGTCTGGGAAGGGGTGCCGTCCGCGGTGGGTCAGGAGCCCTGCGGGGTGGACACCTGCAAGAGGGGACAGAGAGGCTGGCCGGAGGTCTGGGGGCTGCCCCGCAGGGCCAAGGGCAGGCGGTGCCCCCTCGGTCCAGACACCCCTGGCGGTTCCCTCGGCTCACCCCCGGGCCTGTTTGCTCTTTTATGAAGTGGGCGGTGCGCACTCAGGGCTCAGACACCCCTGCCTCGGTTCCCCTGGCTCAGTCCTGGGCCTGTTTGCTCGTTGACGAAGAGGGCACCTACTTTCCAAGGCTTTAACGCCTGTGAGCCTCGCAGCCTGCCACTGGGTGGATGCAGCGAGTGCTCAGGGTGACGGCCTTGTGGCTGTGATGGCCACAGCCTCGTGCTCGGACGTCGTTTCACAGCCTGGATGAAGGCATCTGCTCCAACTGAGTCCTCAGAGGACTGGCCAGTGGCGTTTGGAGATGGGTTCTGGGAGGGTGCATCCTCAGCTAGTTTGGGCAGGACAGGGCCTGGACTGTGGCCACGGCCGGGGGTCAGCCGAGGGGCTCGGAGGTCAGTCAAGGCGCTCAGGGGTCAGCCAAGGGGCTCGCGTGCCGACAGCTCCCCTCCGGGCCAGCTGAGCTAGTGATGAGGGACTGGCACCCTGCCTCCTGGCAGCCTGGGGACTGTCACCCCCTCGTCCACCCCCCACTTCCATGCTGAGAGCCCTGCAAGACGCCTCTGGTCCCACAGCGGCAGCCTGGGGGGAGGACAGCCACGGGCGGCCTGGTCTGGCAGGCTGAGCCCCCGAGCCTGCCGTCCACCCAGCCGCAGGCAGGCGGACATCCGTCTCCCGCGGGACAGGGAGCCAGGCTGAGCAGGAGTCTCGGAGGTGCTGCGTCTCTCCTCCCTGCCCGGTCCTCTCGCCTGCAGCCCTCCCAGCAGGCGAGTGCTCCCGCGGGCCGCCTCAGCCCGTCTGCATGGCCTGCTTGGAGCAGACAGCAGACAGGCCCGGGGGTCAGGTGGTGCGGGCTCGGGGCGGGTTCCTGGACCCCGAGCTGCCTCGACGCTCCCGGCCGCGGCCCTGCGGGAGGAGCCCAGAGGCCACACTGCCTGCCCGTCCGGGTGTCGGGGTGCCTCCCCGGCCAGCCCCACCCACGCTGAGCCCACGGGTAGGACGCCGAGCGCCGGGCCCGGGCCTCGGTCTGGCTGGCCGCTGCGGGCCGCGCAGGGAGGCCTCCTCGGGGTGTGGGTCCCCCAGGGCTTTTCCAGCGTCTGGCCGTGGGGGCTGGCCTGGTCTGGGCACTCAAGCACCCGCCCCCACTGTGGCTGTTCCTGGGGAGCACTCTCTGCTCCCTGAGTCCTCCCGCATCCCCTTCTGCCCGGTGCTCGCCGAGGCCACAAGTGACGGCTCGTGCTGGGGCCAGACTTGAACCCAGACCCTCTGGGAGCAGGGGAAGGAGCGTCAGGCCCCAGACCCCCTTCAGAGGCAGCCCCCTGAAGGCCCTGTGCCTCCCAGAGAGCAGGAGGGGGACAGAGGCAACGGCCTGAGGGGGACGTTCTGATCCCGTCCAGTCTACTGGTCAAAACATCTATGACAGGAAGGAGGGAGAGGCAGGAAAGCTCTAAAAATAAACTTAGCCATAAACCCAGTTGTGCATTAATTACTTTGGAAGCCATTACAGCTTGAAAACCCCATAACTTTAATGGAGTCTATTATAAGCACGGCAGCAAAGTCGTGGAGCTAATTACCAGGCGGTTATGAAGCGGAGCGGGGAGCCCCCAGCCTCCAAGGGAGCCAGTTGGCCAGCAGGCGGCCTGTGGGGGTCGGGCCTGGGGCTGGGTGGCTAAGACTGGGGGTCTGGAGGCCTTGGGTGGGGGCGTGGGGTGGGGCAGGTGGAGCACCCCAGACCCAGAGGCCTGAGTCTGAGAGGGGGCTGCAAGGATGCACGGGGGCATGGCCCTGGAGGGGTGGTGGGCAGCTAGCCTGGGGTCCAGCCTCGAGCAGGCTGCCTGGAAGAAGCTGGGCAAGCTTGGCTTCGAGGCTCACAGCACCCTGCCTCCTGAGACTGCAGGGATTCGGGCAGAAAGCTCACCCGCACCCCACACCTGGGGAGGAGCTGGTTTAGTCCCACTGTTTGGTGGGCAGGGCCCTGCTGGATTCAGGCGCCGTGTGGTGGTGGGGGCAGGGGGTGGGGTGGGGACGGCAGGTGGCCATCAGCACCTGCCCCGCAGGGAGGAAGGCTCCACACAGCTCTGTCCTGCCACTCAGGAAGGTAACTGCAGAGCTGGCGTGTGCACACGTGAGTGTGTATGCGTGTGCACGTGTGTGCATGCATGCGCACCGTGTGTGTGCGCGTGTGTGCACATGCGTGTGTGTGCGTGTGTGGTGGAGGTCAGTCACACACAGATCCTCCCCCCGACCCCCGAGCCCTCGAGCAGGGCAGGGGCCATGGTGCTCATAGGCCTGGGATCGTGGCTGGCGGGCAGGTCGTAGGAGGCCACGAGGAGAAGAACCCCCGGAGGGGATGTGTACAAGCCACGCCTGTCCTGCCCACCGCCCAGCCCGCGGTCCTTTCCCCGACTGAGCGCCTGTCACCAGCCAGCACGGCTCTGCCTGCGAGGCCAAGGATGTCGCGGGAGCTCACAGTCCGCGGGGAGTCACCTCCCGGGGCACCGTGCCCGCGGCCTTGACACTGACTTCCCTGAAGCGGTCCGCGACCAGGGGACACTTGGTGAGCGACCTGCACGGCGTCCTTCAGCATTTGTATGATGTTTCCCACGGTCTTCATCTCGCCTGGAGAACGTTTTCCCTGACTCTCCTTGTGGAACCTTTGAAGAGCATTCAACTTAATTCTCATAGAAACAAGGGCTTTCTTCCTTTCCGGCTTGAATTTCTTTTTTCTGCCATATTCTGTGTTGGTAAGGGGCTTCCCTGGTGGCTCAGCAGTAAAGAATCTGCCTACAATGCAGGAGATTCAGGAGACCCGGGTTCAATCCCTGGGTTGGGAAGATCCCCCGGAGGAGGGCTTGGCGTCCCACTGCAGTCTTCTTACCTGAAGGATCCCATGGGCAGATGAGCCTGGCGGGCTGTAGTCTGTGGGGTTGCAGAGTTGGACAGACTGACCGTGCACAGAGATGAGAGCATGCGGGGCCATTGCAGACGGATGAGGAGCCTTACAGACTCTGGGGAGGCCGCAGATCCCTGGCCCAGAGGGACCCCGCCTGCCGGCAACGCTCAGACAGGCCGGGGCGTCGGTCCTGAGTGGGTGGAGGGGACACGGCTGGGCCATGAGGACAGCAGCTGCCCCCGTCCCTGGGAGCTGAGTGCCCAGGGCTGCGCAGATGTTGGGGCCGTGCAGGAGAAGGGGCTGGTTTGGAGAAGCTGGGTGGAGGTCAGCGGAGGTCAGCAGAGGTCAGTGGGCAGGATGCCGGGAAGGGCCGGCTCATCCCTGGCCTCAGACGGTCCCCAAGACCTGCAGGAGCCCTAACAGGACTCAGCATCGACCCCGCGGCCCCTGCACAGGACAAGCCCGAGGCCACAGCTAGCCGGCTCCCACCCCAGGGTCCACATGCATCAGCTGGCCCCAGGCCTCCTCCCTGGCCTCCTCGTCCCCCTGGCTCCGTGGGGAGGGGGAAGCACGTGGCGGCCGCTGTCCCCCGGCTCGGCCCTCACCCCCGGAGCATATGAGAGAGGGGGCCTTCCACCCGAGGAGGGCTCAGACAGCCCCTGGGGCTGCAGCCCTGCCCTGGGCAGGCGGGGTTCCTTCTCTGCAAGCCACAGCGGCCTCTGAGGCAGGCAGGGCAGTCTCAGCCCCATTTCACAGGCTAGGAAACTGAGGCCTGGAGGGCCCGGGTCAGTCTCAGAGCATGCTCACCTGCCCTATGCACACTGCTCCTGCTGGCAGGCCTGGCCCCTCGGGCAGCGCCAAGGACCCAGTTCAGCCAGGAGGGGCTCTCCACCGGCCCTCACGGTGGGGGCTGGAGGGACCCCAGGCCTGGTGCCATCTTCCTCTGCTCTGGCTGAGACCCCAGCCCCCGGCTGGGGCGGAAGGACGCCCGCTCGGCTCAGGCTAGGCTGACGGCTTCGAGTTTCTTCCACGCAGGAGTCAGGAAACAACAGTCCATCGGTTATGTTTGAAGTGGCTCCTTGGTTTTTCTTCCAGTTATTCAGAAATAGCCTTGGGATCGGGTTTGGATTCTGACTCAGTAGAGAGTGGAGACAGGGTCTGATGAGCGTGGTCTCCTGCACTGCGGGAATCTGAATGGCACAAACCAGCAGCACCAGTGGCTTGACTGACGTCTCCGTCTTCGGGCAGAAGGTCGTCCACACGCCCCACAGCCCGCTAGCAGGAGGGCATCACCCGGGGTGCATCCTGGGTGCCCTGGGCTGGGCCCAAAGCACACGTGTGCCCTGCAGCGTGACTCAAGGTGGGGACACAGACCACAGGGAAAGTAGGCCACCCAACAGCGGCCGGCCAGGGTGTGTGCCCCCGTGGAGAGCTGCTGCTGGAGGGCCTCGGGCGGCTGTCCCCTCCACAAGGCCCGTCACGGCCCTGCTCAGGGGTCTGAGTATCCCCAAGCCCGCCAGCTACCTTGCAGGAAGCCTGGGTCCCAGCTGGGCACTGCACCCCACCTCAGCACTGTCCGATTGTGATTCAGCCCCACAGTGACCAAAGCACCAGCCCCCTGCCCCCAAAGCAGTCTGTAGTTTCACTCGGGAGGCAACGGGGCTAGGTCCATTCTGCGAGCTCCTTGGAGCCACTGCCCCGGGTGACGTCACACACGTGTGCATGTGTGAGCTCGCGGCGCCTCTGAGTGAGTGCACGTGTGTCTGTGGGCACATGAGTGTTCCTGGGTATATGCGTGGTCTCAGGGCACAGAGGCCTCTGAGGAACATCCCCCAGGAGAGGCTGTGTGGACGCAGCAGGCAGTCACCCTGGCCCTGGGACACGGCCCTGCCCGAGTCCAGTGTGGCCGCAGAAAACACCCTGGAACACACGCTCAGTGCTCAGCCCCAGGCCCTGGAGGCGTGGGGCAGCTCAGGACATGCTCAGGACACGCTGACACACAGTGCATGGGGCCCCCGGGCACTGCCCTAGGCTCTGATAGGAAACAGAGGGCAGAGGCCAGGGGCTGGGGGCCTGGGACTGAGTGTCCAAGGCTGCGCTGGCCCAGGACAGCATGCAGAGTCTGCAGGCCATGGGCGAGGCTGCGCTCAGCCGTGCTGGGCTGTCAGCACATGGCCGTCTGTCCCCCCCACCCTGCCCCCGCTCTCTGGCCATCCTGCTTCTCTCTGCCTGTTTCCCTTGGAGCTGGTGGCCTGCGGTTTGGGGTGAGGGTCCCACCCACCCCGCGGTTTCCAGGGGAGACCACCTGGCACTCTGAGCCCTTGGCCTGACCCCTGAAGCTTGCCCGGCTCCACACACTCTGTGGCCAGTCCACACCCTGCATGAACCCGCTGGTCTTGCTGGTTCCGCGTCCTTCTGCAGCCCGCAGGCCTTGGCTCCTCCAGACCCCTCCAGTCCCCACACACCGTGGGGGCTGCACTGTGTCTCTGGCACTAAGTCTCCTTTGCAACGCTCATCAGGCACTTTGGGATCTGCTGAGGGGTCTGTGGAGAACCCCGGCACAGGGCCTGGCCCGCAGAGAGCGCCACGAAGGCTTCGAGATGTGGAATATCACAGCAGGGACAGCAGCAGCCTGCTCGTGACTCCAGCTGAGCGCACACGTCTGGCAGAGACGGGACGCGGGGTCCCTGGCTCCCCCTGGCCCGGCCAGCCTCGGGCGGCTCTCACAGCAGGTTCCTCCCTCCCTCGGACGAGGCTGTACCTGCAGGCATGCCCGCAACGTGGACTCCGCGGAGGAGCAAGGAGCGGGGTGTGTGCCAGGGCTAGCCCTCCCCACCCCGACCTCCGGGCTCCCGGCGTGGGTGGCTGCTGGGGCGGCCCACCATGGCTTTGGGGCGCCCCCTGGCCCCAACTCTAGCCCTGTCCCTGCCCTGACGCCAGGTGCGGCCAGGGCACGCCCAGCACTTGGGGAGGGCAGGGGTGCCCTGTCTCCCTCCATCTCCAGGGCGAGTGAGCTCAGGCTCCTCCTTCAAGCTCGGGGCTGAGCTTGGAGGTGGGGGCCATGGACACAGGGCCGCTCGTCTCTCTTGCCACCCCATTCCTTCCCTGGGGTCAGCCGTGCCCGCGTCGTGAGAGACACTGGGAGAAGTGAGCAGAAGGTGCGGCTCCGAGCAGGCAGTGACCTGGCGGGGAGGGGATGGGGTGATGGACCCAGGGTCCCAGTCTCAGCCCAGACCCCACCCTGAGGGGGTGATAGACCCAGGGTCTCAGTCTCAGCCCAGACCCCACCCTGAGGGGGTGATGGACCCAGGGTCCCAGTCTCAGCCCAGACCCCACACGGCGGGGGGTGGTGATGGACCCAGGGTCCCAGTCTCAGCCCAGACCCCACCCCGGGGTGGGTGATGGACCCAGGGTCCCCAGCCTCAGCCCCAGAGGGTGGTTCTGTCCCCCAGGTGCATGGGACACAGCGGTGGTCTAGACAGGCTGAGCCTCACGAGATGCGGGCAGAGGGCCGCCCCACGCACGGGCTCTGCAAGGGGCCGGCTCCTTGCCTGGGGTCCTGGGTCCTGGCGGGGCTGTCCCTTCACTGGTCCCACCTGTAGCCGTGGCCATACTCTTGCCTCCCCCTCTCCTGGGGCTGTCAAGCACACTAGCCCTGTGGTTGGCACTGGATGGGCAGGGAAGGCAGGGGTCCATCCTCCCTGCTCCCCAGGCACCTGGTTCTCAGAGCACAGAGGTGTCTGCAGCCCTGGGCAGGAAGGGCAGTGGGAGAACACCACCGTGGACCGCCTCCGCCCCACGGTCTGGCAGTAAACGGCCTGCCCGTCTGAGGACTGGGCTGGCAAGATGCATCCACATGGAGTGACCCAGCCCAGCAGGGGCCAGCGCTGACGCTGCTCTGACACGGAGACCTGGAGGACGCTGGCCTCGGGAGGCACGGCGCAGCCGGACCAAGCCCCTGACCCGCTCACAGAGGCACAAGGTCGTGGGACTCGGGCCCAGGGCAGAGGCTGGGGGCCCGAGCTTGGGCGGGGGCTGGGGAAGCACACAGCTCCCAGTGTGAAGGACGGGGAAGTCCTGGAGCTGGACAGGCGCGCACTGGGACGTCCTTGGTGCCCTGAACACTTAAGAGTCATTATGGTGGTACATCGTAATTGTGCATTCTATGAATTTCTGCCACAGAAAAGAACCTGACATCAAACAGCTGTGCTTGGATGGGTCAGCAGTGACACACTGGGGACTGGGCCGGGTGGCACCTGCATGGTCCCAGTGCCAGACCTTCCTTCTGGCTGGCATGGTGGTGTCTCCATGAAGAAACACACAGCGGGCACGTCCAGGGGACGTGCCCCAGGGGTTCCAGGTAAGGCCCCAGGAGTGTGCAGGACATGGTGAGAGGATGGCATGCACACATGGATGTGCATGCACACATTCGCACAGTGCAGATGGCTGGGTTTCCAGCTGGGGGTATGGGGAGGGGCGGAGGTGTGGATGCTGGCTCCCAGAGGGAGGCTTACGGGAATAGGAAAAAGTCCTTGTCGGCACAGGGTGAGTCAGGTGAGCAACACTTCACTTCACCTTAGAGGCTCAGAAGATGAAAGAAAACAGAACAACCTGCTCAGAGGCCATAGAGCAACCAGAGCACAGAGGCCTGGGGGTAGAGGGTGTGCATACACCATGTGGTCAGATCGTGGTCAGACTGTGTGCACACCGTGTGGTCAGAGTGTGCACACACCATGCAGGCTGCTGATTCACTGGTCTAATTAAAGTTTCCTGTGTATTTTCAATGCGCCGCCTGTGGCCCGAACCAGCTGACCTTCCCTGGGGCCCTGGCAGGACAGCATAGGTGCATCCTCCCGCCAGCTGTCCTGGGAGGACAGCGGAGGCCTGGCCGGCTGGTGGGGGAGGGAAGCCCGGTCCCATGGTGGGCCTCTCGCCCTCCGCCTTGGGGGCCTGTCTCCATCCTAAAGAGCACAGGGGGCCTGAGACGGGAGGGAGGGCGTTAGACTCAGCCATGTCTGGGGCCAGGTACAAGGGTGCTGTGTGACCCGAAATAATAGCAGAACTGCCCTGGGCAGCTTCCTGGTCCCTAGAAAGAAGGATGCATCTTCAGATGCAGAACCCTAACTCTGGCCGGATGGTCTGCAGGGCCACCGCCAGCTCCTAGACCTGCTCGCTCTGGCCCCCGCCCTCTCGGCGGACGTGGACGCCCCCACCCCGCTCCTGGGGTGTCGATCGGGGGGCTGACTGAGGGCAGGGTGTGGTCGGGGCAGGACACGGCCACACGCCTCACGCGGCTATCGTTTTAGATGAGGAGACGAGGCCCCGGGACTGAGTCCGCAGTGAGCGGCCGACACAGCTGGGCCTGGAGGCGGACAGCAGCTGGTCATGGGGCCTGCCTGGCCTGGGGCTCCTCTCCCTCAGGACCAGGGCTGGGAGCCAGGCAGAGACCCCCGGCCCCCACCGCCCCACCTGCCCAGACACCCCGGAGGCCGGAACCTTGTGTGCTAAGCAGGGCCCTTTGGGGGTAGCTGGAGGAGCTGTGCTCACTCGCAAAGGCGGACACGACCGAGATGGTGCCGGGCTCACCGTGGCCCCACCACAGGGAGGGGACGGGCTCAGGGCCGTGGGTGACGGAGGCAAGGCCACACCTGGGCCCCTCCGTGCGCCAGGCACACTGCGTGTCGTCCAAGTGTCTGTTGGATGAAACGTTCACTGAATGAATAATTTTAAAAATCGCCGGGAGTTCCCTGGCGATCCAGTGG
Source organism: Odocoileus virginianus (assembly GCF_023699985.2). Lineage (NCBI taxonomy): Eukaryota > Metazoa > Chordata > Mammalia > Artiodactyla > Cervidae > Odocoileus > Odocoileus virginianus. The sequence goes on from NC_069683.1 coordinate 1,160,043, forward strand.
CGAGCACTTCACACTCCCAGTGCAGGGGCCCGGGTTCCAACCCTCAGGAAACTGGATCCCACATGCGGGAACTAAGAGTCTGCAGCTGAAGATCCGGGGTGCTGCAACTAAGGCCCGGAGCAGCCAGATTTTAAAAAAAGAGGCAAAAATACCTGCTGAGCAAAGCACCTACTGCTCGTGTTCCAAGTGAGTAACATGATTTACTGTGACTCTCCTTCCCACCTCACAGGCATCCCATTATCATCCCGCTCAGAGGCAAGACATGCGGGGGCACAGGTGGTCAGGGGAGGCCCCGGGACACACAGTGTGGGTGCAGAGGGTGCGTGTCCCACAGCCCATGCTCTCCACGCCTGCAGGTGCAGGGCTGAGCCCGGGGCAGCGCTCGCCAGGGGCACTCAGGGACGCTGCACTCATCCTGGACACGTCCGTGCTGTCCTGCGGGGCGGCCACAAGCCCTGTGCACACCTGAGCTCACAGAAAGCGCTGGCATGGCTGGGGGATGCCCGCCGGGGGAGGGGGCAGCCGTGCCACGTCCAGCTGGGCTCTGTGGCTCCCAGCGCTGGGTAAAGTGAACAGACAAGCGCTCACTACTCCCCATGGAACGAAGCGAAACAGGGCAGGGGAGGAGGAGGCGACGGCACGTGTTCAGCCTTGTGCGGGGTCCACGAGGACCTCAGGCTGGGTCCCTCCTGACACCGGCCCTCTGATACCCATGGCCCCGGCCCCTCCCCCTTCTTCATGAACAAGGACCAGGCCCCGTCCCCTGGCTGTGGGGCGGGAGACCCCCTGCTCAGGGCTCTGATCTCGGGGAAGACATCCCCAGTCCAGCCAGCTCTTGGAGGTCCACCTTGAGACTCCCCGCCATCGAGCTTCTGGGCGGCAAAGCCCCAAGCCCTGCCAGGCGCCTGGCGGGGAGGCCACTGCCCTGCTGTCAGCTGCTGCGCTCAGGGAGCAGATTCATTTTAATATTGGCTAGAGCTAAACCTCATTAGGAAAGTAAATTTGCTGTAGCTGCAGGAAAAAAAAGGCAACCCACTCAGTCCTTCCTTCCAAAGCTAAGCTAAACAGAAAACCTGATCTGACTGGGGCCCACTTCACACTTTCCCTCCCTGGCCTGGCCTGGGGCCCAGGGCACAGTAGGTGCTCAGTGAGCGAATGTGGAACGGGCTCGGAGCACCCCTGCCCACCTGGCCAGCTGGCAGCACCCACACCAGTCGCCACCGGCCTGGGGTTCCTGTCAGCTGCATGGATGTCGGGGGGACACTGGCCGAGACGTGCAAGGGCCGCACTGACTGCAGATTCCACACAGAAGCGTGTTGCTGCCATTTGGAGGGGGACCCTGACTGTGTCTCCCCAAGCAGAATGGCAGGGGCAGGACCAGGCCTCGGGCCTGGAGGTGGCAGTTTGAATGGAGAGTGGGCAGCAAGGCCAGTGAGGTGGCCCCAGGGTGGGCCTGAGAACGGCTACTCCATTCAAAGCCTTCCGGATGCCAGGGGCTCACGTGGACGGAGCAGATGCAGACACTACGGTGACGCCTCTTGAGCGCTTCACCTACGGACAGCCTGGCAGGACAGGCTCCTGGGCCTCCGGGCCTTCAGGAATCAGGGCCTAGAGGCCTCCGCTTTCCCTGAAGCCCTCCCGGCCGATCACAGGGACCGAGGCAGCCTCGGCCTGGCCAGCCTGTGCCCCTCACGGCACTACCTCCACATGCCCACCCCACACACTCAGCAGGCCCCACAGAGGACTTCTGGCCTGCAGGCCTGGGCTTCAGGAAGGCTTCCCTTCTCCTTCTCCCCAGAAGGCGTGGGGGTGGGCACACGCAAGAGGGTCCCTTCTGCCCAGGGCTCCCCCTGAACCCCGCGCTCCCCTGTGTCTCGGGAAGACCCTCCTTGGGGGTCCGGCCCCCTGCCCTGGCCGCTGGCTGCCGACGTGGGCATCTTGGAAGGAGGCCCGAGGCTGCCCCCACGCTGCTAGGCCCCTGGCGCCCACGCTTCTGTGTCTTTGTCTGCTGTCTCCCGCTGCTGCTCTGGCTGCCTCAGACTCTCAGATTCTCTCTTCCCGAGCCCGGCCTCTCCTCCCGTCCAGCGCTCAGCAGAGGAGAGCGCTCAGCCCCTCCTCTGGCCAAGCTGGACCAACACGCTTCCCTGACCCTAGAGCCTGGTTCAGGGTCAGCTCACCGCTGGACCCGCCACACTTGTGAAGCTTCCGCCCTCCTCATCACCCAGTGCTCACAACCAGGAAAGGCCAGCCACCCGGGTCCCCTCGCCCCTCAAAACCATGGGGGGGAACCCAGGTGTGTCCAGAGACAGCGGCCGGGGGCAGGGCTGGCCCCCCACTTCATCCTCTGGAGCCCCCGGTCTCCACCAGCCTCCCTTCAGATGGGTCCGTCGCTGCTGCTCATCCAGAACCTCTGTGTGTGCATTCAGTCCAGCACCCAAGAGCTGCCAACACACCCCAACGAGGAGGGGCTCACCCACAGGCAGGCATGAAACGGGCACAGCAGCCACCTGGCGCCAAAGGGGGCACGGATCCATCAAGCCTCCCTGCTCCACCACCGGGGCAAACCTTCTGCGTCCCCCAAGATGGGGAGAGGGGGATGTGTGCAGCCCCAGAAGCTTTGGGGGTGCTGGGCATGGACTGGGTGAAGTGCAGTCTCTCTGAGGGTCTCACAGGGGAAGGGTCTTTGTTCTAAACAAAGGAAGAGGACTCAACGTCAGGTCCAGTGAGGCCACTAACAGCCCCCAGCTCAGCAGCTTTGGAGGGGACGCCTCGGTCTCTGTGCTGGAGGCAGGGAGCCCTGGGGGACAGAAGGTGGATCTGGGGAAGTGGGAGCCACCGTCCGGTAAAGTCACACGCCCACAGCCCCGTAACTCAGGGAGCCGTGAGCCCCACCCTGACGCAGCCACACACAAGATGTCACCGGCTGCCCCGGGGACATCCCCACCCAGTCCTGGGCAGCAGTGCACGTCAAGCCCCCAGTGGTTCCCCACCCACCCACCCAGTACCCACGCGGAGCTGCCCCCACGAGCCTGGGGCGACCAGCCGTCTGCGAGGCTGGCCTCAGCATCCAGGCAGAGATCCCCAGAGTCCCGCTGCCCCAGCTTCTACAAGAATCCATGCAAGCAGCGTGGGGCTGGGACTAGGCCTGGCCACGGCAGGACAGGCATAGGGCTGGGGAGGGTGCTGTTTCTGCCTCTGCGCGCACGGTGGGGGGCGGGTTCTCTCAACCTCAGCTCCAGCCCCAGGCCGTCACTTCCATGGCCTCCCTTCCATCCTCTGCTGCCTCACAGCAGTCTGTTCCCCTAAGCTGTGGGCTCTGGTTGGGGGGCCTGGGGCCCCAGGCCTGAGCCCAGGCATTGGGCTGGTGATGAACTCCCTCCTGACTCCTTCCGCCCCCTGCATGCCCATCCTGACGCTGGGCCGCCTCACCACCGCTCAGCCCCCGGCCTCACGGGACAGTTGCAGACACTTAACTTGCCAGTGGCTGGAGCCTCTGGGCTTGGGGACGAGCCTGGGGGACCCGGAGCAGCGGTGCTGACCCCCCACTCCAGGCCACCAGGAACCACCTGCTGAGGTGAGAGGAAGGGCCCCAAAAGGCAAGCTAAGAGCCCGGCCTGCGGCTGGCAGCTGCTGAGAGCCAGCTTCTGCTTCTTGACGCCCCGGCCAGCACCACCCAGGTCTTGTCTCGAAGCAGCCCCTCGACTGCGGCGCCTCCTGGCCCCGGGCAGATGCTGGCCAGCTCTCCAGCCGCCCCGCTGCGCGCAGCACCATACGCGCGCGCGCGCACACACACACACACACACACACACACACAAGGGCGCGCGCACAGGCGCCCGGAGGACATGGCGCGGCTGCCGATGAGGACGCATAAAGGGGCTCTGTACGCGGCGGTGGGGCCACTGACCTGCGGTGGCGAGTCCGGATCGTCCCCGGCACGCTCCATCTCGGCGGCGGCCCCTAGGCGCCGGTCCCCGCGCCCCCGAGCTGCTGGCCCCGGCCACACGCGCCTCCGGCCCCAGGGGCTCTCGGGCTGCGGGTCCCCCGAGGCCCCTTCATTGCCGCGGGGTCAGCGCCGCCCCAGCCCGGCCCTTCTGCGCTCGGCGAGGCGGCGGCCGAGCCCGCGAGCGCGCGGGGGGCGCGGGGCGGGGAGCCGGGCAGGGAGGTCGGGGGCGCGGCAGAGCGGGGAGAGCCGACCGGGCGCGGGGCGGAGGCGCGGGGCCGGGGCGCGCTGCCGGAGCCAGCAGACCGGGCCGGCGCGCAGTCCCCTCGGCGGCGGCGGACGCGCCCGGGCCGCCGCGGCTGTGACAGCGCCGCCAGCCCCGCCCCCGGCCCGCCCCCGGCCCGCCCGCGGGGTTGGGGCCCACCGCTAGCCCCGCCCCGCGCCCCGCCCCGTGCGCCCCGCCCCGCGCGCGAGCTGCCGGCTGAACCCGCGCCGCGGACCGCCGGTACCAACCCCGCTGGTGGGGGCGAGGGCACGAGGAGGCGCGGACCCCCCGGGTGGATAGGGCCCCGCGCCCCGCGCCCTCCCAGGATCAGGCGGCCCGGATCTGCGCTCTGAAGCGGGGCTGCGGGAGGGGGCGACACCGCCAGGCCTCGCTCCTCGGAGTTAAAGCCCCCCGCCTCCAACCCCGCCTCCATCCCGGCCGTTCCTGGCGCCCAGTTTGGCAGCCTTTCTCAAAGGGTGATTGTTTTCGGACCGGGCAGTTGGGGGGCGGTTCTCCGGGCCTGGGAGGCTGAGCGCGAGGGCAGAGAGGGAGATGGCCGATGGGGGCAGGTGGCGCCTGCCGGGACGCAGGGGTGCCTGGTGCGTGGAGATGGGGTTCCTCGGGGTCTGGCCCGTAGGGGGCCCACCGTCGGGGCGCTGCTGCCTGGTCGGAGGCCAGCCCCCCACCTTCCCCGTCAGAGGAGCCTGGACTTCCCCAGAGAAGGCCACGGGCCAGGCGGTGTGAGGGGCGGGAGGGGTCACAGGAGCAGAGAGGCGCAGGCTCCCAGAGTTTCAAGGGCTCTTTGGGCCAGGAAGTGCCTGCTTGTTCCTTGCTTGTGTGTTCCGCATGATCTAGGGGTGTTAGCCCTGTATGTGCACGTGTGTGCATGAGGGTGTGGGCTGCAGCCCTCCGTGGAGAGCCTTCCAGATTCTCTTTGGTCAAGTTCCCAGTGACGGAGAGGCCTTCCTTGAACATGTTGGAAGGGTTTGCTGCCCAAGGGGCCGTCCTCCTGGACACGTGCAGTCAGGGCCACCCTGTGTCTCTCCTACAGCTCCAGGGGGCCGGCTCCAGTAGTGGGGGACCCCAGGGGCCAGCTCCAGTAGTGGGGGACCCACTGGCCCCAGGGGACCCCAGGGGGCAGCTTCAGTAGTGGGGGACCCACTGGCCCCAGGGGACTGAGGATGTCAGGGGCCTCCGCCCCTCCCTCGGTGACCCTCTCCCGACCCTGTGTCGGGCGTTGCTGCATTGAAGGGGGATCACGGGGTCCTCCCCTGGCCCCTCCCCGGCCTGGTCACTACAGAGCGGTGGGGGCAGGTGGGAGCAGGGGCTTCGCGGTCAGCTACTTCGGTGGAGATCTTGAGGAGAGGAGGAGTCCCCGTGCAGGCTGCCTCAGGGACGTCTGAAAACAGGCTGAGTGACTGCGCCCAGGGCCAGCTGCCCCCCCAACCCCCGCTCCCATCTGCGTGTCTCACAGCCTACTCTGCTGTCAAGGAGGCCATGGCAAATCTAGCCCAAGTACCGCCTGCTGCAGGGTCTCCTTGGCCTTGTGATGAGATGAGAACGGCAGGGCCCTGCTCTGCTTTCTCTTCAGCTGGAGCAACCCTGCTCCCTCAATGCACCTTCCTCCTTGGTGCTCCTGCAGGGGAGGGGCGCGGGGAGCACGGAGCAGAGCAGCCCAGAGGAGGGCTTGGCCTTCTCTCCTTCCCGGGGAGTCGAGGTGTACACAGGGCAGGCCAGAGCCCCCTGGAGCCCTGTAGGTCTCCCCCTCATCTTGCCAACAGAGGTGTCACCCCCTGTGTGAGGAGTGTGTGTGTGATGGCTTGAAGAGGTCACCCCGTCCATCACGTCCCCCAGGTGCTGAGCTTGGGGGAGTTCGTGCGGAAGCCAGGCCTTCAGGATGATTCTGAAGGCCCTGCCTGAGACCCCGCCCGGCCGGCGGTCTCCCAGGAACAGTCAGCGGAGGGGCTGGACCAACTGGTCGCAACCGGCCGCGTCCCGTTGTGTCCTCTCCGCCGTGGCCCGCTGGGCCCTCCCTTGTCTGACAGGAGCATGGCCAAACGGGCAGGGCTCGCTGTTCCTGGAAGAGCAACGGTGACAAGAGACCCCTTTCCCAGGGCCTGCCTTGCAGTGCAGCCCTGGGCTCTGTTCATGGAATTTCTACATTTTAATTTTTAGAAGCAGCTTAACACAGTAACATGGGATTAAAATTAGCATGCTAAGGCTCCCTAAGGACAGAACACCTGCCGCTGGTTTCCGCGGGACGTTTGGGTGACACCCTGAGTGCGTGGACACGTACAGCTCTGCGGACACAAAGCACGCGCACAAAGGCTGGTACACACGCGCGCGCACACACACCCACGCCCTCCCTGCCGTGGGGCACCTGACCACACTGCAGACACGTGTGTGCACACCAGCCCCACTGGGTGGTCGCGCATGTCTCGCTGCCGGCCCGACAGTCTGTGGGGATGCCCCCCTCCTGCTGTGCATTTACAGCCTCGCTCTGAACACCTGCGGCAGCCCCTGGGTCTCCGGACCGAGCCCTTCTGCTCAGAGGCACCCAGAGCCACCGCGCGTGTTTGGTATGCAAGGCCGGTCTGTCCTCACAGACAAGCCAGTAAGTGTTCATTGTGCAGTTTGGCCCAACGGGAGCCCTGCCTGGCTCCTGCAGCCTGCCCCCGAGGGTCCCGCAAAGGCTCCGTCTGCAGTGCAGACCCGGCAGGCCTCTGGGAGAGTCTGTGGGTTTTCTCCCAGTCACCTGGGCCCCAATTTAGTATGAATAACAGCTGTTGTGCTTTTACCAGCTAACAGCTCCTTCTGCCCGGCTTCCCTCTATGCAGGAGGCCCTGATTTCTGAACACAGCCCTTCCCTCTCAGCTCACCACCCCACCCTGCCGCACCCTGCGGTACTGGGAGGCAGCTGAGCCACTGCTGGCCTGGGGGACCCCCTCGGCTGTCTCATTGCTGAGACCCCCGTTTCTAGGAAGCCATCCACTGGCCCCTGGGATCTACAGCAGGGGGTTGGCCGACGTGACTGGAGGTCGCACACTGTGGGTGTGCAGGCCTCCCGGAGGTGCAGCTGCCCCCCCCAGGGTGAGTCCCTGCCCGGCTGTGCCGCGCGGTGTCTTGGTGGGCACGCATGCCATGGGCTGGCTGGCTGCCCGTGGTGGCCGGGGCTGGCTGAGCTCTGGCACAGACAGCTCGAGGAGGTGGCCTTCCAACACCTCCCCTCTGCCGGGTTCGGGTCCGAGCTCTGGGCCGTCCTCATCTCCTTTGATGACTGGGAATGTCCTCCGGTGTCCAGGCCCTCAGCCACCTGCTCCCTGCCCCATCCAGAGGCCAGGGTTCTTCTTGACCTGCAGTGAACCTCTGCGTCCGCACAAGGGGCTGCCCAGTATTTCAGTGATGGAATTTTGGTCTTGCCTTGTTTTTCTACAGCTGAGGGAGGCGCGGGAGACCCCAGAGGACCCTGGACTTGGAGGGCCAGCCTGCTGGGCCGGCACAGAGAGAGACAGCAAGTTGCCCCTGGACCCACCCGCAGGCCCCGACTGCCCCAGAGCATGTGACCCCAGGCCCTCCAGAGCCCCCTCGCCCAGCCGCGGTCAGTCACCAGCGAGCCCCCAGCCGCTGCAGCCCGTCTGGCTCTAGGCCCGGGAAGTGGCGACCTCCCACTGCCCACGGGTCTTCTGGGCTGACAGGAGGCTCTGCTCTGCACGCCCATGGGCGCGCACTGACCCTGCTGCCCCCATGGGCCCTGCGGCTCGTCCGCTGCTGCTCTGGGTGCTGGGCACAGGGTGATGGGGATCTGGCGGGAAAGCTGACTGGGACCTGGCCATTTGCGGACCCTGGGTGCTGTCCCACGGCCTCACCAGCAGGAATTGGTTCATTTATGAGGCACTGGGTATGCTGAGGCTCTACTAGAAATGCCTCTTAGATCAGGAATCTGGGGCGTGGTGTTCGGGGGATTCCATCAGGGCCCCGTGTGCAGAAAGTGACAAAGCTGGTGTTTGATGCTGCAGGCTCATCGCAGGACTCAGCGGAATCAGCAGGCGAAGAGATGAGGGGGACCCAGGGGGGAGCTCCTTGCATCCCGGGGCCAGAGGGGACCTGCATGGGGTCACGGCCCCCCAGACCCCCACGGGGTCCCGGAACCCCAGACCCACAGCGAGGTCACAGGCCCCCAGACCCGCAGCAGGGTCACAGACCCCCAGGCCTGCAGCAGGGTCACTGCCCCCCAGGCCTGCATGGGGTCATGGCCCCCCAGACCTGTGTGAGGTCATGGCTCCCCAGACCCATGTGGGGACACGGCCCCCTGGACCCACAGTGGTGAGCGGGTCAGGCGAGGGATCATGGAACCCTGGGCCCACACAGGGTCACAGCCCCCCAGGCCCACATGGGGTCATGGCCCTCCAGGCCTGCGTGGGGTCACAGCCCCCCAGACCTGTGTGGGGTCATGGCTCCCCAGACCCAGGTGGGGACACGGCCCCCTGGACCCACAGTGGTGAGCGGGTCAGGTGAGGGATCACGGCCCCCTGGGCCCAGACAGGGTCACAGCCCCCCAGGTCTGCTTGGGGTCATGGCCCCCCTGTCCTGCGTGGGGTCATAGGCCCCCAGACCTGCAGCAGAGTCACGGCCCCCCAGACCCTCAGCAGTGAGGGGACGGAAGCTGATGGAGCTGGGCTTGGGGCACCACGTGTGTCTGAGAAAGAAGACTGAGCAAATGCGGGCATTGTGGCGGGAGGCGGGGTTTGAGGCGAGTGTGCCTGACCGGCCCGCATTCCTGTCTGCGCTTGTCTGCCAGGAGATGCGCCGGGTGGTCCTGAGTCCGAGGCCCAGCCCCCCGGGGAGGCACCCCTGGGCCAACACCCACCCTCAGGGACGCACAGTCAGGTGAAGAGGCTGCGGGTCTCCCTGGGGGAGCCTGGATTTCACCCCTTCACCTGCTGGCTCCACTCACACTGCGAGGATGCTGAAGGCCCGGCTTCCTGCCGGTGGCTCTCCCCACGCCTGCTCTTCCCACCGTGAATCCCTGGGTTCTTTGGGAGGAAAGAGCAGCCCTGCAGAAACCCCAAGGGATGGTGGCTGCAGGGGCACTCTGAGCCTGGGCAAGGCCTCCGCGTCTGCCTCGCTCACGCCGCGGGGTGTGGTGGCAGCTTGCGGGGGAGAGCAGGAGCGGGAGAGTGAACCGCTGCAGGTGCATTGCAGGCTCCGGTTTTTTGACCAGGCACATTCTCAAAGAGAACATTTGTATTAGAAGGCTTGAGAGGTCTTTGTGCACCGTCTGTCAGATGCAGGCTCTCCTCCCGCGGGGTTCCTTGGGCCTGTGAACTCCCTTCCCCCTCCCCTCCTCTCTCCCTGGGGCCAAGAGAAGGGATGGGGACGCACGGGATGGGGGGCGCTCAGAATGTGTGGTCTGCTGCTCTTTGTCACCCTGCAAGTGGCCTTCTCTGCTTTCGGGGACTAGGAGAGCTCACACTGCGGCCTCCCTGAAGCCTCTTTGGTCTTGAGGAGATGAAGGGTCTGGGCCCGGTGAGGCAACCAAGTGTCAGGACTTCCGGGAAGCCAGAAGGAAGCAGCAGGGAAGGGTGCGCAGACGGGCTGTGAACGTTGAGGACCAAGCTTTTCCTCGACGTCGGGGAGAGGTGACAGGCCCAGGCCGCCGGAAGCCTGAGCACAGCCTGGCAGCAGCCCTTCAGTGACAGCCCGTGATGCCACCCCGAACCCTGCCCAGACGGGGCTGCTCCCCAGGGCCTCGGGGTGGCTGCACCTAGGCCTCCACCCCACGCGGCTCCTGTCTGCGTGCACACGGGGCCTCGGCAGCGGCTGGGGTGGCCTGTCCTGGAACAGTGGTGATAGACCGAGGACACGAGTCAGGGGACACTCGGGGCCCTCTGGGGGCACCCAGGGGGTCCTCGGGGCCCGAGTGCTTCAGGGGGCGCTCTGAGGGGGTTCTCGGGGGGCGCTCTGAGGGGGTTCTCGGGGGGCGCTCTGAGGGGGTTCTTGGGGTGCGCTCTGAGGGGGTTCTCGGAGGGCACTCTGAGGGGGTCCTCGGGGCCCGAGTGCTTCAGGGGGCGCTCTGAGGGGGTTCGCGGGGTGCGCTCTGAGGGGGTTCTCGGCGGGCGCTCTGAGGGGGTTCTCGGGGGGCGCTCTGAGGGGGTTCTCGGCGGCGCTCTGAGGGGGTTCTCGGGGGTGCTCTGAGGGTGTTCTCGGCGGGCACTCTGAGGGGGTTCTCGGGGGGCGCTCTGAGGGGGTTCTCGGCGGGCGCTCTGAGGGGGTTCTCGGGGGGCGCTCTGAGGGGGTTCTCGGCGGCGCTCTGAGGGGGTTCTCGGGGGTGCTCTGAGGGTGTTCTCGGCGGGCACTCTGAGGGGGTTCTCGGGGGGCGCTCTGAGGGGGTTCTCGGGGGGTGCTCTGAGGGTGTCCTCGGGGCCCGAGTGCTTCAGGGGGCGCTCTGAGGGGGTTCTCGGGGGGCACTCTGAGGGGGTTCTCGGGGGGCACTCTGAGGGGGTTCTCGGCGGGCGCTCTGAGGGGGTTCTCGGCGGGCGCTCTGAGGGGTCCGAGCACAGGTCTGACAGTCCTAGTTCTCCAGTCCCACTGTCTGCAAGTGGAGGGGCATTCTAGACTTCCTGGCCTCCGATCCCTCATTCAGCAGAGCAAGCCCCCTCACCCCTGCAGTGTAGCCTCATGTGTGCGTATGTGCGCCTCAGCACTGAGGCCAGGGCCGCCCACAGTGGCATCTGTGCTGGCATCTGGACGCCAGCAGTGTCTGGAGTCTGGAAGCCCCTCGGACTTGGCAGGAGGGCCGCACATCACAGGGCGGGCTCACATCCACAGAAGGCCCTTTCCAGGCCCCAGGGCTGTTTGCTTAAAAGGGCAGGACTTTCCTTAAAGTGACAGGCAGATGAGGCTTCAAGTAGGTGGTTAGGGGAGGGCTGAGAGTGAAAGTGTCTGACTCTTTACGACCCCATGGTCTATACTCCATGAATTCTCCAGGCCAGAACTCTGGGGTGGGTAGCCTTTCCCGTCCCCAGGGGAGCTTCCCAACCCAGGAATGAGCTGGGGTCTCCTGCATTGCAGGCACATTCTTTACCAGCTGAGGCACCGGGGAAGCCCCAGGGGAGGGCTGGGGCCCACATTCCTGCCGAGGTGGAGGGGGCTCAGGGCGGCCTGTCAACCCGATCAGGATGCAGTGTGGAGTCCAAGCTGAGTGGGCTGGGCAGGGACTCCCGCGTGCCTTGGGACTCAGCCGGCATTTGCTGTGAATGGAGGGAGGGGAGTGGCCACTTCTGCCAACTGGGCGGCATCTCGAGTCCTTGAACTCCCAGGATTAGAGCGCTCCAAAGACCGGTGGCTCAAGTGTTCTCTCCTTTCCCTTCTTCCCTTTGAAAAAGCCACCCTCGTTTGTTCACTCGTCCAGCTGCCATTTACAGGGCATCCGCTGGTCTCCGGACAGCTTGCTGACTTGCCCTCCATGAGCTTACGGTCCAGCGGGGAAGGGAGCCATTAAAGAGACTCAAAACAGGACAAGGGCACTTCCGTGAAGTGGGTGGCGCGCTGCCAGAGGTGGGAAGTGGTTCTCGTCAGATTCCGGCCCCCTCTGCACGTCGGGGCCCTCCTGGCCCATGGCTCAGTTCCGAGAGCCAGGAGAGCTCCCCAGTGGGCCCTCAGGCTGCTGGAAACCTACCTTGTGAACTAGCTTTTGCCTGTCGATGTTGACTGTCTGCCTGGCCACCTGTGGTCACCCACACACTACCTGGCAGAACGCCATGACTGCTGTGTGCGAAGCCCAGCAGGTCCCAACATGAAACCACCTTAAGAGCTCCTAGCACTTTTTGCGGAGAAGGCAATGGCACCCCACGCCAGTACCCCTGCCTGGAGAATCCCATGGACGGAGGAGCCTGGCAGGCTGCAGTCCGTGGGGTCGCTAGGAGTCAGACACGACTGAGTGACTTCACTTTCACTTTTCACTTTCATGCACTGGAGAAGGAAATGGCAACCTACTCCAGTGTTCTTGCCTGGAGAATCCCAGGGATGGGGAAGCCTGGTGGGCTGCCGTCTATGGAGTCACACAGAGTCGGACACGACTGATGCGACTTAGCAGCAGCACTTTTTGAGAGGGACTGGGATGCCTACACTGTGGATTAAGAGTTCAGGGGAAGGATGGACATGTCCTGGCAATGAGAGGGCTTCTGGGAGGATCACTAGAGATACTGGGATGACCATTCCTCAGGACATTTCTCCTTATTTCCTGGTGAGCTGCTATCATCTTGTGGATTTCATCAGCCTCACCTGTGATAAACCAGGCTTCAGAAGCCTTCAGCAGTAAAAGGTGGACATTTTACTTCTACACCTGGGCCCACAGAGGCGCACAGAGGAAAGAAAGCTGTCAAGGCCACATCGCGTAACCACTCGTCTCCCTGCAGCAGGCCCCAGGAGCCAGAGGTCAGGAGGCCTCCTGAGACAGAAGGCTGAAACCCTATTCATTCATGCCAGTGGTTAGCAGTGAATCTTTCTGTCTCTATTGAAGATCCCACAATTAAACAGGCAGAGAAATGCATTTCATAAAATATGTATATTGTTTGTTTCCTACCAAAGCATTTTAATCTCTCTTAGCTCATAGCCAAGATGAGCGGTGCAAGGATCAATCTTTCACTGCACATCGAAAAGGCATTGGACAGCAGCATCTTCCAGGGTGACTGCCTGCTCCATCTGCATTGTCCTCATCTCCACCATCACCACCATCTCCACCATGTCCACCATCACCACCATCTCCACCGTCACCACCATCACCACCATCTCCACCATGTCCACCATCACCACCATCTCCACCGTCACCACCATCTCCACCATTTCCATCATCACCACCGTCTCCACCATCTCCACCATTTCCATCATCAACACCGTCACCACCATCTCCACCATCACCACCATCTCTACCATCAGCACCATCTCCACCTTCTCCACTATCTCCACCATGTCCACCATCCCCACCATCTCCACCATCTCCACCATTTCCATCATCACCACTATCACCACCATCTCCATCATCATCACTGTTTCCACCATCTCCACCATCACCACCATCTCCACCATCACCACCATCTCCACCATCAGCACCATCTCCACCTTCTCCACTATCTCCACCATGTCCACCATCACCACCATCAACACCATTTCCATCATCACCACTGTCTCCACCATCACCACCATCTCCACAATCTCCACCTTCACCACCATCACCATCATCTCCACCATTGCGACCATCAGCACCATCTCCACCATCACTGCCATCTCCACCATCACAGCATCACCACCATCAGCACCATCAGCACCATCTCTACCATCACCACCATCTCCACCATCACCACCATCAGCACCATCACCACCATCTCCACAATCACCACCATCTCCACCATCTCTACGATCATTATCATCATTACCACTTCCACTATTCATTTGGCCAGTGGTGTATAATTTCACATGAATTCTACAGGAGAATACTGTGTCTTGCTCATTAAATCAGCTCTTTTACCTGGCACAATGTTTGGTACATGATACATGCCTGACAAATATCAGATATTGTAAATGTTTATTAAAAGTGAATGAATGAATGAGGTTTATCTTAGGGTGTGTTTATTCCTAGGTGAACCCCAGGAGCTGGTCTCGCCAGCCCCCAATTGTGCATGAGGAACTGGAGGCCCCGGGGGAGTGGAGTCCTGACCTGACCCTGTCTCATGGTCTGACCTCCCAGGGACGAGTGTCCTGCTGTGGCCAGGCGCTCCTCCCTGGGCAGAAGCTGGGCCCTGGCCTCCCTGCCCTTCCTGCCTCCCATCCCTGCCTGGGTGCCTCCGGGGCTGAAGGCAGGCCCCTGCCCACCAGCTCCCGCACCCTGTCAGACTAACCTCGGTGTGGATGATGGCTCCTGTCAGCTCAGAGCCTGAGGGGCGAATTCTCCATTATCAGATGGAGCTGGCACATGGGGGTGGTTGGACTAAATAGATTGTGTTTTTTAAATCATCACCCAGTTTCTAATTCTCTCTGGGAGATGTACTAATTAGAACGAGAATAAGCTTCACAGCAGGCAAGCCCAGTCCTCCTAGCCCTTGACCAGGAAGGGCGGAGAGGGTCTCTGTGAGATCTGAGCGGAAGGAGGCCTGCGGGTCAGAGAGACAGGGGAAGACAGGGAGAACCAGGTTTCTCAGGAAAACCACGCGTTCTCTTTTGATCGAGAAGTTTGAGGTGAATGTTAGACTTTCCACGAAGGACCTGAAGAGGCTGCTGGCTACAGCCGGTTTCCCTGGGCCCAGAGGCTCTCCAGAGGTGGCTGGGGTCTGCCTTTCTGCTGAGGGCTCACGGCCCTGGGGCAGGGGAAAGGGGCTGCCTTTCTGCTGAGGGCTCACGGCCCTGGGGCAGGGGCAGGGGGCTGCCTTTCTGCTGAGGGCTCACGGCCCTGGGGCAGGGTGGGGTCTGCCTTTTGGCCAAGGGGGCCAGTGGTACGCCCCCAGGCTCTCGGGAGTTTGCTGCCCCTCAAGGGACCTCGACAGCTTGAAAGACCCCGCAAGGTAGGTTTGGGGAAGTGCTTGAAAGTGAAAACTCCAAGGGGGAACAGCTAGGGTGCCCGAGCAGGCAGGTGGCTCCCCCAGGGCATACGGGGACCTCTGGAAGAGAAAGCCTTGCGTCCCATGTTGCAAGATTCAGGGCAGGCGGCAGCTCCCGAGGAAGACATCAGGGCCCCTGAACGGGGAAGAAACAACGCAGAAGGACCTCATCAGGAGGGAAAGGAAGAAGGATACGCAGGGGCTGGAGCCTGGAGCCTTTGTGTGTAAACAGGAGGAGCTCCAGGAGGAGAAAGCAGATGGAGACACTCTACACAGAGAAGGAGCAGGAAGCTTCCTTGGTTTGCCAGAAAGCTTGAATCTGGAGCTTGGAAAAGCTGGCTGAGTCCTAGGTGGCTCGGGCAACACTTCCCTCCCCTCCCCGCCGGCTGGGTGATGCTGGGGGCGGGAGCTTGTCTTCTCTCCGCTGCATCCCGCATCCCTCAGGCTGGAGAGAGGACGGCCTTTGCCCGGAGATGGAGATGCCCTCCACGCCGGCCTGGAAAGAACCTGGGCACCTCGCTCTGTCCGACAGGCCCTGTCGTCAGCACGTACATGGAAACCTCATGTACGGATGTTGTTGATGTGGACACCTCCCAAACACACGGAGACACTGACGGAACAGGAAGTGCAGAGCTCGGCACGCCCTGTGCGCAGGATGGCTGACCAGCCTGGACCCACCGTCTGCAGCCCAGAGGCAGAGCTGGGTGCTCCAGGGGCGGGTCTGGGGTCCCAGCGCCTGGGGCTGGGCTCCTGCTGCCTGTGTCCCCCGGGCCCCAGGAAGTGGTCATCAGGCCCACCTCAGTCCAGGCCTCCTCGACTCCACCCAGGAGAAACAGTCCTGTCAACGGATGGAAGCACACCTCACATGGCCTCGAAATGCCACCACATCACGTCCTCATCACTGGGACACTCACCTGGGGTGCGGGGTGATGGTGGACGCACTCAGGACCACTGCGGGCGGAGGCCTCCGCTGGGTGGAGGGGACGAGTTCTGCTCCCCGCTGGCCTGTCCGCCCAGCCTGTGTCTGAGACCCAGTCCCCCGAGCCTAGTGGGGCCCCATTCTCTGCTCTGGGCATGGGGATGGGGCCGGTGGGGCGGCGGGCTCCTCCGAGGCGGGCCCAAGCGGCGCCTGCACCTCGGCCAGGGCAGGAGTGGGCCCGGCCCGCACACAGCGGACCCGAAAGACGGGTGGGGCTCTCACCCGGGGGTCTGCACAGAGGGTGCAGCGGCAGCTGACGGAGGCTCTGAGAGCCGGCGTCCCTGGGCTCCCCCTCCACGTCTGTGGGCGGGATTCCCCGCGGTGAGTCTGGTCTTGGGAGGGCCCAGGAGCCTCACTGTGGATCACTGCTTCCTGCTGCCCAGCCCGGCGTCTGCCTGCTACACACCGGGGGATGCGTTTCCGCCCAAGGGCTTTGCCTCTCAGAGGCCACGTGTCTCCTCTGCAGCCGGGACCAGCAGAGTGTGTGTGTGTGTGTGTGTGTGCACGCGCACGTGTGTGTGTCTGTGTCTCTGTGTGTGTGCACGCGCACGTGTGTGTGTCTGTGTCTGTGTGTGTGTGCACACGCACGTGTGTCTGTGTCTCTGTGTGTGTGCGCACGCACACATGTGTGTGTCGGTGTCTGTGTGTGTCCACACGCACGTGTGTGTGTCTCTGTGTGTGTGTGTGTGCATGTGTGCCTGTGTGTGTCTGTGTGTGTCTGTGTGTGTGTACACACGCACGTGTGTGTCTGTGTGTGTGCACACACATGTGTGTCTGTGTCTCTGTGTGTGCGCGCATGCACACATGTGTGTGTCGGTGTCTGTGTGTGTGCACACGCACGTGTGTGTGTCTCTGTGTGTGTGTGTGTGCATGTGTGCCCGTGTGTGTCTGTGTGTGTACACACGCACGTGTGTGTCTGTGTGTGTGCACACACATGTGTGTCTGTGTCTCTGTGTGTGTGCGCGTGCGTGTGTGTCTGTGTGTGTCTCTGTGTGTGTGTACACGTGTGTGTCTGTGTGTGTTTGTGTGTGCGCGTGCATGTGCCTGGTGTGGTCCTCCTCCAGCAAGTTGTTCCCGGGACGTGGTCAGTGCTGTGGTCACAACTGCAGCTGCCTGAAGGCACCACCCTGCCGACGTACACGCACAGAAATGCATGCACACACGCACACACACTCACAAGATAGCACTTTTCTCTTTTCAGAGGTCACGTCGGTCTCCTTGATGTGGCTCAAAGCAGCTGTTCATTTGTTGTCGTGTCTGCAACTGTTGTGCTGAGCTTCGCCTCCTTCTCTGGCTGGGTCTCTGTCCCCCATCTCCGTGTGGGCTGCAGAGGGGCTGGGAGCTCCTATGGGGCAGGTCTCAGACTCTGCCATCCTGCTGCCTGGCTGGATCAGATCCACCTGCCCTCGGGCGCGGACTGGGACTGGGAGGGGTCAGAGTGCCAGTTCCTCCGGGAATCCTGCTTCCCAGAGGGCAGCCTGGACCCCGCAGGGAGAAAGCCGAGGGGAGCGTGCAGTCCCCCAGCCTGAGGGAGTGTGGGACCCTGTGGCGTGTGCTGGGGTTTGTGGCCGTGGACTCAGCTGGCTGAGCTGGGGGCGAGGGGGGCAGATGGGGAGCACGTGGAGACAGTGGGGGCGACTGGACACCCGATGTTCGCAGACCCTTCCTGTGATCTCTTGGGATGCAGGTTCCAACAGCACTGGCCTTGGAGGGACCGGAGACGCTCCTGTGAGTCTCATCTCCCACTCTCATTTCTTTCCCGCGAGCTGGCCTCACCCCACCGCTGGTCTGATCCTCACACAGACTCGCCTG
Source organism: Odocoileus virginianus (assembly GCF_023699985.2). Taxonomy (NCBI): domain Eukaryota; kingdom Metazoa; phylum Chordata; class Mammalia; order Artiodactyla; family Cervidae; genus Odocoileus; species Odocoileus virginianus. Next base: position 1,177,631 of record NC_069683.1, read on the forward strand.
GACTGTCTCCACTTCCTGCTGGGTCCTGAGGAGCTGTTCTCGCCTGTGTCAGTGACTGGGGGATCACCCGGATGAGGGGCCTCTTTAACATCAGAGGTTTGGAACCTCCGTGTGGAAGGGCATGGGCGATGGAGTAAGCACTGCTGGGAAAAATAGGTAGTTTAGAATCTCAGTTTTTACCACAGACCAAAAATGATGTATGTTAATGGGAAATATCAGACCATATTGATATGAGAAGAAACTTTAAGTCAGCGTTTACCTCTAAATGAAAAATGGTACCCTCGGTATAGAAGTGAGTGTGGAATAAATAACTATGAATTTGATTACATTCTTAGGAAATCCTGTACCTCAAAAGGATCTATGATGAAAAGGCAAAAGTAACAGAAAAGTCGCAGCTTCCAAAACCGAAGAGTGAATTATGCCGACACCGGTTAAAAAGTGACTAAAACCCCAATAGGAAAAGAGGCAAAGATCATCAAGGGCAGTTTGAAATACTAATGACTGAGAGGGTGCTGTATCAAAAATGTGAATCGTGCCTGGAAATCAGATGCAAGTGAACAGAAAGGAGATATTGTTTTCACCTCATTTCAAGAGCAAATGGCCCCCAGCTGGAGGTGGACTCCTGGGCTCCCAAGCATGTGCCTGTTCAAAAGTGCCCAGAGCCTCCAGCGAAGGAGAGGGACCCTCTCCTGGGCGCCCTGCAGCCCAGGCCCCTCTGATGGGGGTCTCCTCTGGCAGCCGCTCCCTAGGGTCTGGCGTCCACGGCGGCCCGTTGCCCGAGTGGCCATGTTCTGCGTCCAGCTGTCCTGGCACGTGGCCTCTGGCTTGTCCTCCGGCGGGAGTTCCCTCCCCTTTCTCCAGCCGCACCGGGAAGCCAGCTTGTTTCGAGGGTCCTGGGAGAAGCCTCTCTTCTCTGTGAGGCTGAGTGGTCTTTCCTGACCACCCTGACTCAAACAGGCGTTTTTCTCCGCCCTGTGTGGCATCTGCTCTTGGAACATGCATTTGACCTCCGCCACCTTCTGCCCTTCTTCCTGGGTATCTGTTACTGCTGTGCTCTCCCCGGGCCCCCAGTGGCCCTCCCAGGCCCAGCTCACCAGCCCCCCTGCCCTGGGCTCCCCCTCTGGCTTTTTGTGAAGCTCAATGCATGCTCATTCACCAGAATGAACCCCCAGCAAGGCCAGCAAGTATATCTGACTTAGCTCTGCATTTCCGCTGGTGCCCAGCTGAGTGATGGTGTGATGAATGCTGAGTCAGCCCGGGAACATCTGAGGACTGTTCGATGCGTCTGAGGTTATAGGTTAGCTGCATGCAGTGCCTCCCCCGTGTTGAGTAGGAAGCACTGTACCCGAAACAGGTGCTGAAGGAACAGGAAACACAGTCAGCGGCGGTCTGTGTGGACGGCACCAGGACTAGCACTCTGTTCGAGGGGCACAGAGCCGTCGGGGAGAGGCGGGGCCTGGCCCACATCTCGTCTGGCCTGGAGGACCCACTGGGGCTGCCCCCTGTGCACGGGGCGGGTGCGGACCCGGCCGTGTCGGGGAGTTAGGGCTCTGGCTGGCGTGCAGCGCCTCCCTGGACGGGTGTTTGCCAAGCTCCCTGCAGGACATCAGCTTCTGTCAGGTGTCACGCCCAGGGCCTTTGAGGGGAGCCGAGCCTGGGTGTGTTTCCATTTTCTTCCCGCTCACCCAGGTGTGTGTTCTGCTGTGGAGATGAGAGTCCAGGAGCTCCCGGGGCTGGAACCATTCTCGGGAGCGGGGAATCCTCTCAGGAGTGTGAAACACACCTGAGCTGCCTGTGAAGACCATCTGGACTCTGTGCCTGGTCCCCCCGGCGGCTTGTGTGACACTCGGAGCCAGGGGCTCGGGCGTCCCACCGTGTGAACATCTCGGCGCGTGGAGCAGGCTGTGCTCGCAGCCCTTCCACCAGACGTCTTGGGAAGAAAAGGAAAGCAAGACAAGCTCCCAGACTCAGGGCCGTGTGCCAAGACTACGGTTGTCCTGACGGTCCTGTCACTGTCCTTTCTCCCGAATGAAGCTGTCCTTTTGATCCCAAGATTCTCAGAGAGAAGAGGGACACAGACGAGTTATTTTTAAAGTCCCTGAGGCGTCACAGCCAAGAAAACGCTGATAGTGGGGACGGCCCCTAGCCTGAGTCCTGGGCCCTCAGCTGTGGGCCTGGTTGCGGGCAAAGGTGAGGGTGGTCCCGGGCCCACTGCCGCTGAGCCCGCCAGCCCTGGCTGAGGGCGGTCCCGGCCCCGGCTGCTGCTGACCGCCAGCCCTGGCTCTCAGGAAAGCGCTTGGGTGATGGCCTGGGTCCCCCTGTCCTGGCAGAGAGCCTTGCTGCGGGACAGCTATTTAAGGCCCTGGGGCAGGGCTTAGGCAGAGGGGGTGGTGCATTCAGCAGCAGGCCGGAGGGGAGGCCCGATCTGTCCAGGAGGCGAGCTGCCTGGGGGGGCGCAGGGCAGGGTGGGCTCCGCGACGCACACGGCTTCTTCTCCCACACTGCCGCCTGGAGGGACGTGATCTGACCACGTCCGTGTGTGTTTGGGGGGAGTCCGGGACTCCCGGTGGAGCTGGCCCTGCTCCTTCTCAGGCCAGGCTGACTCCAAGCCAGATTTCGGGAGGTGCTGTGCCCCTGACCCAGGAGGGACCCGGCTGGGTAGGCTGTCTCGGGGGGACTGAGCTCCGTGGCCTCCCCCTCTTCCGAGGCTGTGCAAAATCTCTGGGTCCCTTGGGCCAGCCCCTGCTTCATTCTGGCCACTCCACTGGGTTCCAGGCCAATCTCTGGGTCCCTCAGGCCAGCCCCCTGCTCATTCCAGCCCCTCCACTGGGTTCCGGGCCGCGCGAGGCTTGCTTCCTGGAAAGCCCACGTGAGCTCCTGGCGTCTGCTTCCCCAAGGGTCGCTTCAGCATGGTGGAGCCCCCGAAGTCCCTCACTGGGACCCTGCTGGGCAGCCTTGGACCATGTTCAGGGGAAGCGAGGCAGCGTGGGGACCATTCTACTGGCCATTCTGAGCCACCTCCATGATCCCAGCAAGCATGGAAAACCGCAACCTGCAGGTGGCGGGCCCGCGCCTGTGCTGTGAGCCTGGGGCAGGGGGTCGGGGGCCGGCTGGGGGTGGGTTTCCCCAAGCATGTGGGCTAGGAGGTCCAGACCCTGCAGACCCAGGAGCCCAAAGTCTTGGCCTGAGCCAGCCCTCGGGGTTCCAGCGGCCCCTCAGGTCGTCCAGAGATGAATGGGATCGAGTCTCTGCACTTTCTCCGAGGCTTGTGTTGCCGTTTGCACACACTGGTGAGCTGACGCGCCACCGTGAACCGTCTGACTCCAGGGTCGGCCCTTGGAGGGCATGCTCTGGGGGGTCATGGCTGATGGGTGGATGGGAAGCATCTGGAAGATGGGAGGGCTGGGTGTGTGCCTGCCTCTCTGCTCGACCCAAGAAAGTCGCTGTTTCCTGGGTGATCCAGACACCCATGTCCTTCCTGCCGAGTCCTCACAGTCCCACCCGAGCCTCACTATGCGGGGCAGTGAGCCCTCGGGGAGAGATTTGTGCCGCTGTCCCAGGGCAGAGGGGCCCCCGTGTGTAACCCCCGTTTCATGTCTTGCTGTGGGGATCCCTCCTGTTCCCCCGGTGGTGAGTAGAAGGGTGCTGACTCTCGGTGGGTCTAAGGAAAGGGTGGGAAAGAAACAGAGGCAGAGAGCCCTTCATAGGCGGATCCCTGCCCCGCCTCAAGGTCAGAACCCAGGGCCTGCAGGCCGGGAGGAAGCTGCCCACCCAGGATGGGGCCAGCCCCGTGCCCACCCTCAGGCGGGTCTTGCTGCCCCGGCACAGGGACTCAGGGAAGCTGGATCTATCTCCCGAGGGTCGCTCTGCCTTCGCCATCCAACAGTGGACTCTGCAGAGTCTCTGGAGGCCCCACAGTGCTCTGGGGGGCAGTGCCGTCCTGGGGGGCCCAGGGCAGGTGGAGCTTGAAGCTCGCAGACTCCCTGTGTCTCCCCTTCCCTGTCTGTCTTGGGGGGCCTGCCTGGTGAAGTCTGTTCCCCACGTTCCTGCAGGGGGCTCGTCCCCTGCGGTTTCAGGCTCGGAGGGTCCCCGGCAGCCATGCGGGCCCTGCCCACCAAGGACAGAGGTCACTCCTCTCCCCCGAGGCGCCAGGCCGCCTGCACACTCAGCGCTTGGTGTCCAACACCGAGCTTATCACCTCCCAACCCTCCTGTGGTCCCGTGGGCTCTGTTCCCCTGGCCACCCCCCGGAGTCACCTGCGACCCCAGGCCCCCACCCACCCCCCAGCCTCATATCCTTCCCATGGGCCAGCTCTGGCTCCAGCCCTCTGGCGACACCTCCGCCAGACAGTGGTCCCGCCCTGGGTTCCCCGCTGACCGCAGGCAGATTGATCATCCGAGGCTCTGCTTTGATTATATCGCTTTTATAGACACATAAAAAGAAGCAGTTAGGCAGCCAGCCTTGTTAAATCTTAAGCATCTTTACAGAATTTTTAGTGCAGCCCATCAAAGTTGTCACCGGCCCTGAAGGTCCCACGTTTACAGCATCCACGGGAGTGCCTGCCAGGGGACAGTGGGGACTCGAGGCAGAGCCAGCTCCCTGGGCCACGTCCTCTCCCAGGGCTGAATTGCAGGCCGTGGGCTGGACCCGCCTCAGGCCACTTCTGGGCCCACGCACAGTCTGGCCCGTTCACTCAGAAGGGACAAGCAGCTACTCCCCTTGGACACCACCCTCCACAAGAGGCCTCACGTGCCACGTTAGCAATGCAGGCCGTGGGGTGTGAGTCTCCTGTCAGCTGCTGGGTGGGGGACCCAGGGGTACTAGGGAGGTGCTGGGGTGGGCGGGGTGCACAGGCTTCAGCAGCAGGCGTTAACCAACCGGTGGGGAAGCACTCACACCTCTCAGCGATGGGCTGAGCGGAGGCGCAGTCGGGACCAGCTCTGACTTGCTGGGCTGGGCTACGAGGGCTTGCTTTCCGTTAAAGCCCTGCTGATGCTGGGCTTTATCACACATGGTGATAATGGAAGAGCCAGCCCTTCCGGAGGAATGCAGGCCCTGGGAAATAAAAACAATTTGGTGGGCTCTGGAGTCGGCCTCCGTGAGTTTAGAGCCCAGCTCTGACCCTTACTTGTTGTGTGACCTCAACCAAGACACTTACCCCCTCCGGGCCTCAGTTTCTTCATCTGTAAAGTGGGTGTAAGTCAGCATTGTTGATTTGAAGGAGTGACTCAGGGCCTGAGAGGCGTTTTGGCACCACGAGCGGGGCCATGGAGGGGTGCAGGGAGTGGGGCTGTGGGCAGGGGCACTGCGGGGCAGGGTCCGGGCATGGATGCTGAACACCCATCCTCTGGGGGTCCAGCCTGCCCACTGCGGCTCTGCTCCCCTGGCTTCTGGGATGAGGTCCATGCGATGGCTGGGGGCCTCGGGTGGGCTGACCCAGCTCTGCACAAGGTGGCACCCGCTCTCTGATCTGCTGTGGGAGACGCCCTAGGTCCTCATGAGCCTGCAACCTTCAGGCCGAGGCTTGAAGAACAGGGGTGCTGTTTCCAGGACGTGACTGTCCAGGCTGGGCATGCACCTGGTGTCCCATGCTGTCACTGACTCACGAGAGCCCCGCATATTCCTGGGAGCCCCGTGCAGACGAGCGCTTCCACCTTCAGTGACCCCCTGGGCGTGGGTCGGAGGGCCATTCTGCTCTCACAGCAAAGCTCACCCGCAGTCCCCCGGCCTGGCTGGACCACGTCCCTGCCTCACCCGGCACTTGGGCCTCCCCATGGCTGCCTCTTCAACCAGCCTCAGAGGCCCTGAGCGAACAGAAGGCCTCCACCCCTTCCCTCCAGCTCAGGTAAGGCCCGTGGTGAAGCCACGCTGTGGTCTCTGCAGAGCGAGAGGCCACCCTCGGGCCCGAGGGCCATCTCCCCGCTCCAGAGAGAGCTGGAGACCCTTCTCCCCCAGGGCCTGGGGGCGCCCAGCCTGTCTGTGCTGCAGGTGGATCAAGAGGCACGTGTTGGTGGCTGAGGAGCCTCTGTTTATTGTCTTCGGGGACATCCGTTGCGATCCTGGCCTCCTCCTGAGAGTGCCTGATTGATTTCGTGAGGCTGAGGCGAGGCCGCTCCATGTGAGTTCCTGGAGTGCATTGTCTCCCGTCTTGCAGGTTGCTGGTCTAGAGGACTGGGGAGGTCCGGGGTGGGCACGGAACCCTGGAGACCCAGCTGTCTAGGAGCCTGATATGCCGGGCCCCCCGCCCCTCGCTGTTGGGAGCAGAGGAGGACCGAGCTCCCAGGTGCTGTGCCCCATGCGGACGGGAGGGACCAGGCCCCGCGGGGCCCGGGTGGTGGGTCCTCAGACCCTCCTGGACTCTCCTTGCCTGTGACCAGTGTGAGCAGCGACTGGACGTGGAGAGACATCTGAGAAGGTGGGGCCGCGTCCATGCCCGCCTGTGAGCTATTCACGGGACTCGGGGATGCGGAGCAGAAGGCGGCAGGCCTAGGAGACCCTGGGCTGCAGCTCGGCCCTAAACCGCCCGGGGCTCAGCTGCGCTGCTGAGCAAGGCCGGGGTGGAGGGCTGCGGGGCTGCAGCCTCAGCCCTCAGCCGCTGGGCACCCGGGTGGGGGGCCAGCCGCCTCCCTGGCCAGACACAGGGCCCCGGGGATGAGTGGGGAGTGCGTGGAGCCACGTCCTCGGAGGGCATCTCCCGCTTCCTGCCCCCATCACTGCAGCCGCCCCCGCTGGGCTCAGAAGGTCAAGTCTTTCTGCCTCTGCCTCCATCACGGAGGCCCCGGGAAAGGCAGGCTTCCAGCCTCCAGCGGGCAGTGTCCCCTCCCTTGGCCCTCGGGGTCCTGCCCGTGGCCACGGAGGCTGGGCCCTCGACGTGACGGAGGCGTCTGAAGTGCTGGACAGGGGATGCACTGCGGGTGAGCAGGCAGGCGTCCAGGACGGGAGCCCACGGGTGCTGCCCCGCGGCTCTCCGGCGGTTGCCATTCGACACACCATGTCCGGTACCCACCTCGTGGATTCTAATGAACTGTCAGCTAGTCATTAAGGCAATGAGACTTGGTTGACGGTGACGGATCATCCTGCTCACACGTGCATTCTCTCTGCCCTTGCACAGCCAGGGCGCTGGTGCTGGGGACGCTGAGTGCCCTGGGATGGCCAGCTGCCCGAGGAAGCCCTGCCTGCCACCCGGGACACGGACTCGGCCTCCTGGGTCACGTGCGCCACAGACCAGGTGTGATTGGGCCCTGGCTGTGGGCCGGGAGGGCGCCTGCTGCCTGAAGCCCGGGCCAGACGCATGGAAATGGGGTGACTCGGGGAGACACAGGTCTGCTGTGGGGCTGCCTAACCAAGGGCCCAGGGGGAGGCATGGAGTTTGCAGCACAAGCCGCTGGGCACAGTCAGCCCGTGGGTGCAGAAATGGTCCCTCCACAGCGACCTCTAACGCGCCCCCTGTTTCATGGGTTCACACCGCTCAGGTCTGTCCACCATGTGTTAGAAGATTGAGTTCATCTGCGCTCTCCAGGGAAGAAGAACCAAGAGGGAGAGATTTCTTTTAAGGGACCAGTTTGCAGGATAGCAGGGCCTGTAAGTCCCAAGTCCGCAGGTCAGGTTGGAACCCAGACAAGAGCCCAACCCTTCCTCTGTGAAGGCCTCGGCTCACTAGGTCAGCCCCTCCTGTGTCACAGATGATAACCTCTTGCTTTTTTGTGGTCCACTGATGGTAAATGTTGATCACATCTCCCCAACAGCCCCCTGGCGTCTGGACTAGCATCTGACTGACTGATGGACACCACAGCTGACACAAAGATTAATCATCACAAAAAAAAATTGGGGAACCAACCCGAACTCAATCAGAGAAGGGAAAACACCTTTGTACAACTGTGTCCTGTGGGAATTCCCTAAAGGAACCAGATTCTGTTCACCCACCTGTTTCTGTTCAGCATATTTCACTGAATCAAAGACACTAAAGGTTGCATCGTATTCTTATTTTATGTAGTGTGCATTAAAAAAGAAAAGTCTGCCAATATGAATTCTTATGCCATAATTTTAATTCTAAGAGCTGCTTAGGCTGGTGGCTCAAATGGTAAAGTGTGTGCCTGCTATGCCAGAGACCCAGGTTCCACCCCTGGGTTGGTAAAATCCCCGGAGAAGGGAATGGCAGCCCACTCCAATATTCTTGCCTGGGGTCACAGAGAACTGCATGCAATTGAGTGACTTCGAGAGAGAGGTTTATTTTGGCAATTTAAAAAGAAATTAATTCATGTATTGTAGTTGGAGGATCTGGAGAAGGCAATGGCAACCCACTCCAGTGTTCTTGCCTGGAGAATCCCAGGGACGGCGGACCTGGTGGGATGCCATCTATGGGGTTGCACAGAGTCGGACACGACTGAAGCAACTCAGCAGCAGCAGCAGGAGTTGGATATTACTTTACAATATCACGATTGTTTTGACGTGCCTTGATGTGAATCGGCCATAGGCACACATGTGTCCCCTCCAGCCTGAACCCTTTCCGCCTCCCTTCCCATCCCACCCCTCCAGGTTGTCTCAGAGGACCAGATTTGGGTGCAATGATTTTTGATCATATTGCTCTGTCACATTTGCAAAAAGGAAACTATCAATTTGGTACATTGGCTAAATGGTCTCAAAAGTTCCCTTCGGACCCCACCTCTCCCAGTTCAGGGCCAGGGTGTTTAGGTTTTCTGCAGGGTGCCATCTGCATCGTCACAAGCTCGGCTGACGGAACACTTTTAGAGGAAATGATCGGGACCAGAGGCGTGGGACCGCAAGGCGGGTCTGCAATCACGTAGAGCTGACCAACCCTGGCTCCCGCTTTGGGAAGGTCAGCACACACACCTGGTCCTCCGCCCCCATGTGGGTTGGTTCCCGTGGGTCAGGAAGCCCACCTGCACAGTCCTCTGGGTGCCTGGCTAGGCCAGACCACATGCAGGTCTGGAGGCTGGAGCCCTCGGCCTCTGGGCCTGAGTGGCGAGGAGCTGGGGTGGTGACGCCCAGTGGAAGGCCCGGGGGGGCCACAGCCCTGTCCTCAGCTGAGTGTAACCCAGGGGCGGGAGTGCCCACCCCATACTGCTGTTTCCCGGCAGAGTCCCATCATCACCCCCTGCCCCCCAGGAAGGCCCACACAGGGGCGGGCGGTCCCACCCCATACTGCTGTTGCCCGGCAGAGCCCACGTCACCATCCCTGCCCCCCAGAAGGGCCTGCACCGGGGCGGGGGTCCCACCCCACACTGCTGTTTCCTGGCAGAGCCCACGTCCCTGCCCCTTTCCCCCAGGAAGGCCCACACTGGGGGCGGGGGTCCCACCCCACACTGCTGTTTCCCAGCAGAGTCCCATCATTGCCCCTGCCCCCCAGGAGGGCCCACTCTCCCGACCAGAACAAGTCCTGTGGAAATGTGTGAGCTGATTTCGAAGATTGCTTCTCTGCTTTTCCTTCTCTGGAGATGGGAGGGGAGGCCTCTGACGAGGAGGTCAGCCCCTCCCCTTACGAGGGAGTTCTTGATGTCAGTAGGCGAGAAAGAGAACCAACGCCTCAACCAACACAAAATCATTAATGCTTTACTCCTTTGATAAACACCGTAGCATCCTTATCGATCTTAAATGGGCTACTGGACAAATACATCTTCCGAAAAGTGGGCTTGTACAAGTTTGCTCAGACTATATGGTCAGATGCGACGTTTACCTTCTGCTCACCTGCTGCGTCTCACAAGGTTGGCTTCTCCAAACTCCACCGACCACAAGGAACTCTCCGAGGAGCACTGGCTCGACCTCTTAAAGGAGCTGAGCCTGTAGCCATCATGTGTGTCCATGGTGAGCAGGCCCTGCTCACTTCTGCAGTGCAGTTCTTACTGACGACAGTCTTACAAGTGTGCTATTCCCTGGCAGAGCTCCTAAGAATTGATGCTTTTGAACTGTGGTGTTGCAGAAGACTCTTGAGAGTCCCTTGGACTCTCTTTAGTCCATCCTAAAGGAGATCAGTCCTGGGTGTTCACTGGAAGGACTGATGCTGAAGCTGAAGCTCCAATACTTTGGCCACCTGATGCAAAAAGCTGACTCATTTGAAAAGACCCTGATGCTGGGAAAGATTGAGGGCAGGAAGAGAAGGGGACGACAGAGGATGAGATGGTTGGATGGCATCACTGACTCAATGGACATGAGTTTGAGCAAACTCTGGGGGTTGGTGATGGACAGGGAGGCCTGGCGTGCTGCAGTCCGTGGGGCTGCAAGAGTTGGACATGACTGAGCGTCTGAATAACAGCTTCCTCCTCCAGAGAAGAATGAGACTCATGGGACTGGAGAGCTACATTCTCCCCACAAAAGAGAAGATGACTAAAACTCACTTCTGCTGTGAGGTAGTGAAGAAGAAAACAACCATCAGCGTCAGGACACAGCCCTGCCTTTTCTTTCACATCTGGAACCAGGGGCCCTCTCTGCAGCTGGCTCACGCACCCAGCTTGAGTTTTCTATTAGGAACAAACCTAATGAGTTGAGCCAGTTTCTGGTGCTCATCAAGTCATGTTTTTCATGTCAAGGTTAAAAGTCTGCTGGAGATGCCGGCTCCTGGAGGGCTCAGGACTGACCCCAGTCCACCTGTCCTGCCCTGGGACCCTGGGGGATGCTTCTTTCCCCTGCCCCCTCCCACCCGCCCCCCAAATTAGCCAACCTGCAGCCCGAAGCTCCGTCCCCCAGGAACCCTGTTTGACCACGATATGGTCCTCCAGCCCCTGTGCAGAGTGACAGTGGCCTGGGGCAGGAAGTGAAGGCCTGTGGTGAGTGGAGGCTGGTGGGACATTTGGTCTGCAAAGAATGTCTTTTCAAGATAAGGATTTTAAGATGCAAGAACCTGAGGTCTATCATGCGTCTCTCCCCACGGCTCCTTACACCCCAGGCCGGCGGCCAGCAAACCGTGGCCCCCCAGCCAGATCCAGCCTGTTGCCTGAATGAGACTCTATTGGAAGGGAGTTTGGCTCAACCTGGGGCTGCGCCTGAGCTGCCCAGCCCAGAGCTGGGGCTGCAGCCTCGGGGCCCCTCACCCACTCTCCACCCTCTGCGGGAGGGCCGCCCTGCCCCGAGCTCCTCCTGCTGCAGCTTAGACCTGCCTGGTTCCTGTCCCATCCTCTGCTGTGGCCTCGAGTCTCTCTAGCCGATACCAGGAGCTAAGAATGTAAGCGACAGTAAGACACACTCGGGGGCCGGGCGGGCTCAGCAGCTGTGTTGGAATGTGGCTCCGGCCGGTCACCAACACCGCAGGACGCTAACGATGTGGGCGTCTCAGAGACGCAGGGACCGTTTCTATCACCTCAGCAACTGGCGTCTGACAAATATCGGGCTGCACCTTTTAAACAGCTGGTCCCATTTAAAGTCTCAGAAAAACTCCCATTTGTGCCTCCTTTTCGTCCCCATCTTACAGATGCTGAGAAGACTGAGAGAACAAGCGATGTGTTGAAGCAGTTAGGATTCGCTGGCGTAACCCGCAGCTCAGAGGACCTGCAGATGTGCCCCCCAGGACGGACCCTGGGGCCTGCATGGGGCAGGCCTTGCTCACACTCGCTCCGCGGCTCACGCTGGGGAGGGCACACTTGCTCACACTGCCCTCCGCCCCAGGGGCAAGCGGAAGAGGACGGGCATCTCCACACAAGCTTCACAAGAAACCTGCTGGCCTCCGGGGCTGTGACCGCTGCCCAGGGCTGGCCGCGGTGTCCCCTGCAGGCCGTAATCCGAGCCCAGCAGGGCCCTGCCGCTGAGCACCCAGATGCTCACCACGCTGGCCGCCGTGTCTGCCACTTCAGCCCCCAGGTCCCGCCCGATCACTGCCGCCTGGCTGTCAGCGCTGTGTGACCAGCATCGCCCAGCCCTTCCCGAGGGCCCGGAGAACCACGGACAGGAAGCATGTTCGTCACTGCAGCCGTCTCAGGCTCCAACACACAGATGAGGAGACAAAACCACAGGGAAAACAATCCTCTCGCCATCTGGGAAAGGGGCGGAGGAGCCGATGACCGCTCCGCTGACGTGGCCACTCTGCTGGGCAGGGATGGCGGAAGCTGCTCCCCGGCCTCCGGGAAACTCCCTGGACCCCGCCCTACGTCTCTGGCTGCAGCCTGGGAGGGTCCTGGCTTCGTGGACCTGGCCCTGGAGAGGCGTCCGCTGGGTGCAGGGCTCCGACCCCGCACGTGGGCAGTGGGGCCCAGAACCGGGCTTCCCAGCCTCAGGCCAGTGAAGGCTGAACTTTGCAGACTCGGTTTCCTCCACCCTGACTGGTGTCTGGTGTCTTTGCTCCTGAGCGTTCTGGTGAGAAAATTGCTGCAGCAATGTCCTTCACGTCTGGGCATAGCATTTAAGTCAGAATATTTGTGTGTCTTACTTACTGGCCCCTGAAGCTTGATCCATCGCTTTAGCTCATAAATTACTGTGTGTGTGTGTGTGTGTGTGTGTGTGTGTGTGAAGTCGCTCAGTCATGTCTAACTCTTTGCAACCCCATGGACTGTAGCCCACCAGGCTCCTCTGTCCATGGGATTCTCCAGGCAAGAGTAGTGGAGTGGGTTGACATTTCCTTCTCCAGGGGATCTTTACAACCCAGGGATTGAACCCCATCTCCCTCATTGCAGGCAGATGCTTTACCATCTGAGGAAAGCTTGTAAATTAGTGGTGAGCATGGTGATAAGCCCCCATCTGACCTCAGCGAGGCCCAGACTGCACCGTTGCCAGGACTTGTCACCACAGGGCTGATGAAGGCTGGGTCGTGGTGTCTCTTCTGCCTGAGCTGCCGCACAGCCCCATCTATAATCTCAGTGTTGGGGGTGGCCCTGCTCCTGGGGTCTCAGCTCTGGGAAATGCCTATCTAGCTTCTGTGCAGGGGCAGCACACCGCCCCCCCCCCCCCCACACCATTGGCAGGCACTGGCCGGCTCTGCCGCGGCCCAGCGCTCCTGCTGGACCGTGGAGACAGCACCGGGAGAGGGGCCTTGTCTTCATCCCCGGCTTCGTGCCCACCGCCGCACCCAGGCCCCCAGCTGCGGCCCATCCCAGACGGGGCTCTGTGCCTCCAGCCCACGTCTGACCGCGGCGCGTGCTACAGTCAGCTGCTGGCTCTTGCCAGGGCCTGGCTGCAGCCGGGTGACGCCCGTGAGGGTCTGAGGACCGTGCGGATGCCCCTTCCGAGGTGGGTCAGCCACCACCCCCCATGGCCCTGTGGTACAGGCCTCGCCCCCATCACTAGCAGCAGGCGCTCTCCTGCGAAAGAGACAGCAAGTTCTGCCACCTCGAAGGGCTGCTTGAGGACAATGCGACGTCTGGTGGGAGGGTCTCTGGGCCATTACTGTTTTCTCCTCTGGGAAACTGATTTGTGTCTAAGGGGAACTTTCAAGGTCAGACCTGAAGGAGCGATGCCATCAGGAAATTGCAGGCTGACTGGTCACAGGTCACCGGACAAGGTTACAGAATAAGGTCATGGGCCACAAGGTCACAGGTCACAGTTCACAGGACGAGGTCATAAGTCACAGGACAAGGTTACAGGTCATAGGTCACAGAGGACAGCCTGGCCTCTTCCCTATCACCCTCCCCATCCCCTCCTCCCTGTATCCCTCCCTCACCCAGATGCTGTCCTCGGCTCCACGCCTCCACACACTGACACTGCAGTGGCCTGGTGAGCCAGGAGGTCAGGAGGGGCCGTGCCCGCGCTGCAGGGACTGGGAGGTCTTCTCACGGAAGCCAGAGTGAAGCGCCCGAGAAGTCCTGGGGTCTTACAGGGCAGGGCAGGGGCTGAGCTCTGGACGCCGGGCAGGCAGCTGGCGACTGGGGACCCCAGTCGTGCACTGGGGTCGGCTGGGTCTCCCCACCGAGGGCATGGAAGGCCGTGGTCCTGGATGTGGAACAGGAGGACCCGGGAGTCGTGTGGGCCTTGGGGGAGCGCCCGTGGGCTCTGCTCCCCAGACAATCCTTGGGGGTGAGCACTGGCCTTCCCCTCACCTGGCCCGGGACTTCGCACAGTATCTCGGCTTCAGGGCCTGAGGCTGGGACGTGAGCTGCAAGCCAGGATTCCCGAGTCCCCATCTCAGGCCTCTGGTGCCGAAGTAACTCGGCTAAAACCAGCTCTGAACCGGGCTGTCCCTGAAGCGACGATCACAACCACCCCACTGCCCAGAGACAGAGGCTGTGTTCTCAGAGGGGCCTCTGGGGCCTTGGGCTGGCTCTGAGCCTCCCGGGAGGGATGCCTTGGACCAGGCTTTCTCACCGTCTCTGGTCAGCGCCCAGTCCCCTGCAGGCCTGGCTCAGCCACGGACCATGGATCCTGCCCTCTGCGCCCTGCACTGCACGTGGCCGGGCGCGTGTCTGTCCCCAGCCAGCCAGGTCCCTGACTGGCTCTGGACTTGGTGTAAAGCCTGCGGGGTTGGAGGAGGGGGTGATGGGACCGCCGCCTTTGCTATCGTTTGGCCCAGAGACACGTGGAGCAGGAGGGTGGAGACGAGTCAGGATGCGTGTCCCCCTGCCCTCTGGGAGGTTCCTCCAGCAGCAGCTCTGGGGCCCTGGGTGGTCAGCACGGTGCTGGCAGAGAAGGGCATCCAGAAAAAGAAAGGGCAGCAGCAGAAGGCTGGCCCCTGGGCCGCATGTGGGGGATGGTGGGCCTCCCTCCAGAGGGGCCTGGCCTTCCTGATGGGAGGGGCTGGGGCAAGGGTGGAGAGTGGTCCCCACTGCCCAGGGCGGCTCTGAGTATGCAGAGCTGAGGCACTTTCTTTGTAAGAGACCTTCTTCCCGGGAGCCCGCGGTCCCCCAGCTTCAGGGTCGGGGGTGACGGCCAGTCTCCAGGTCAGTTCACTGGAGAAGGAGGCAGGGGCCCAGAACCGTCACGAAGCACCATCCCGGGCATGCAGTCAATGCCGGGATCAGGTGGAGCTGGGACGGGCTGTCCAACAGGACCGCTGCCTAGGGCTGGATGCTGGAGTCACAACCAGCCCAAGCCTGCCCACATCAGAACCCGGCTCTGCTTGCTGAGGCTGAAGACACTCTGTGCTTCTCAGCTGCCCTGCCTGGGCGGCAAGGAGGGGGCAGGCAGCCGGGGGGGGGGGGGGGCGGGCAGTGCAGAGAGGGTCCTGGAGTCACACCCCACCATGTCCTCGGCTCTGGCCCATGCTGGGTGGTCTCTGGGTTCTCAGGCCCATATGGGCCTCAGCTCCCCAGCTGTGAGCCGTCGGTTGTGCACTAGTTGATTTCTCAAGGTTTCTCCACTCCCGACACCCTGCGTCCTTGAAGCCTTCAGGGAGGAGAGATCTCCAGGATTCACGTTTTTGGTCTTTGATCTTCCCTGGTGAGGAGGCCAGAGGTGATAAGTGATGGAGGTGAGAGATTGCGGGGGAGTCAGGTAACCTGGCCCCTGGGACCCCAGGGACCCGGGAGACGTGACGTGCCTTTCAGGCAACTGCGGACCTGTCCTCTCAGGGAAAAGTGCAAGGACCCGGCACGTCTAAGGGGCTGTGTGCTCAGTCCTGTCCGACTCTGGGCAACCCCACGGGCTGTAGCCCGCCAGGCTCCTCTGTCCACGGGATCTCCAGGTCAGAACACTGGAGTGGGGAACCATGCCCTCCTCCAGGGGATCTTCTAACCCAGGGATCAAGCCTGCACCTCATGCGGGGCATTGCAGGCCCCGCTGAGCCGCCGGGAATTCCCTAAGGGATGCGTCTGGTGACAAGTGGGCAGGAGGGGCGGGAGCTGCCCAGCAGAGGAAGCCCCTGCAACCCCGGCGGGCGCCCCTGCAGAGAGCTCGGTCCTCCAGGCAGGGGCTGTGTGGAGGTGGGGAGGGGCCATGGACCCTGACGGCCCCCAGGCGGTTAGAGCCGGGGGAGGTTGGGGCTGGACTCTGACCTCCGCCGCTCCTAGTGCGGGGTTCAGAGGTTGGAGGGCAGCTGTGCTGTGAGTGCTCCCCTGGAGGGGCAGGACTGGAGTGGGCTTGGGTCACGCAGGGACACAGTTTGGTGCCACCTTGGTAGAGTTTCAGCCAGAGGGGTGGTGCTGCAGAAGGGGGTCTGCAAGCTTTGTGAGGTGGGGGAGGGGGCACTGAGGAGGGGACCTCGGGGAGGGGAGGAGGAGGAGGGCTGGGGGGGGATGGGGAGGAGGCAGATGCCGGAAGACAGCTGATGCCGCCCACGTGCTCGCTGGCTCTGCTCCCAGCCTGGGCCTGGAATCCGGTCTGGAGAAGAAGGCTGAGCGCAGCGGGGAGGGGAGGGGGGGGAGGGGGGGAGGGAGGAGGGGAGTGGGAGGGGAGTGGGGGGAAGGGGAGGGAGGGAGGAGGGGAGTGGGAGGAGGAGGGGGGAGGGGGGAAGGGATGAGGCCCTGGTGGAGCAGGTGCTCCCCAGAGGGCCCTGCCCCCTTCTCAGGAGGCGGCATCCCCGCCGCCAACCAGGGGTCCGAGGTCTGGGAGCCTGAGCCCCCGGGAGCTGTGGGCGAAGGTCTGCACCTGCCCGACCCCTCCCGGGACCACCCATGTGTTGGGTCACCTCTCTCTGGTGGACACTTGGAGGCCCCAAGATGAAGGCTGCACAAGGTGTGCCCTTGCCACGCTGGGGTCCGCTCTCCCGGGGCCCCTGCCTGCACTGTCCGTCCTGTCCTCCTCTGGGTAGGCAGGCCCCTGCATCCTCCCCTCTGTGGGCACCTCCGTGGAGCTCCCATTCCAAGAAGTCTTTGCACCTAAGCTCCCAGGCCAGCATCATCTTCTCTTAAAGCTTAACTACTGGGGTTTCCCCTCCCTAGTTTAGACTTGACTTTTCTCATTCCATACCCCCTGTAAACAAGCCTGCTTCTCCTCACACCTGTGAGGCTCCTTCTTGCGGCCTTAAGCTGGTCTAAGAGGAGGGCTTTGCCCTAAGAGCAGTTTTGTTAATATCCCCCATAGGAGAACACGCGAGGTTGTTTCCGTGCCGAGTTTCCTTTCTGTACAAAGCTCTCCTTATTCCCCTCCCACCTAGAAACCGAGGGAGGCGGTGGGGTGGCAGATGGGCTCTGAGAAAGGTTCTTCAGTTAAGACAAAGGCCTCTCACAGCACTGATGGCCACGAATTGTTTCCTTTTGTAATTTACTGCTGGGGCTTCACATAAGAGTTTAGCCCACACTTTCCAGTCTTCAGTATCAAATAACAGTTGCGGCCTGCTCCATTGGGATGAAATGAGAGAATAATAACCTTTCAGAGTGAGGCAGATTTAGGTTGTCCTCCGTGAGACCTTCCCAAGTGTCAAGAAGTGACTCCCATGGGTGCATTTTATTGGGGAGGGGTCCCTGATGGTCCTCAAGGGAGCAGGAAGGTTGATCTAAAAGGGACTGAAAATAGTACAGGCTGCAGGACTGGTGACTGGCCACAAACTGGTGACTAGTGACTCCCAAATCCCCAGTTTGGTGACATGTCTGATCTCTGGCTGAGACATAAGGTGCCCCTTCCTTCCCTCCACGCTGCCCTGGGGGCCTGAGATGTTTCCTTCTCTCTAAATAAGAAGGAAGCATCCATTTTGAAAATCAATTGCTAGTCATTTGAACCCGTACAGAATTAAAAGCTGAATTAAGCAGGTTCATAAACTCTGACCTACAGGTACAAGAAGCTGGGCTCTGGACATGTCTGCCCACACGAGGAGTGGACGTGGGGGGCACAGTCGTGGGGGTGTCCCCCCGTCTCCCGTCTCCCCCAGAGGAGCTCAGGTGCTGGCCCAGTGTGTGGGTGGGGGGTGTGGTGCCCCTGGGAGGAGCTCCCGCATCCCGGAGGTCTGGCGGGCCTGCTTGTGCCCCGTCTCTGGGGCCCACACCTGCCTGGGGAGCGGCCAGAGCCACACCTGGGCAGGCCCAGCAACGGGGTCCCAGAAGCTCGCCCCGGCCACCGCCGCCCGCTGTAGACGGGGCTCTGAACCCACTCCCGTCACAGGCTGAGCCTGCTTCCCTCCGCCTGCGTGTCTGGAGCATCAGTCCTGAGTGGAGGCGCCCACATGGACTCCCTGAGAGCGGAAGGGAGCTGATGACAGAGCTGCAGAGCCAGTGTTTTCACCGGCAGATTCTGGCCCCGTTTCAGATTCCAGGGCTGACAGGATGGGGCTGAGAGAAGACTGCCCTAACCTGAGAGCGGAACCCAGGAGCAAGCAAGCTCCAAGTGATGAGAGAAGGGGCTGGGAGGCACCGCAGCAACTAACTAACCAGAGGAAGGGACGGGGAACCACCGCCATCCGACCAGAGGAAGGGACGGGGAACCACCGCCATCCGACCACAGGAAGGGACGGGGAACCACCGCCATCCGACCACAGGAAGGGACGGGGAACCACCGCCATCCGACCAGAGGAAGGGACCGGGATCCACTGTCATCTGACCACAGGAAGGGACGGGGAACCACCACCATCCGACCAGAGGAAGGGACAGGGATCCACCGTCATCCGACCACAGGAAGGGACAGGGAACCACCGCCATCCGACCAGAGGAAGGGACCGGGATCCACTGTCATCTGACCACAGGAAGGGACGGGGAACCACCACCATCCGACCACAGGAAGGGACGGGGAACCACCGCCATCCGACCACAGGAAGGGACGGGGAACCACCGCCATCCGACCACAGGAAGGGACGGGGAACCACCGCCATCCGACCACAGGAAGGGACGGGGAACCACCGCCATCCGACCACAGGAAGGGACGGGGAACCACCGCCATCCGACCAGAGGAAGGGATCGGGATCCACTGTCATCTGACCACAGGAAGGGACGGGGAACCATCACCATCCGACCAGAGGAAGGGACGGGGAACCACTACAGTGTCTGACTAACTAGAGGAAGGGATGGGAACCATCACACCATCTAACCAGAAGAAGGGACCAGGAACCATCACACCATCTGACCACAGGAAGGGACAGGGAACCACCACCATCTGACCAGAGGAAGGGATGGGGAACCATCACATCATCTAACCAGAGGATGGGACAGGGAACCATCACACCATCTGACCACAGGAAGGGACGGGGAACCACCACCATCTAACCAGAGGATGGGACAGGGAACCATCACAGTGTCTGACTAACTAGAGGATGGGATGGGGAACCATCACACCATCTGACTAGAGGAAGGGAAGGGGAACCACCACCATCTGACTAGTGGATGGGATGGGGAACCATTACAGTGTCTGACTAACTAGAGGAAGGGACGGGAAACCACCACCATCTGACCAGAGGAAACGAGCCACATTCTGAGGAAGCAAAGGTGCTGCTGTTCAGAGCCCCGCCTCCAGCCAAGACTCAAGGGGAGGTGTGATACCCAGATGGGCTGGGAAGGAGGGCCAGGTCCGGCAAATAGGAAATTGCTTAGCTCACCCTAAAGGGAAGGAGGAGAAGACGGAGGCAGGGCGTGAGCTGGTCGGATGGCGTCACTGACTCGATGGAATTTGCCCCCAGCCATCAGTTTGCTAATGACACAGACCATCTCATTTGACCCTTGAGACAATCCTGTGAAGGGTGTTGTTCCCATTCCACAGATGAGGGAACTGAGCCCCGGTGCTGAGTGGGTTTTGTGAGGTCACAGAGCTGGTGGGCATGAGAGCCTGGGGTAGAACCTGGGTCTTCTGGCTCCAAATTCCAAGCGCTCCCAGACATCTGAAAGAGAGGCCCCGTTCCAGAGCCTGTATCTGGGGCTTGAAGTACACACGCCTCTCACTCAGACCTAGAGAGGCCCGCGCGCCGCGCCTTCCCCAGAGACCCCGTGCCCTCCTCAGGTTCACGCGGCCATTTGTGAGCTCCCTGGCCTTGGCTGACCATGCACCTTGTAGCCCTGTCAATGGCAATGAGCTGGAGATGTAGAGAGCTGGGGGAGACGGGCCACCAGCTGCTTGTTGAGTCATGCTTCTTGGGGATTAACAAGCCCGAGTGCCCCCCGCCCCAGTGTCGAGAGCCCCCTGAAATGTCAGGAGCCGCCCGGCTGGGCTGCTTCCTGCCCACATGCCCGTTTCCCGCCCACACGATCCCACGGGATCGACTCACTGCCTTTCTGGGGCCGACCATGGGCTCTGGGGGCCACTCAGGCACAGGCGTGGTGATGCTGGAAGCACCTCCGAGTTCAGCACTGCAGCCCTGGCCTGGGTTTCCATAGCCTGTGTTACTTTGCACAGGAAACATGGGGAATGGCTGAACCCCACCACGAGGAAGTCAGGATTCCAGTCATTTAACCCCATGAAAGTCATCCCTGGCTATTTGTGGATGTTTTGGGAAGAGAAAGAGGAAGAATGTGTGAGGCCGCCCAGCAGACAGCCTGGGCGGGCAGAGGCCAAGGGGGGACCAGGCTCCGACCTGTGGCCAGGGCAGGGCAGGGGCACCCAGGAGGGGCGGGCAGGACGAGGTGGTGGGGGTGCCCGTGTCCGGCTCGGAGGCCGCATCCGTGAGCACCATTCGTGGTTGGCCACCCCCTCTGCACGGGCAGAGCCTCAACTAGGGCCCAGAACCGCCATCCGGGAGCTCCGTCTGCTGGACACATGGGCTCAGCCAAGGAGGAAAAGGCCAAGACAGAGGCTGAGAGGCCTGCCAGAGAGGCCCGCCAGAAGGCTGCCATGCCCGCCCTCTCCCTTTGGCTGAGGAGCGGCTTGATCACCTGGGCTCCGTTCACAGCACCGTGGGCCAGTGTCCAGGGCCGGCACAAGGCCGCAGGCCACACTCCCAGCTGCATGGGCCCCCGCCTCCACGGCTGAGCATGCTGGGGAAGCCGGCCTGGGCTGGGGGGCCCTGATTGCAGACCCCCACGCAGGGCACAGCTGGCAGGGTGGATTCAGGGGGCGGGCCCACACCACTGCCTCAGCCTTCGCTCAGAGCCCCGGACTCCACCCGGGAGCGAGCCTCCAGGCCTGGGGCCCCGAGCAGCTCCACCCCAGGGCCCCACCGGTGAGGCTGGGCTCCCCCTGGCCGCAGCACTAGTGCTGCTGCCCCGACTCACGGGTCAAGAACACGGCTGGCGCTCGGCTCCCCGCAGACCCTCTGTAGCCCACCTGGAGCCGGGGAGGGAAGCAGCAGGTCTGAGGAATCCAGACCCAGGAGCAGAGACGAGGCGCCAAAGCCAAGCGGAGCCGGTGCGGTCCTGGCCGTGCTGCTGACGGCAGAAGCGGCCACCATCGGCTCTGAGGCTGACCATGTGCAGGGGGCCTGTTAGCACCCTCAGGGCGAACTGAGCGCTAACCACCCTCCTCGGCTGAGAGCTGGCACGGGACGCTCTGGGGACGTGTGTCAGCCGGGGTCAGGGAGGGGGCCTCTCAGGGAACAGTGTCCCCGCCCTCCGCACCCCTCGGACAGGGCTCCATCCTCCGCTGGTCCCCGGGCCACCGCTCTGCCAGCCCCGGGGTCTGGGACTGGCTCTGGCTGCCCCAGGCACCTCCCCACCCCTGGGGCTGATCCACGACCGTCCAGCTGCTCTTGAACCCCAAGACCAGCTCCCAGGCTTCTTCCTGGACAAGGAGGTCCCTGTCCCCACCGCCTGCCCCACCAGGACTCACCTCAAAGGAAGCGACTTTGGGGAAGACTGAAGTTGTTTCAGACAAAAAGGGCGGGAGCGTGTAGGACCTTATGGAAACACAGTGAGATTAGCAAGGTCTCCTTCCCCTCAATTATTAACGATGCACTTGCTCTTCAGAAAAGTACCCATGAAAAATTAAAGCACAAGAAAATGGTTGTTCACTTGAAACTGCTCAGTTAATCTGTGAATAATGTTTTATTCAGAGCATTAAATGAAGGGGGGAGCGTGGACACCTGCTGTCCACGCCCCCCCCACCACTGCCCAGGGCACCTCGTTCCTGGAGGGAGACCCCAGAGGCTGCAGCAGGGCCAGCAGAGGGGCCTCGGCGGGGGTCCTGGGCGCCCCGCGGAGGCCCTGCCGCGGTGGGGAAGGCCTGGGGCTCCTCTGCTGTTGGAGTGGCCCGGGGCTCTGCTCACGGTCTCCACGTCCTCATCGCAGGGAGGGGGCTTCAGCCCCTATGGCAGGGCCGGGCCACCACCAGCTTGGGGCGGGCAGTCAGGAGGCAGGACTGTGTCCCAGGGCAAACCCCAGCCTCCTGCGGCTTTGTGCAGACCCCCTGACCTGTGCCTGGGTCTGAGTGGCCACCTGTAAATGAACCGGCGAACGAGCACATGAAGGACCAGGGAGGAGCCCACGCCTTCCTGGGGGCCCCAGCGGGCCTTGGCCTCCCCGCCTCCGGGGCCTGGCTGTGACTCTGGGACCCGCAGGCCTGGAAGCCCAGCCCACGCCCCCATGGTCCCTGGGTGCCCTCCTCTGGGACCCCCGGCAGTCGGGGCCCCCTGCTCAGTCTCCGGCGTCCGCTAGACACCGCCAAGGCATCCGCTGAGAACACGCAGCCTCACCCCACTCTGCGGGCGCCCAGTCCTTTCCCTTTGCCACCAGCGAAGCCTTCTTCCTCCAGCGTCTCTGTCCTCACAAATACCTATGGTCCTAAACCCAGGCTTGTGTGCGGATCTGGTCGAATTTCAAGGGTTGAGAGCCCTCCCCCCTTCGTAGGGAAGAGGGTGCAAGTCAGCACTCTGCCATGCCGGTGTGCGTGTGTGAGAGGCGAGGAGGGTGAGCACGGCCTCGCACCACCTGCTTGTGGTCCTCGGGTCTGGGCACTCCTGAGTGGCAGGAGCCTCGCACACTCCTTTGGGGGCAGATTCTGGGAGCAGGCCTCCTCTCAAGGCCGCCATGGGAACTGCTTCCTGCGGGCACAGCTTCCTGCTGGCTCAGACGGTAGAGTCTGCCTGGAACACGGGAGACCTGGGTTCGGTCCCTGGGTGGGGAAGATGGGAATGGCTACCCACCCCAGTATCTTTGCCTGGAGAATCCTATGCGCAGAGGAGCCTGGCAGCTGCAGTCCATAGCGTCGCAGAGTCGGACCCGGCTGAGCAACTGACTCAACGCAAAGCCTCAGTATCTGTCTCCCTGAGTCTCTGACAGCTGTCTCCAGTTCTGTCTCCTGGGGGCTCCCAGGAAAGCCTGCTCCCCACTGGGGGCCTGGGGGACTGTCTTGGGCACCTGCCCCCTGCCCGAGCTCGGCGCTCTGGGGCCCAGCTGCCTGGAGAGGCCGGTGCCCGCGGGTGGTCTCAGCAGCCCCCACCTGGCCTGGTCCTCGGGGAGGGACGGGCAGGTGTCGGCCCCCAGCTTCTGTGTCGAGGTCTCAGCCGCTTGCCCTCCGACTGAGGGGCAGAGCTCGGGCCTCTGAGAAGCCAGCCTGTGCAGCCACTCATGGGGAGAAGCCAGCCCAGCACACGGCCCCTCCCTTGGCTTCTGGCTCTGAACCAGCCTCGCGGCTGAAGGAGGCGGCCCAGCCCTACCGTCACGGCTGCCCGCTCTCCTTCCGTCCCAGGAGCCTGGTGCCCAGAGGCGTGGGGACCAGAGGCTCAGGGTCAGACAGGGGCAGCTCTCCCTTCAGAGGGAGCCCGAGGGCCACCCGCCCTGGGCCTGGGTGGGGAGGGGCCCACGCCGGAACCCTGTGGTCCCCACACAGGTCTCTGCAGCTCCGAGCTGTCAGCCAGCCCCCCCTGGCACTCCCTTTAATCCCCACCCTGCCCCCCCACCCCTCCCCTAAACCTGAGAGGAAAGCATAGCACGGGCTAGGAAGAGGGCCCAGGCACCCCGGGAGCCCCAGATCAGACGGACCGGGGCTGTGACAGCCGGGGACCCTGCCTCTGTACGGAGACTGGGGCTTGGACAGACCAGGGGCTGGCCTGAGCCCACAGCTGTGCCTGGCAGAGTCCCCCGACTGCTGCCCCTGACCTCCGCCCCTGGGGGAGGGAAGAGTGGGTAAAGCTGGGAACCAGGGGCAAAGCAGGCTGGCACACACTTACCCTCCAGGCTCAGAAGCAAGAGGGGGGCTAGGTTTGGAGCACAGGTCATTGGACGCAGCGTGGTGGGAGCTGGGGCCCTGGGCTGGCTGGCTGGCAGCACCTGCCGCAGGAAGCCCCCTGTTTCACAGCCTGCCCCCCCACATTGCTGGGTCCATTCTGGCACCTGTGGGCTCACGCTGCCTCCAGGAAGCCCCCCAGTTCACCCCCCAACACTCAGTCCCCAGGGGCTCCTGTGGGCTCACGCTGCACCGCACCGATCCCAGCTCTCTCTAGCAGCTCTTCGGGGCCAGAGTAGGCAGGGAGGGGGCAGAGAGGGTAAGGCTCTGGTGGTCTCCTTCCTTGCCTCTGCCCGGCCCGAGCTGCTGCCTGAGGGCTGATGGTGGACTTCCGCCTCGGGCCTGCTAGCCCCGAACCTACAGGAGCAGCAAACAGGCCCCGGGCTCGGGACAAGGGCAGGGGCCAGAGGAGGTCTCTGCCGGTGGAGACCCGGCCGGCCCTCGTGAGCACAGCCTCGCGGGTAGACGTATCTCCAGGGCGGCTCTCCTGCCATCCGAAGCCCCTGCAGATACCACAGCCAGGGGACTCCCTCCGAGCCCGCGGGCCACTGTGCCAGTCTAGGCTTTTCCCGCAGGGCCACCCAGCCTGTGCCCACTCATGCTGACGTTCAGGCCGCTGACCACACAGCAGAGGAGAAGGACTCTCAGAGGGGCTGTGACTCAGCCCAGCTCACGGAGCTTAGGGGTGAACCGCCAGGCTTAACCCCATCTGCAGACCTGCTTTCCAGACTTTGCCCCAGGGCTGTGCTGCTGGAGCCGCGGGGCTGCAGGTGAGGGCGTGACATGCCCTCCAGCCCCCCAGCCCACCCGGAGTCATGGCTTCTGTGCCCTGCGAGAGCCCCTCAGCCCACCGGGGGCTGCTGGGTCCTAGAGGACTCAGGGAGGAGGCCCCCCAGAGCTGGTGGCCTTGCAAAGCCAGGTGAGGGTCCAGGACGTGACACCCCACCTCCCTGACCCAGAGACGGGGCTGAGGATGGCCTGGTCAGGCCCCGGTCCTCACAGAGCCACTATGCCCTGAGAAGCTCACCACTAACTGCTTCTGCTATTTCTGGACTCTGCCCCCAACCATCCTCCAGCCGGAGACAGAAATAGCCTGGCACTAAGAGGGTAATTATTGCAGACACTTGAGCGCAGGCCGATGCTCAGCAGCGGATCCCGTCCCTGACTCAGCACCTGGTTCAGCCCTGGGACCACAAGGAGGTGCCTGAGCCCTGATGGGGGCCCCAGAGCCGGGGTCCACCTCTTCTCTAGTGAGCTGGACGCAGGGAGCTCCCCACAGTGAGCTGGACGCAGGGAGCCCCCTCTTGGTGAAGTGGACTCAGGGAGCCCCCCACAGTGAGCTGGACGCAGGGAGCCCTCCTCAGTGAGCTGGACGCAGGGAGCCCCCTCTTGGTGAAGTGGACTCAGGGAGCCTCCCACAGTGAGCTGGACGCAGGGAGCCCCCCACAGTGAGCTGGACACAGGGAGCCCCCTCTTGGTGAAGTGGACTCAGGGAGCCCCCCACAGTGAGCTGGACGCAGGGAGCCCCCTCTTGGTGAAGTGGACTCAGGGAGCCCCCCACAGTGAGCTGGACGCAGGGAGCCCCCTCTTGGTGAAGTGGACTCAGGGAGCCTCCCACAGTGAGCTGGACGCAGGGAGCCCCCTCTTGGTGAAGTGGACTCAGGGAGCCCCCCACAGTGAGCTGGACGCAGGGAGCCCCCTCTTGGTGAAGTGGACGCAGGGAGCCCCCCACAGTGAGCTGGACGCAGGGAGCCCCCTCTTGGTGAAGTGGACTCAGGGAGCCCACCACAGTGAGCTGGACGCAGGGAGCCCCCCACAGTGAGCTGGACGCAGGGAGCCCCCTCTTGGTGAAGTGGACTCAGGGAGCCCTCCTCAGTGAGCTGGACTCAGGGAACCCCCCCGCAGTGAGCTGGACGCAGGGAGCCCCCTCTTGGTGAAGTGGACGCAGGGAGCCCCCCACAGTGAGCTGGACGCAGGGAGCCCCCTCTTGGTGAAGTGGACTCAGGGAGCCCTCCTCAGTGAGCTGGACTCAGGGAACCCCCCCGCAGTGAGCTGGACGCAGGGAGCCCCCTCTTGGTGAAGTGGACGCAGGGAGCCCCCCACAGTGAGCTGGACGCAGGGAGCCCCCTCTTGGTGAAGTGGACTCAGGGAGCCCTCCTCAGTGAGCTGGACTCAGGGAATCCCCCGCAGTGAGCTGGATGCAGGGAGCCCCCTCTTGGTGAAGTGGACGCAGGGAGCCCCCCACAGTGAGCTGGACGCAGGGAGCCCCCTCTTGGTGAAGTGGACGCAGGGAGCCCCCCACAGTGAGCTGGACGCAGGGAGCCCCCTCTTGGTGAAGTGGACGCAGGGAGCCCCCCACAGTGAGCTGGACGCAGGGAGCCCCCTCTTGGTGAAGTGGACGCAGGGAGCCTCCCACAGTGAGCTGGACGCAGGGAGCCCCCCACAGTGAGCTGGATGCAGGGAGCCCCCTCTTGGTGAAGTGGACTCAGGGAGCCCCCCACAGTGAGCTGGACGCAGGGAGCCCCCTCTTGGTGAAGTGGACTCAGGGAGCCCTCCTCAGTGAGCTGGACTCAGGGAATCCCCCGCAGTGAGCTGGATGCAGGGAGCCCCCTCTTGGGGAGCTGGACGAAGGGAGCCCCCCAGTTCTCATCACCAGTCACATTCACAACTGGGTGTTGTTTTTGCTTTGGCTCCATCTCTGTTTTTTCTGGAGCTATTTCTCCACTGATCTCCAGTAGCATATTGGGCACCTACTACCTGCGGAGTTCATCTTTCAGTGTCTTATCTTTTTGCCTTTTCATACTGTTCATGGGGTTCTCAAGGCAAGAATACTGAAGTGGTTTGCCATTCCCCTCTCCAGTGGACCACGTTTTGTCAGAACTCTCCACCATGACCCATCTGTCTTGGGTGGCCCCACACAGCATGGCTTAGTTTCATTGAGTTGGACAAGGTTGTGGTCCATGTAATCAGTTTGGTTAGTTTTCTGTGATTGTGATTACAGAGAGCCAAAACAAGACTGGCAGCTGACTGTGGCTCAGATCATGAACTCCTTATTGCCAAATTCAGGCTTAAGTTGAAGAAAGTAGCAAAAACCACTACACCATTCAGGTATGACCTAAATCAAATCCCTTATGACTATACAGTGGAAATGAGAAATAGATTCAAGGGATTAGATCTGATAGACTGAGTGCCTGAAGAACTATGAACAGAGGTTCATGACATGACATCACAATGTCATCATTGTGATGACATAGGAGGCAGTCATCAAGACCATCTCCAAGAAAAAGAAATGCAAAAAGGCAAAATAGTTGCCTGAGGAGGACTTACAAATAGCTAAGGAAAGAAGAGAAGCTAAAAGCAAAGGAGAAAAGGAAAGATATACCCATTTGAATGCAGAGTTCCAAAGAATAGCAGGGAGAGATAAGAAAATCTTCCTCAGTGATCAATTTAAAAAAAAAAATAGAGGAAAAAAATAGAATGGGAAAGACTACAGATCTCTTCAATAAAATTGGAGATACCAAGGGAACATTTCATGCAAAGATGGGTGCAATAAAGGACAGAAATGGTATGGACCTAACAGAAGCAGAAGATATTAAGAAGAGGTGGCAAGAATACACAGAAGAACTGTACAAAAAAGATCTTCATGACCCAGATAATCACGATGGTGTGATCACTCACCTAGAGCCAGACATCCTGGAATGCGAAATACAGTGGGCCTTAGGAAGCATCACTAAGAATAAAGCTAGTGGAAGTGATGGAATTCCAATTGAGCTATCTCAAATCCTAAAAGATGATGCTGTGAAAGTGCTGCACTCAATATGTCAGCAAATTTGGAAAACTCAGTAGTGACCATAGGACTGGAAAAGGTCAGTTTTCATTCTAATCCCAAAGAAGGGCAATGCCAAAGAATGTTCAAACTACCACACAATTGTACTCATCTTTCACACTAACAAAGTATTGCTCAAAATTCTCCAAGACAGGCATTAACAGTACATGAACCAAGAACTTCCAGATGTTCAAGCTGGATTTAGAAAGCCAGAGGAGCCAAGAATCAAATTGCCATCATCTGTTGGTTCATCAAAAAAGCAAGAGAATTCCAGGAAAACATCTATTTCTGCTTTACTGATTATGCCTCCTTCACTTACCATATGATCGATTTGAGTCCTCACCTAGATCATATGTTTAATGAAACGGCAGAAAACTGTCTGTGACCTGTGCTTCCAGAATTTAGGGTCACCCTGCTGCTAAAGCTTCTGGCCCTTGAAACTGGAGTTCCAGAGATCTCTGGTCCTGAGTGAGAGGCTCTGTCCTGGAGGGCTGGAGGGGACAGACCCCGGGGAACCCAGGGCCAGGTGAGCCGCGTGGGAGACGGTTGCCTGTTTGCCCGGCTCCCCCACAACTGGGAGCTGGATCTCTGGGCCAATTCAGCAGGACCAGGGGGTGGGAGAAGGGTTGAGGATTCTGGAGTCAAAAAAGCTGTGCGTTCCAACTGCCTCTGCATCCTTTTCCCATCTCAGACTTCAGATGCGTCCACGGATGACCCAACCTCAGAGACCTCCTCCATCCAGGGCAGGGCAGATAGCAGCTGTCAGGATGGCTGCCTGTGCCCCTCCCCTCCCCACTCCCCTCTACACCCTCTCCCCCCACCCCTCCACCCTCCACTCCTCCCCTCCCCCGCCCTGCTCTCTCTCCATCCCCCGCCCTCCCCTCCCCCTCCATCTCCTCCCCCACCCCTGTCCCTCCCCTCTCCATGCCCCTCCCCAGGGGCCGGCATCTTTTCTCGCCTCCCATCCTCTCCGGCCACCTGGGTGAAGATCAGGCTTCGCATCCTGAACTGTCCCTGCACCTGTTTTCGGATTCCCCCTCAGGTAAAATCCTTCAAGGTTACCTCTGGCTGACGCCCAGCACTGCTGGGAAGCGTCTCCACAGCAGCAGTCCTGCTCCCCCTGCCCCCCCAGGCTGGAGGCTGGGCCCCGGGATCCCTGCAGGGCTGTGCTGATCTCAGGAGAGGCCCCCTGCCCTGGGGCTCTTGTGACCTTCGCACTCTTCTATCTGAGTCAGGAAAAAAAACCAAAGGACTTGACTTCTCTGTGACTGACATGGGGATGACTGCACTAGGCTTGTCTGCGGGCTGGGAGGCTGGAAGCGGGAGACTGGCTTCGGGGGAGGACCTGGAGCCCATGTGCGGGCTCGGGGGCCTGCCTCCCTGGGGAGGCCCTGCCCTCCTCTCAGGAAATGGGGTGAAGCTGCAGGAGCGGGGTGACCATCAGCAAGAGGCGTGTCTGTGCTGGGAGGGATCCAAGCCGGTGCTTCAGAGGCAGGGTGGGAGGTCCCCAGGGATTCAGGACAGTGAGCCCTCCCCTGGGCCCTGGGGGACAGCCCAGTGGTCCTCCCTCTCCTCCCTCACTTCACGCGGGCTAGGGGCGCCCTCAGACACTGCCCAGGACCCTCCCACCCCCAGGTCACCAGCCAGTCCCGGTCCCCCGTCCACGCAGCGGTCTCAGGCCCCGCTCCCCGCGGGCAGGCCCCGGCCGCGCCTGCCTGAGTCCAGCAGAGAAGGGCTGCCCTTGGCACACCCAGGTCTCTGTCCCCGGCAGCCTGCCCTCAGCACAGCAGGCCTCCAGGTCCTGGTTTCCTCCTGAGCCACAGGCCCGGGCACGGTCACACGGGGGAGACGGGGCAGGGTCTGGTGGGGGTGCCGTCTAGGACCAGCTCTGTGCCCAAGGTCCCACTCTGGGGTGCTGGCCTACAGAGCGCTGCTGCTCGACATCCAGTCTCTGCCAGAGGCCCGGCTCGTACTTCCCCGGGAGGGAGGCTTGCAGCAGTAGACTCACACATCAGTCTGGCCCTGGAGCTCTGTGACTGCCTCCCGCCCCGCCCTGACCTGCCCATGGCCCTGTCCTCAAAGGCAGAAGCCTCCTTCCAGCCTCCACGGCCTGCGCTTCCTCGAAGGGAGTCGGCAGAGCCCAGCAGAGAGGCCCTTGCTGCAAAGTCTCTCTTTGCCGAGAGCGGAGATCCATCCATCAGCCCAGTGAAGGCTCTGAAGTGTGGTCACAGCTCCCATTCTTCAAGATGATGAAGAGGGCGCCTCTGCAGGTGAGATAAGGGCAGCTTCCCTAGGTGGCCTTGCACGTCCATTATCTGCATGCCCATTATCTGCGCATCCAGGACAGGGCAATATTCATCTCAGAGCCTGGGCCCCGGGCAGGACAGCACCCTCCTGAGACTCAGGGGCCCATGAATCACTCAGCTGGAGACAGTGGAGGGGGAGCAGGGGGGAGAGGAAGTGCAGATGGGGGAGGGGAGGGGAGGGGGAGGGGAAGTGCAGATAGGGGAGGGGTGAGGAGGGGGAGGAGAAGTGCAGATGGGGGAGGGGAGGGGAGGGGGAGGGGAAGTGCAGATAGGGGAGGGGTGAGGAGGGGGAGGAGAAGTGCAGATGGGGGAGGGGAGGGGAGGGGGAGGGGAAGTGCAGATGGGGGAGGTGTGAGGAGGGGGAGGAGAAGTGCAGATAGGGGTGGGGAGGGGAGGGGGCGGGGAAGTGCAGATGGGGGAGGGGTGAGGAGGGGTAGGAGAAGTGCAGATGGGGGAGGGGAGGGGAGGGGGAGGGGAAGTGCAGATGGGGGAGGGGTGAGGAGGGGGAGGAGAAGTGCAGATGGGGGAGGGGAGGGGAGGGGGAGGGGAAGTGCAGATGGGGGGGGTGGGGAGGGGGAGGGGAAGTGCAGATGGGGGAGGGGTGGGGAGGGGGAGGGGAAGTGCAGATGGGGGAGGGGTGGGGAGGGGAAGTGCAGATGGGGGAGGGGAGGGGAGGGGGAGGGGAAGTGCAGATGGGGGAGGGGTGGGGAAGGGGAGAGGAAGTGCAGATGGGGCGGGGCCTCAGGGAAGGGCCTGGGCGTCTCTCCCTCATCTTGAGTTCCTTCCTCCTCAGATCCTGGCGGCCCCGGGGGACAGCAAGCCCCCACCCTGGAGGGAGCAGCCTCCCCCTGCTCCCCGAGGGGCTCCGTGCAGCAGTATCTGGATGTGCCCTCCACGCCCACCCACAGGGTGAAGGGGAGCCCACTGTCAGGACAGCTCTGCCGCAACTCAGGGGCCTGACCCACAGGGTGTCTAGCGGGCAGGGCCCCGGCAGGGCCCCCGCACACGGAAAGGAGCATCGGGGCTGAGTGGCTGCTGGGCCTCGTTCCTTAAGTCCCCGGCAGGTTCTGATGCTGAGCTGACTGTTCTACCGAAGGCTGCCTGACTCAGTCCTCACAGATGCTGTGAACACCCACGGCTCCATCTTTACAAGCGAGGGAGCTGAGGCCCACAGAGGGTCGCTGGGCGGGAGCTGCAGGGGGTCCACGTGGCCCAGGAAGCCTGGCTGGGGAGAGGGCGCCGTGTCCTCCTGGCTCCGGGAGAGTGGGCAGGGGAGGCAGCCCACATGGTGAATCCTGCAGCCGCAGAGATCAGCTGGGTGCAGTGGAGCCGTTTGTGTTGGAATCTATTAAGGTCCCGACATAAATTAATTATAACCCTTCTGCTGGAAGCAGCTTCATGTATAATTAACATTTGCTGGAGGGAGGAGAGGCGGCTGGAGAAGCTGCTGCCTCCAGGGGGCCCCGACGGCGCGGAGTGGGGGGAGGGGGACCCTCTGTGCGGGGTCACAGGGCTTGACCCTGAAGCCTGTGGCCCAAGCCCCGGGGGTGCAAGGCCCACACACACAGGCCAAGCGCAAGCTGCAGACAGACTCACGAGGCACCTCAGGGTCCCCGGGGGGGAGAGAGTCGGTGGATCTGCCTGAGGCCGTCCAGCCATGGGGGGCGCGGTCAGGCCTGCTGACACCTGCCAGTGGCTTCCCACGGCCTTCTGGGGGAGGACCTGGGCGGGGGGTTGGGTGGGCATCCCGAGAGGCACACCGTCCGTTTCTCAGCATAGTCATCCTTGAGACCCAGAATAGCAGGACGCTTCTGCCGCTCTGACCCTGGCGGAACAGCATCCCCCTCGGCCAGGGGCCTGCAGCTCCGACGGGACCCAAGGGAGGCAGCGGGCAGTTTCGGTCTCGGAGAAACCGTGGGAAGGCAGGGCTGGGGGCAGTCACTGTTCGTCCCTGCGGGCAGGAGGCAGGCACCTCGTGTCCTCTAAGGGTCTGGACAGAGGGCGGTACAGAGATCCCCGCCCCCCCAGCCCGCAGGGCAGGGTCGAGTCAGACACGAAGAACGCAGGCACAGTGGCACGGGGCCCGCCCTCCAGATGAGCTGGAGGCGGGGGTCCTGGCTGCACCAGCGCTTCTTGAGGGCTCTAGTCTGCACGCCCCTGCGGCTTCCGAGGGCACAGTGGCCGGAGAGGGACACGGTCCAGGCAGCCCTCCCGTTGGTCCCCTTCCCAGCCTGGAACCCCCTACCTGGGGCCCTAGACCTTGCTCCCGCTGCTTCTGCTGCTGAGCAGAGGGCACAGGGCTAGGCCGCTGTCATGCCTGCCCCTCCCAGCCTCACCTTCTTTGCCATTGGGGGC